>NC_067437.1:6053214-6380357 GCF_009764475.1 Pristis pectinata
AGGTTTTTCAGGTTGGTTCAAGAACCTGATGGCAGTGGGGAAAAAGTTGTTGTTGAACCTTGAAGTGTGGGTCTTCAGGCTCCTGTACCTCCTGCCCGAAGGCAGCATCGAAGAGAGGGCATGGCCCAGATGGTGGGGGTCCCTGATGATGGATGTCACTTTCCTGAGGCATCTCTCCACCTGATGGTGGGGAGAGCTGTACCCGTGATGGAACTGGCTGAGTCCACCACTCTCTGTAGCCTCTTGCGCTCCTGTGCGTTGGAGTTTCTGTACCAGGCCGTGACGTAGCCAGTCAGAATGCTCTCCACTGTACATCTGTAGAAATTTGTCGGAGTATTTCCAGGATTATGTGCCAGGGATTAATCATTCAGGGTAGGACTGAACAGATGGAATGCTTTAGAAAAGAAAAGGCTGAGTGATGATCCATTTGAGTGAATTAAAATTATAATAAGGTTCGATAAGGTAGATCACCTTTGAGGTTGTCCTCACTCTACTTTTCCAGGTAGTGAGGGCTGTGACTTGGAGCGAGAAGCGGGGCTCTCAGTGTGAGAAGTGGGAGCCGTATAAAGAAGTGAGTGTTCGGAACCAGGTCTTTTCCAGGTATTTCCAGACAATATTAGAGGCACAGCTGTGAATTGTTAGGTGATAATTGAATGGGTAATTAGCTAATTGGCAATAGCCAATAAAAGAAGGTAGGGTCAAGTAGAGCAGCCATTGTTGAAGTGGGTGTTGCTGAGCTTTTGGGGGAGGAAGAGGCTTGGGTAAGTTTCCTTCTCTATTTGTGTCTAGCTAAAGTAGTGGTAGTGGATCCAGGGTCAGTGGTGTGTTCTTCCTGCCACATGTGGGAGATCTCAAGTCTCCCTGAATGCTACATCATTTAATGACATAATTTTAAAGGTGATTGGAGGGAGGTATAAGGGGGATGTTAGCGGTAAGTTTTTTTACACAGTGGTGGGTGTGTGGAATGTACTGTCTTGTGGGGGCAGATATGTTAGGGACATTTAAGAGACTCCTAGATAGACACATGAATGCTAGTGAAATGGGGGGGGGGGGATGTGGTAGGGAATGGTTAGATAGATTTTAGAGCAGGGTAAAATGTTGTCACAACTTTGTGGGCTGAAGGGCCTGTACTGTACTGTGGTGTTCTATGTCCTCTCTATGGGAGGTGCATCCAGCTGCAGCTCCTTACAGATAGTGTTAAGGAAATGGATCTGCTGCTGGATGACCTTTGGCTCATGGGAGAATGAGGAAGTGCTAGATAAAAGCCATGGGGAGGTAGCCACACCAAAGTGCAGGAAGCAGGTAGCTGGGTGACTGTCAGGAGAGGGGAAGGGAATAGGCAGGTAGTGTGGCGTACCCCTGTGGCTGTTCCCTCAATAATAGGTATACTGCTTTGGATACTGTTGTGGGGAGGAATGACCTACCAGGGGGAAGTTGCAGTGGATAGGTCGCTGGCACTGAGTCTGGCTCTGTGGCTCAGATGGGAAGGGGCCAATAGTGATAGGGGACTCTATAGTTAGGGGAGCAGACGGGAGATTCTGTGGACGTGAAAGAGACTCCTGGATAGTATGTTGTCTCCTAGGTGCTAGGGTCAGGGATGTCTCAGATCATATCCACAGCATTCAAGAGGGGGAGCAGCCAGAAGTTCTGGTCCACATTGGTGCCAATGATGTGGGTAGGAAAAAGATGAGGTCCTGAAAAGTGAATATGGGGAACTAGGTAGGAAGGTGAAAAACAGGACCTCAAGGGTAGTAATCTCTGGATTGCTGCCTGTGCCACATGCCAGTGAGGGTTAAAAATAGGTTGATTTGGCAGATGAATGTGTGGCTGAGAAATTGGTGCTGGGGACAGGGTTTCAGATTTGGGGATCACTGGGGTCTCTTCTAGGGAAGGGATGACCTGTACAAAAGGGATCAGTTACATCTGAACTGGAGGCGGAACCAATATCCTTGCGGGCAGCTTTGCTGGAGCTGTTGCAGAGGGTTTAAACTAGTTTGGTAGGGGCTTGGGAACCCGAGTGATAGGTCAGAACATGGGCAGTTGGTCTACAGATTGATGCAATGTGTAGAGAGGACTGTGAGGAAGGATAGGTAGTTCATCGGGCAAAATTGCAGTCAGTTGGATGTGTTGGAGGTGGTCTATTTTAATGCAAAGAAATATCTGGAACAAGGTGATGAACTTAGAGCGTGGGTAAGTATGTGGAACTATGATGTTGTGGCCATTACAGAGACTTGACTGTCACAAGGGCAGGAATGGCTGCTGGGTGTTCTGGGGTTTAGGTGTTTCAAAAGGGACGGAGTTAAGAGGTGGGGGAGTGGCATTGCTAATCAGGGATAGTATCACAGCTGCAGACAGGGAAGATGTTCCTGAAGGCATCATCTACTGAGTCAGTGTGGATGGAGGTCAAAAACAGGGAGGGAGTGATCACTCTATTGGAGTATTCTACAGATTTCCAACCCCCCACGCTCCCAATAGCAACAGACACTGAGAACGATCAGGAGGCAGATTTTGAAAGGTGCAAAAATAACAGTTGTTGTCATGGTGATTTCAACTTCCTAATATTGATTGGCACCTCCATTAGGTGCAAGAAGGTTTGGATGGAGTGGAATTTGTTAGGTGTGTTCAGGAATGATATCTGACACAATATGTAGACAGGCTGACTAGAGAAGAGGCCATTCTGGATTTGGTAATAGGCAATGAACCTAGTCAGGTGTCAGATCTCTTGGTGGGAGAGCATTTTGGAGATGGTGATCACAACTCCCTGACCTCTACCCTTGGAAAGGGATAGGAGCAGATGGTATGGGAAAGTATTTAATTGGGTGGAGGGGGGTGAATATTATGATGGCAATTAGGCAGGAACTTGAGTGTAAATTAGGAGCCGATGTACTCTGAAATGGACAACGGAAATATGGAGGTTGTTTAGAGATCACTTGCATGGGGTTCTGGATAGGCTTTTCCCTTTGAGACAGGAAAAGGATGGTAGGGTGAAGGAACCATGGTTGACGAGATGTGGAATATCTAATGAAGAGGAAGAAAAGCTTGCTTAAGGTCTAGAAGCATGGATCAGACAGGCCTTTAGGGATTTACAAGGTAGCCAGGAAGGATCTTATGAATGGATTTAGGAGAACTAGAAGGGGCATGAGAAGGCCTGTGGTGACCCCCAAGGTCTTCTACTCGTATCTGAAGAACAAGAGGATGACTAGAGTGAAGGTAGGACCAATTAGGGATGGAGAGGGGAAACATGCCTGGAGTCAGGAGGTAGGGAAGGTCCTTAATGAATACTTTGCTTTAAGTATTCACCTGTGAGAGAGACCTTGATATTTCTGAGGACAGTGTAAAACAGGCTGATAAGCCTAGAACATCCTTGATGTTAAGAAGGAGGATGTGCTGGGACTTTTGAAAACATTAGGATAAATCCCTGGGGCTGGACAGGATATATCCCAGGACACTACAGGAAGCAAGGGAAGAGATTTCTGGGCCCTTGATGCTCTTTGCATCCTCACTGGCCACAGGAGTAGTATCAGATGATTGGTGGGTGGCAAATGTTATTCCTTTGTTCATGAAAGGGAGTAGGAATAATCCTGGGAATTATAAACCAGTGAGTCTTCAGTGGTGGGCAAATTATTGGAAAAGATTCTTAAGGACAGGATTTGAGGATTTGGAGAAAGTCTGATTAGGGATAGTTAGCATAGCTTTGTGAGGGGCAGGTCATGCCTCACAAGCCTCATTGAATTCTGAGGATGTGACAAAAGAAATTGAGGGTCGAGCAGTGGATGTGGTGTATATGGACTTCAGTTTGATAAGTTCCCCATAATAGGCTTTCGGAAGGTTGGTAGGCATGGGATCTAGGGAAACTTGGCTGTATGGGTATGGAATTGTCTTGCCCATAGAAGGCAGAGGGTGGTTGTAGATGGAGCATATTCTATCTGGAGGTTGGTGACCAATGGTGTTCCACAGGGATCTGTTCTGGGACCCCTGCTCTTTGTGATTTTTTTTATAAATGACTTGGAATGAGGAAGTAGAAGGGTGGGTAGGTAAGTTTGCTGATGATACAAGGTTGGTGTTGTGGATAGTTTAGAAGGTTGTGATAGGCTACAACAGGACATTGATAAGATGTAAAGCTGGGCTGAAGTGGCAGATGGCCTGGAAAAGCGTGAAGTGATTTGCTTTGGAAGGTTGAATTTGAAGGCAGAGTACAAAGTTATGGCAGGGGTTCTTAGTGTGGAGGAACAGGGATCTTGGGATCCAAGTCCATAGATCTTCAAAGTTGCATGCAAGTTGATAGGGTTGTTAAAGTGTATGGTGTGTTGGCCCTTCATAGATTGAGTTCAAGAGCTGCGAGGTAATGTTGCACCTCTATAAAATCCTTGTTACTCCACACTTGGAGTATTGTTATCAGTTCTGGTTGCCTCGCTATGCAAAGGATGTGGAAGCTTTAGAAAAGGTGCAGAGGTGATTTACCAGCATGCTGCCTGGATTGGAGAGCATATTTTATGAGGATAGGTTGAGTGAGTTTGGGCTTCTTTGGAGGGATTAGAGGTGTACAAGATTAAGAGGGATAGATTTGAGTGGACAGCTGAAGACACTTTCCCAGGGTTGGAAATGGCTAAACACATTTTAAGGTGATTAGAGAAGTAGAGGGGGAATGTCAGAGGTAAGTTCTTTACACAAATTGGTAGTGCATGGAATGTGGCTTGCCAGGGGTGCTAGTGCAGGCAGATTCATTAGGGACACTTAAGAAGCTCTTAGACAAACACATGGATGATGGGAAAATGGAGGGGTATATGGAGGGATGGGTTAGATTGATCTTGGAGTAGGCTAAAAGGTATTGTATAGGTTTATTATTGTCACTTGCACTGATGTACAGTGGAAAACTTGTCTTGTATACTGATTGTACAGGTCAATTCATTACACAGTAAGTTACATTGAGTTAATACAGAGTGCATTGATGTAGTGCAGGTAAAAACAATAACAGTACAGTAAGTAGTGTCACAGCTACTGGCACAAACATTGTGGGCTGAAGGGCTGTACTGTGCTGTAATGTTCGTCTGTTCTAAAATGAAGACTCTACCTATAAGGACAGTCACTAAGTAATCAATAGAACACTTGGAGGAAACAGCTGTACCCAGTGGTTGGAATGTGGGATTTGTTGCCTTGGGAAAATAATTGGTTGTATCGTGGGAGATGTAGTTCAGGGGAGGGTTGAGGAGAAAGGAATATATAGCCACATCGATAAGGTGAGGCAGAGTGGGGAAAGGGCTCGTATGAAGTGTAAACCTTGGCATAGGCCATTGGGCCAAATAGCTAGTTTGCAGCTGTATATTAAGTGTCTGAATAATTTTACAGCTGATGTCATGTTAATGAGGCACTTGGAAGTACAAAAGAAAATCAGTTTTGGATATTCCAAGTAAAGTTGAGTTATTGTCATGTGCACAAGTGCATTGAGGTACAGGTACAATGGGGAAAAAACTTGCTGCAGCTGCATCACAGGCATGTAGGTATAGACAAAACAGAAAATAAATTATACAAGACAGTGAAGAGAAAATACAAGACTATAGGAAAAAAACAAGACCTTAGTGCAAAACATACATAATTGAGACAAGTCAACAGTAATGCAAGAGGTGTGTCTGTAGGGTTAGGGGTGTGTAAGTTGGTTCAAGTAGCCAGTGACTGTAGGAAAGGAGCTGTTCCTGAACCTGGTGGTGTGGGGCTTCAGGCTTTCTGTACCTCCTGTCTGATGGGACCTGTGAGAAGATGGTATGGCCTGGATAGTGGGGATCTTTGATTAATGTTGCTGCCTTGAGACAGTGCCTCCTGCAGATACTACTGATGGTGAGGAGGGATGTGCCTGTGATGTTGGCAGAGTCCACTACTCTGCAGCTTCTTATGTAAAATATTGTGATATTTCTCTAAATGCACACACAGTGCTTAGGCAGAAAGCACCTCAATAGATCTCAAATAAATCCAGTTTCTTTGCAATTGCAGTCTAGTTATTGGAATGGCTCAAAAGGCTCCCTGATAAAAGGAATCACTTGGAGGGTGCTCAAATAGAGAAAACTTAAGCTCTCCAGGAATCTGATTTGCATCCATAAAGAACAGCTGTGCTTATCTCTTGGTTTCCCAGTGTATCACTAAGTAGCACTCATTGTAAATCATGTCAAAGACTAATCCTTAAACATGTAACTCCAAAGTATAATGACTCATCTTGTATTCCACATTTGCAGGCACCTTTGGAAGACTGTCTCATCAGATAGTATTGAAAGCTGAATAGTCACCACAAAAATAACAATACAGAAGATTGGGGTTCATTGTTCCATCAAGGGGGATAAAGTCCATTAGAGACAAAAGAGACTGCAGATGCTGGAATCTGGAGGAACTCAATGGGTCAGGCAGCATCTGTGGAGAGAAATGGACAGTTGATGTTTTGGTCAAGGCCCTTCATCTGGACTGATTCCAATTCCCTCCATAGATACGGCCTGTCCCGCAGAATTCCTCCGGCAACTTGTGTGTTGAAGAAAAATCCATTGTTTGGTGTCCAACCTTCTGCAAGGGATGATGGTTGTGGTTGTCAGAGGTCAATCGCTCAGCCCCATGACATCCCTGCAGGAGTTCCTCAGGACAGTGTCCTGCACTCTACCATCTTCAGATGCTTCATCAATGACCTTCCTACCATTATAAGGTCAGTAGTGGGGATGTTCACTGATGCTTGCACAATGTTCAATTCCATTCACAACACAGTAAATGAAGTAGACTATTTCTACATTAGTTTTTTTTATTCATTTCCTTAATTTCTCTGCACATTTTTCCTCCACCTTCCTTCCATTATTAGGTGGTTTATGGACTGTCTATTAATATGATTGATCCTCCATTATATTTTATCACTAATTATATTTTTGCTATTTTTGTCTTCCTAATAGCTGCATTTTTATACTACCATTGTTACCCTTAATAAATACAGACAGCCCCTGCATCTTTGGGTTAAGGAAATTCTTACAGAATTCACAAAAAATTGATACACAATAAAATTTGATCTTGCAGAATTGACATGGAAAATAAGTAAATTAACAATTTTTTGACTCCCATTTCTTGATGCATGGGCAGATGACAAGGCTTCACACTACAGAAAATTGCAAAGCAGCCAGTTTTCTAGGAATGCACCCCCTGTAACATTGGCACTCCACCTCCCCCCTTTTACCTCTTTATGGTTGCTACATATGTTTTACATTGCAGTATTTAATTCCTTGATTTTTTTGTATTTCAATAATCCCTAACAATGTCTCTATCCACCCTTTGCATGACTGTATTTGCTTCAATGTGTGTGCACTTGTGTTTACCTTGTGTTCTGTGTGTGTATCTTCCTGTGTATTTGCCTGTGCAGGGTGTAGTCTGTTACCCTGTTCTGTTTGTGTATCTTCCTATGTATTTGTATATCTGCATGTATGTGTATATCTTCTGCTGTGAGATGTATGTGTATATTTTCATGTGTTTGTATGTCTTCCTGTGTGTCTGCCTGCTGCCTCTTGCTCCACTTTCCACTGTTCCCTACCTTTTGCCTCTCCGTAGGAGCCTTGCTGCCTCCCACCTGTGTGCGTGGCCTGGCTGGGAAACACTGGAACCATGGGAACTTACAGCTCAGTCCAACTCCTGCTGGAGCATGAGCATGGTGAAGGAATTACAGACCTGCCCTGTCTCAACAATAAATTTAAATCTCTCAATCTTCATTTTTAAAAGTTATTTGGCAAGCACACTTCAATTCTCTGAAACACATTGTTATTACAAAGACAATGACAGATTTACAATCCTAAACCCATTACCTGATGCCCCAATTCCACAGTTTGCTTACAAATTGAGCAGCTTTGCCAAAACCACAGTTAGATTCAAATTTGTGAAATATAACCTGTTATTTTTGTTGTAGACATTATGAAATCCTCAATCTAGTGTGCACACAGGTACACACCCACACTTCCACACAGACATCTCCCACACAAAAGCACAGGCATACAGTATCTACACACCTACCCACACATGCAGACTCTCTCATGCAGAGACTTGCACAAGTAAATGAGATAGATGTGGCCATTGGGAGGTAGGAGATGGCATTCATTGGTCAGTATTGAGCTGGGATGAGCATAGGTTGGTGAAGCTTCTCATTGCTGTTTTTGTTTTCTCCCGTTCTCTCCTGAAGTGGGGTAGAAATTCAGAGACCTTGAACAGCCCACCATGTCTTTGAAGTGGCAAGTCATCAGGTCGGCAGCTCACTCACTCCCTGTTGCCTCCTTTGGCAGAGGAAGAGGGTGAAGGTCAACACGGAAGCTAGGTGATCTGGGACAGTGAGCAGACTATGGGCATTGTACTATGACAGCAGGCAGTCCCAGTAATTGTTTAGGAAGTGTTGGGTTGGTATCAATGTCCTTCAATTGAGCTAGTAGGAGGGATGTGTATATGAGAGGGTTTGAATAATGGCCCCCATTTCCTGATTCACCCCCAATTCCAAGCTCAGATGGACATTAGGTTAAATGTGAAGGTGGGGATTGGTCAGGCAGGAAGGGAAATGCTCAGCTGGCTTCAGACATAACTGGGTGGCCTCACACAGTGTTTTTAGTTTCTCCATGTAGACTTCTGACAGATAGCTGGGCCCTTTCCAGGCATGGAAGTGCTTCCATGAAGCTTCTGCCACTGTCCTTGGGTTCAGTGCCACAGGTTGCTTGAGAGTTCCAGGGGTCAGTGATGGGAGCAGCAGAAAGTGCAGGCAATAGGGTAAGGTTGGTCATAGTCTCATTGTACAGCATGGAAAAAGGCCCTTCTGCCCATACTTGTCCATGCTGACCAAGATGTATTTTCAAGGTAATCCCATTTCCCAGTACTTGGCCCATATCCCTTTAAACTCTTGTCCTCCATACACCTGTCCACATACATGTATCTAGTGTACCTGGCTCAACCACTTCCTCTGGTAGTTGATTCCACATTATCTACCACCCACTGGCTTAATTTAAAAAAAAAAGTTGCCCTTCAGGTTCTTATTAAACCTTCCACCTCTAACCTTAAAACTGTCCTCTAGGTTTTTGATTCCCCAATCCTGGAACAAAGACTGCTCACTCTACCTATGCCCCTCATGAGTTTCCATACCTCTGAGATTGCCCCTCAGTCTCCTATGCTCCAAGAAATAAAGGCCCAGCCTGCCCAACCTCTCCCTATAACTCAGGCCCTTGAGTCCTGGCAACATTCTTGAGGTGGGGTTGGGGGACATGGAAATTGGAAGGCGGCAATGATTGGGAAGGGATAGCTTGAAGAAGGCACAATTATAGAAATATACAGCACAGAAACAAGGCCCATTTAGCCCACTGTCTGCACTGACCATTTACACTAATCCTACATTAATGCTTTATTTATTCATGTATACAAATCAACTCTTTCCCCCCCACCACTCTCCTTCACACTAGGGGCGATTAACCTACTGACCTGCATGCCTTTGAGATGTGGGAGGAAATGGACTCCACAGATGCACATCCTTGAAGTGGGAGGAAATGGGAGCACCCACATGGTCACAGGGAGAACATGCAAACCCCACACAGATGGCACCTGAGGTCAGCATCAAACCTGAGTCTCTGGTGCTGTGGGGGGACCAGCTCTACTAACTGCACCACTGTGAAAACCTACTATGGGCAATTTTGAGCATAGACAAAATCCAGTTCCATTTAAGGACCCAAAGAGGTACAATTAAAACAAACTCCCCCCCCCCCCCCCCCCCCCACCCCCCAAAAAGTCCATTTTAATGCAAAGTGATCAAAATGGTCATAATGTTGCTAAACTGTAGTGATCAGTGTTTTGCCAGTTGGTTCAGGAAACTGAATGGTTGAAGGGAAGTAGCTTTCTGAACCTGGTGGTGATGGACTTCAGGCTTCTGTATCTCCTGCCCGATGGGGATCTTTGGATGTTGCCTTGAGGCAGCGCCTCCTGTACATACCACTGATGGTGGGGAGGAAATGTGCCCATGATGTATTGGGCAGAGTCCAGATGGATAAGGAAATGGCCTAATAAAAGTGCAAAACAAAATTACAGAGGAAATAAAAAAATTAACATTATTCACTTCCAATTTTAAACTGCTTTTCAGAAAACTTCAAGGAAATAATCTAAAAGCTGTTTTTTTTCCCTACTGGCAGAAACAAATTAAATATTCTTTTATAAAAAGATCTACCCTCTTTTGGTTTGTTTACATCTCCAGCTTAGAATGCAGAATAACAAAAACATCTAGATTAAATCATTTCAGTTTACTGGCAGAAAGCAATTCATTCCTACATAAAATGACAGCATTTGTAATGCTTGTTTTTTTAAACTTAAACCCCTCTTTTTTTTCCCCTTAAGTCACTGAGTGATGGGGCTTTTAGAGAGAAAGCTCAAACAGGAAAGCAAATCCAACCAGCTTTTCTCTTTGTAATATGTAATTTTTTTATTAAAAGATAATGCAGCTTACTGTATTTGACCCTGGGTATTAAACTCATTCCAGCTATCTGCACTGAAGGATTTGCGTCAGAGGAGATTGGGAAAAAAAATTGTATGCTATTGCTTTTGGATGCAAAGAGGGAGGTCCATATATCTACAGTGGAGCTTTGATATGTGGCTATTTGCTGGAACTTCCTTTAAATTGAGTCTGAAGTTTAATCTGTAACCTTGGGGCTCTGAGATACTTTTATTCTTAAACATTTGGGCATAGAATCACCAATTTTAAGCTACATGTATCTCTACTTTGGGAGACAACTCCTCAAGCTTGCTCCAAGACTACTTTGGATGTCAGGGTTTTTGTTGCTCTGATTTAGAGTAATCTCCAGCACACACAATCTGCTGGAGGAACTCGGTGGGTCATAGGACATCTGTAGAAGGAAAGAATTGTTGACACTTCAGGACTGATGAAGGGTTTTGATCTGAAATGCTGACAATTCCTACCCCCTCTTCCCCCCCCCCCCCCCCCCCCCCCCCCCCCCCCCCCCCCCCCCCCCCAAAACAGATGCTGCCTGACCTGCTGATCTCCTCCAGCAGATTGTTTGCTACTCCAGATTCCAGCATCTGCAGTCTCTTGTGTCTCCAATCTCCAGCACAATCTTTGAGGAGTTTGATTGCAACTGAGAGGAAAATCAAGAGGTTTTTAAAAAAAAATGCAATTTTTAAAAACTTATTTGTTTGCTGGACAGTGATGAGAAAGGCTGGCTTGTGGGGTGGTTCAAAGAAACAATGAAGTCTTAGAAGTGCATTGCAACCCAAGTTGGCAATGCTGGAGTCTTGATATCCCAGAACTCAGGCAAAGACCTGGCACCTGCACAATGAGCTGGATGACCTCAATCTCTGAGGGAAAGGTTTGTGGCTCTAGTTTTGGAAAATTATTTGAAGAACTTGTATTTGTATGGAGGTCTTTCACATCTTCAGTGTCCCAAAGCAATCCAGAGCTGATTAAAAATGTCCACAAAGCTCCTTTGCTTTTTGAAATAGTATCATGGCATCTCTAGTACCTGAGGGAGAAGATAAGGCATCAGTTTAGCACCTCTGATAGACAGTGCCTCTGGCAATGCAGCACTGCCTCCATGTTGCACCAATACTCCAGCCTGGGTTGTGGCCCAAACTCTCTAAGGTGGACTTGCTTCCACGACCTCTGAATCTTGTGCACATTGATCTTCTAAAGTCAGCCAGTCAGTGAAAGCACTTGATTTATTTTTGCCTCTTAAACCTGGACACGTCATTTCTGTTAAAACTCACGCACCACCTCCTTTTTGTGAAATCCCCGAGCTCTTGTGGAGTAGACTGGATGGAATTAGAATCGGGTTTATTATCACTTGTGAAATTTGTTGTTTTGCAGCTGCAGTGCAGTGCAAAGACATAAAATTACTATAAATTACAAAAATGCATAGTGCAAAACAATAGGAATAATGAGGTTGGGTTCATGGACCATTCAGAAATCTGATGGTGGAGGGGAAGGAGCTGTTTCTAAATTGTTGTGTGGGTCTTCACATTTCTGTACCTCCTCCCCAATATAGTAATGAGAAGAGGGGCATGTCCTCGATGGCTTGGGCTTTAATTATCTGATCCATTAGGATTGGTGCCTGTCCCTTTTGTTGACAATGGTGGGTCAGCAGGCTTCATAGACTTGTGTGGAGGCTCAATCACTGGTTGGATTCATGAACTTTTAGATATTGAAGGAATCAAAGGACATGTAGCTAGTGCTGGTAACTGGCGCAGATATTAAAGATCAGTAATGATTTATTGAATGGCAGGGTAGGCTTGGGGGTGAGTGGTGAATAGTCCACTCCTGCTTCTATTTCTTGTGTTAATACTAGTTCTCGCAGGCCAATATTTCTCTCCCAACAAATGGCTGAAATCAGATTACCTGGTCACTGTCATTTCTGCTGTTTGTGGAGCTTGCTGTGCACAAATTGGCTGCTGCATTTCCTTCATTACAACAGGACAAGACTCAAATACTTTGGCTGAAAAGTGCTTGAAGATGTGGAAGATACTTCACAAATCCAAATCTTTTCCCCTTCACTTGTGCTTAGTATGAAGGATGTGGTCCATGGGATGGTGGGTAGAATCATAGTTGTACAGCACGGAAACTGGCCCTTTGGCCCATCTTATCCATGCCAACCAAGGTGCCTACTAGAGCTAGTCCCATTTGCCTATCCTATCCCTGAACTTATCCAAATGTCATTACTACATCTGGCTCAACCACTTTCTCTGGCAGCTCATTCTATATACAGACTACCCTCCGTGTGAAGAAGTTGCCCCTCAGGGCCTCTCTTTCCCCTCTCTCCCCATAAACCTATGCCCCCTGTGCATTCACTCCATCTATGCCCCCTCATGATTTCATGATCTATAAGGTTAGAGAGGTAAATCAAGTTTCAATAGATCAACAAACCTGTAAAGTCCATGGTTGGGTGGGGAGGATTAAGGGATGTAGCGTGACCCATTATTTTGAGATCCCAATGATGATTCACACCACAGGAGGTGAATCAACTTGTCTTCTCCATGGCAGCTGAGAACGTGTGAGATACAAGAGACTGCCGATGCTGGAATCTGGAGTGAAACACAACCTGCCGGAGAACTTAGCAACATCTGTGGGGGCAGGGGGAGGAATTGTCGACATTTGGGGTCAAGACCCTACATCAGGACTGAGGGAAGATGGCCAGTATGAAGAGGAGAGCAGGAGGAGTGAGACAGGCCAGTAGGTGATTGGTGGACCAAGGAAGGGGGAAAGGATGATGGACAGATGGCACCAGGAGGGGGAGGTGTAGATTTGGGAGATAAGAAGCTGGTACATGATAGATAGTGCTTAATTTGATCAAACCTGAACCTATTTGCCATCTCTTGGCCTTGGTTACAACCAAGTCCTCATCCAAGTTCATTTTATATGTACTGAGAGTTTTACCTCCATCGCTGTTACAGTGAATTCCAGACACCCACCCGCCACTGGTCAAAAAATAATTCTTATTGTTCCTAATTTTTATGATCACTATAATAAGAGAAATAGACCCTTCTCATTCATTTTGGTTCATAACTCTCACATCACACAAGTTTTCCCCAAAGCCTGCACCTCTGGAAATGTATTTATAAATCTCCAGTTGCTGTCATATCCTCCCTATAATGAGGTCACCAGGCCTGTACACAATATTATAACTGTGGATTAAACAGTGTTTCAAGACTTTCCTGCTCATGTATCCCATACTTTGGCCAAAAAAATCCAAGTACCCTACCTACCTTATCGACTTAACCTGCTGGGATCTGTGGGCATGAACCCTCAAGATTATTCATACTTCTCAAAATCGTACTTCTTCACCTGGTTTGGCCAAGAAATGCATTATCTCAAACTTCTACAGATGATACTCCATTTGCCATATTTCTGCCTGCCTCATAGATGGGCAGAAATGTGACAGAATTCAGTCTGATATCTTCCTGCAGTCTACAGCTCTCTTTCCCACTATCAACCACACAACCAGTTTGAAGATATCTAGATCATGGCTCCTACATTTAAGCTATATTCGTTAATAGGTGCCACAGACAGTAAAGGATCTTCCTCTGAGTCCTGTTTTTAAAAAAAACATGTTCGGCAGACTCTCAGTCACATTAACAAGCAGCAGATTCATTTGCGTGTGGTGGATTGTCAGGTCTGCAATGAGGATGAATACAGTGGATTTACCCATTTTAATTGGATTTTGGAGTTTATAAAAGATTCCAGATCATTCTGCCATCAACTCTGGGGAATAATCTCTTGTGGATTCAGACTGGACATTATATAGTAGTGAGTTCATGGAATCATTTGAAGTTGACCCCTTGTGATCAGTACAAGAAGAGACAGACAAAATGACTGAAACAGGAGACAAAATTGGAGAGAGGTGCAGCGAGAGATTTCTAATCTGTCTGGACTGGATTAGATTCAAGATAGCACATTTAATCAAGAGATTTCTGCCAGAAATTACAAGTGAAACTGGAACAGTTGATGAGTACTACAAAAAGTATCAGATCAGATTGCAGTCTAGAAATTTGCCTGGGGATCTGTTGTTTACTAAGATGGCAGACACCCCAAGGCATTGCTTTCAGGGACAGTGAGGCCATGCTGTTTTACAACCTACTGAGTTACTCTAACAAAGTGAGGACAGAAAATATTACCGCAAATGCAACATGGCCAGTGAAAGGTATATATCAGATTTTTAAAGTGTGTTACACAGACACAGTTTTAAAGGAGATTTTGCTCTTGTTTCTTTTAAATATGGCATGTTTGAGCTACTTGTAGAGGTGTAGAGTTAGGAGTAATCATTATTTATCCAACAGCATAAATAAAATGATTGGAAATACAAATCTTGAGTGATTTAATTTGATTTCATTGGCCACTATTGCATCTATGCCATTGCTTTCTGGAGTGACTGGTTTGGGTAACTCGGCTGTTATGCTGTGCCAATGGAACTCTTTCTTATCTTATAAATTGGTTGGCACCTTCTCGGGTGTATATTAGGACACCATTATTCCCAGCCAACTTGGAGATGATTAGCAAATACTCCTGTCAATCATGCTGGAGATCACAAGTCCATAAGCCACAAACATTGATTTATGCACAGAATTTGCATTACGCAGCTATTCTTAGCTCTCTGCGTTTTGTTGGTGAACTGATCCTGCTTTAATTGGGAGATTTTGCTGCAGATGGCACAAGTTAAAGTGCAGCAAGGAGGATAATGATAAGACTTCAAGAGTATACAGACAGGTTGGCTGAATAGGCCAATGTGTGGTAGATGAAACCATCCTGAGCTGAGCAAAGAAATGTATTTTAATAGGAAAAATGAAAGATAATGTTAAATGAAGGATACAATTCTTAGAGTAGTGCAGGAACAGGGGACCAGGGTATATGTACATGTGAGTGGAGGGAAAGATTGAGCAAGCAGATGGGGTCCTGAACTATTTCAAAGGCATTCCATACAAAAGTAAGGAGGTTATGCTGAACCTCTGTAGAAAACCGGTGTATTCTGCCCAATTCTAGTTGCCGTATTATAAAAAGACCATGAAGACCGTAGAGAGTGTGCAGAAAAGGTTTATTAGGAAGCCCCAAGGCTGAAGGACTTCGGTTGAGTGGATAGACTACAGAGATTGGGATGTCCTCCTTCGAGCTGTTGAGTTCTGATTTGATGGCTGCATTCAAAATCATCCAGGGTGCAGAATAAGTGAATAAAGAAAGTGTATTGGCAGATGGATCAAAACCAGAAGATGCAGGTTTAAGGAGGTAGACAAAGGAACCAAGGATAACAGAAGGAGAAACGTTCTCATGCAGTGACTCAGCAGTCAGGCTTTGGAATACATGTTGCTGGAAAACAGATTTCAATCTTCATTTTTCAATGGGGAATTGGATAGACATGGGAGGAAGAGAAAATCTGCAGAGCCACGGGGAAAGAGCTGGAGAATGAGAATGACTGAGCTGTCTCGCGGAGTCTGGGTTGCATGGTGTAATGATTCTGTGGTTCCACGTGATAGTTTTGATCAGAAGTTCTGCCTGCTGTAGGGTGTCGAATAACTGGACTGACTGCTGAAATGAGATGTTTGAGTAGACTCTGTTTGCTGAATGAAATGGGTGGAACTTTACTGGCGGTTCTGATTGGTATCATTGCCATTCAGTCACTTTGGTCAGTCCTGACGTTGTGACCATTATCAAATACACAAATCTGGGACTCGGCAACAGATTTGGAGTGGTCCATTTCTCAGCTGCCTCCTCCGCTGCCCTACTTGCGGATTCAGGCAGCAGGTCCCAGTCATGCTGAGATTCCCCAACATTGTGCTGGCCGTTTGCTTCTCAGATCCCATGACGTCCTTTTATTGTTGTAACCACATTTAGCACCTGATTGGAGTTTCCATTCATGGTCTGTCTTGGTTAACGTTCAACTCAGAGCGTCCATGCATTGTGCATGGCTCCAGCTCGGCTATGGTTCTGTGAGGCTGGTGATGAGACCTTTGTTCCTGGGTCATGCTGCAGTTCCACTGAGACCTCCATCACTCCTCACTTTAAGCCAGCTGTGTCACCCTGGATCTAACCTTAAAAGTAGCTCCTCTTTCTGACTGATCCAGGGTTTGAATCCCAACGTGGTGGCTAAGGATTTTAATTTCAGGTAATGAAATAAATGTTTTTTTTTAGAAACAGATACTGGTCGCAGTAATGAAACTACAGTATTGTCATAATAACTACCTGGATCACTGATGCTCTTCATCTGGCCTGGTTTAGGACTCTACTTCCACCAATACGATTGATGTTTAACTAGAGTCATCGGGTAATACGGCACGGAACAGGCCCTTCAGCCCAACTTGTCCATGCTGACCAGGGTGCCCACCTGAGTTAGTCCATTTGCCCACGTTTGGCATATATCCCTTTAAGCCTTTCCTATCTGCGTACTTATCCAAATGTCCTTATATATTGTTATTGTACCTGCCTCCATTACTTTCTCTGGCAGCTTGTTCCAGATACCCACCACCCTCTGCTTGAAGAAGTTGCCCTTAAGGTCCCTTTAAATCTTTCACCTCTCACCTTAAACCTGTTTTGGTTCCCTTTCCCTTGGAAAAAGACTGTGCGTTCACCCTATCTGTGCCCCTCGTGATTTTATACACCTGTAAGGTCACCTTTCAGTCTTCTATGTTCCAAAGAATAAAGTCCTAGCCTGCCCAACCTCTCCCTGTAACTCAGACCCTCGAGTTCTGGAAATATTTTTGTAAATCTTCTTTGCACTCTTTCCAGCTTAATGACATTTTTCCGATAACGGGAATAACAGGATAACACAATACTCCAAGTGTGTCCTCACCAATGTCTTGTACAACTGCAACATTACATCCCAAGTCCTGTACTCAGTGCCCTGACTATTGAAGGCCAGTGTGCCAAATGCTTTCTTCAGACTAGGGATGGATGAGGGAAACCACTTCATCAGACTTGGATGGACAATAAATGCCGACATCCTGTGAACAAATAAATAACAAATACCTCTACAATAGTGGTTTTTGGATTTGATCTTGGCATGTCTCCGCATCTGTGGTGGATTGGGTTTGATGGGCTTCCTGACATGTGATTGATGCAGCACAGGATGGGAGAAAGCCTTTTAATACCTGTGTTAGAAGCTGGTGGATTTCAGTACTCAGGTGTTGATACCCATGGTGTTTACCTCGACGCTAAGGGAATGCTGCTGGTAAAGAGAGCTCTTTCCTCAGATTATACAGTGGCATTCATTGCCTGGTCCTGCTAAGATTTTCCAAAACCCCTTGAGATTAGCTTCAGCAATGAATGAGATTGATGCCAGGGTTTATAGTACAATCTGCCCTGAGTCAGCTCCTGTGCTTGGAGATATAAAATTAAATTTAATTACCTACACAATGCATGTGCTGACTTTTAATTTCAGATCAGCTCCTTTGGAGATTCATGTCGAGTGCTTTTGTCGGTCTGAGACACATCTGTTCCTTGATCCCAACCAAGACCAAATGGACAAAGATGGGAGCTACCTCTAAGTTCCAATCCAGGACCCTGTGAAGTTGCTTTTAACTGTCCACTGTTTGAACATTCTGCTCAGCACGTTCCCTCTTCAATTGTGTTGCTTTAGCCAATTTATTAACCAATTTGTTTTAAAATAACGCAGGAATTTAATGAGGATTTGAGTTGATCAGTGCTAAAAATAACACACCTTCCTCTGCCCTGGAGAGATGGCCTGGATTATATTCAATCGTCCCTGGAGTTGAAACCGTCTGACTCTGAAATAACATGCTGTACACAGAGCCTCAGCTGACAGCTATTTGAGATTGTGTCCCATTTACAAATCTCATCTAAAAACAGACAGTGTTAAAACAGGGGCATTACGTTCAGAGTTTTACACACTCAGACCTAAACAAGAAGGCTTCTGTTCGAGTTTGGGTTTCCTTTGCAGTCACTGGGGACTTAGCCCCTCCCAAGAGGGGGTCTGATGTCTTTTAGGATTTGGTGTCATCCCCAGGCCAGTTAAGGATTGTGAAAGTTCCCTTCCGACAACTTGCGTAAGGATTATCCTGGGTAGCTGGCCAATGACACTCATTCAGCGAAAATACTTGAGCTTATTTCTGCAGGGCTTTCCCTGAATTCAGGATGTCCCTGAGTAGTTTCTTGAAGTGGAGCATTCGTTGGAAATTGAGAAACATGGCAGCCAATCTGTGCAAAGAAGGCTCCCACAAAGAGTAACAGGGCGATGACCGGTGATCAGTTTTAGTCAAAAGGATTGATAGAGTCGTGAAGAGGTAAAAACACTGTCCTCACTGATCATCAACCATCCATTTACACTAATCCGGCATTAATTACATTTTATTCTCCCCACCTTCCTATCAACTCCCACCCCAATTCTACCACTCACCTATGGACAAGGGACCATTTACAGTGGCCAATTAACCCACCAACCTGCATGTGTTTGGGACGTGGGAGGAACCGTGCAAGCTCCACACAGACAGTACCTGAGGTCAGGATTGAACCTGGGTCTCTGGAGCTGTGAGGCAGCAGCTCTACCAGCCGCGCCACTGTTCAACTCTGCATTGTTGCCCAGGACGCCGGTGAAATAGGGTCACTGCGTCATTGTGGGAGGGTAGATGAAATCTCATTATTAACACTTCCTTCAAACGCTGTACTTCTAGTAGTGCAGCACTGTCAGTACCACAGTAAGAATCTTATCCCGGCACTGGTAGCCTCTGAGTCCCCACATCACCAGTCTCTACCTTCACCCTCCCCTCACCCCCACCTGGCTTCATCTGCCCCTTCTCCTTGTCTGCCTCCACCTGTCACCCACCTGCCTCTGTCTCCCAACTCCACCCGTCCCCCACTTGGCACCATCTGCCCATCATCCCTCCTCGATCCGCCCATCGCCCACTGACCCCTGTCTCACCCCTCCCCTTCTCTTTTTACCAGCTATCTGCCATCTCCACTCCCAGTCCTGACGCAGGGTATCCACCCGAAACGTCGACAGTTCCTTTCCTCCCACAGATGCTGCTCGATCAGCTGAGTTCCTCCAGCAGTTTGTGTTTTGCTCCAGATTGCAGCATCTGCAGTCTCTTGTGTCTCCAGTATCTTTAATCACTGTAGTACGACTTAAACCCACAACCCCATGACCCAGAGGTGAGAGTGCTATAGCCACAGCAGGTGCCAGTGCCAATGGATTCCATCTGACCACTCATCTCATTTGAGACTTGGTGTGGACCATGGTTGTAAAGTTCACCTCGAAAACAATGGTGGCTACCTTCAGTCTCATTCACTGTAAGGGTTGTCCACAGGGAGACCATGAAGAATGTGTCAGGACACTTTGAAGAAGCAAGTTTGTCTCTCTCTTTCTCTGCCCTCTCTCTTTTTATCATTGCTTACCACAAACCAGTCGCAAATTCTGTTTTATTTCCCTCCTCTGCCTCTGAAGCTGGTGGTAACTCTGAGCTGTTGGACAGCTGTGGGCAAGGGCCTTAAAAGTCCATTCAAAGTGGCCAACTCTAAGCTCCTACTGTCCTTGATTGGAGGAAACAGGATCCTGTTGGGAGAGGTAAGATGGATGGGGGGAAAAGGATGGAGCTAACAGTGTCATGTGACCCCTAACATGTTCATGAGGTTCCCATCTTGAATTGTGACCTGTCCAAATGTTGGGTGGGGTGCAAATCATTTAATAGGGCATAAGATTCCAATACCTGTACGTTTGCCTTCCCACCCCCAACCCCCCCCCCCCCCCCCCCCATCCATTTCCCTCCTGCCCCCTCAACTAATGGAATGGCACTGATGGGTAGACAACTACCTGATGGCCACCTACTCACCCCAGCATCTCTGCCTTGGTCGCCTCTTCAATATGATGTTAACAGAGCACTTGATTTACCAGTTTAATCGTCATATTTTCCTTCAATCTTTCTGTCAATTTCCATCCATGCCCCTGAATTTTTAATGTCTCTGCCAAAGGACATAGGTCCTTCTTAATTACTTTATCATCTTATACACCCCAGTTAAGTCTCCCCTCAGCTTCCTCTGTTCGAGAGAGAACCACCCGGCCTGTCCAATCCTTCTCCAGAGCAGCAGATTTCCCAGATCTGGCAATATCCTTGTAAATCTCCTCTGCGTCCTCACCAATGCAATCATATCGTTGCTGTAACATGTAGAACAGAACTGCCCACAAAACTCAAGGTGTAATGGTGGAGATTCCCATTAACGCAACTGCACTGGGAAAAGTCTGAATTCTGTTTGCCCCATTGCAGGAAGGACATGGAGGCTTTAGAAAGGGTGCAGGTTTACTAGGATGCTGCCTTGATGAGAGGGTATGAACTATAAGGAGAACTTGGATTGTTTTCTCTGCAACATTAGAGGCTGAGGGGAGACCTGATAGAAGTTTATAAAATTAGAAGGGGCACAGATAGGGTAAACAGTCAGAATATTTATCTCAGGGTAGAAATGTCAAGTACTAGAGGACGTGCACTTAAGGTGTGGGGAGGGTGTAAAGGAGATGTGCAGAGCATGTTTTTTTTTACATAGAGAGTGGTGGGTGCCTGGAACAGGCTGCCAGGGGTGGTGGTGGAAGCGGATACAACGTTGGTATTGGTTTATTATTGTCACTTTTACCAAGGTACGGTGAAAAACTTGTCTTGCATATCGTTCATACAGATCAATTCATTACACAGTGCATTGAGGTAGTACAGGGTAAAAAAAAAAACAGAATTCAAAGTGTCACAGCTACAGGGAAATGCATTGCAGGTAGACAATAAGGTGCAAGGTCAAACAAGGTAGATCGTGAGGTCAGAGTCCATCTCATCGTATAAGGGAACCGTTCAATAGTCTTATCACTGTGGGATAGAAGCTGTCCTCGAGCCTGGTGGTATGTGCCCTCAGGCTCCTGTATCTTCTGGCTGATGGGAGAGGGGAGGAGAGAGAATAACCCAGGTGGGTGGGGTCTTTGATTATGCCGGCTGCTTCACCAAGGCAGCGAGAAGTGTAGACAGTCCGTGGAGGGGAGGCTGGTTTCCGTGATGCGCTGGGCTGTGTCCACAACTCTCTGCAGTTTCTTGCGGTCCTGGCCAGAGCAGCTGCCATACCAAGCCGTGATGTGTCTATTAGATAGACACATGAATGTGCAGCGAATGGAGGGATGTCGCTCATGTACAGGCAGAAAAGATTTAGTTAAATTTGGTGCTGTGTTCAGCACAGACATAGTGGGCCGATGGGCCTGTTTTTGTGCTGTATTTTTCTATGTTGTGTTCTATTTTATGAAGAGACCCACGAGCTGTATCTGACAATATAAAAGCAGAACCATAAAACTTTCAGGATATAGTTCATGCCATGGATTAGCAACCCAGTGTTCAAGGAGATTTGCCAGCTATAAATGGTCATCCTGGAGAAGTAATCACGTGACCTCTTGCCTCCTAGGCCTCATCCCCACATTCTTATGATCATCCAATGAATCAGTTGGGAACCCAGCATCCTCCAAATGAAGTGGATGTAATTGTAATTGTAAATGGACTGAGATACAGAGAAGTTTTGTTTGCATGATCCAGACAGATCATTCCATACATAAGATATCTTTATTAGTCACATGTACATCAAAACACAGTGAAATGCATCTTTCTGTGTAGAGTGTTCTGGGGGCAGCCTGCAAGTGTCGCCATGCTTCTAACGCCAACATAGCATGCCCACAACTTCCTAACTTCTATGTCTTTGGATTGTGGGAGGAAACTGGAGCATGTGGAGGAAACCCACGCAGATATGGGGGTAATGTACACACTCCTTAGAGACAGCAGCCGGAATTGAACCCAGGTCGCTGGCGCTGTAATAGTGTTATGCTAACTGCTACACTAAGTACATTGAGGTAGTACAAAAGGAAAATCAGAATCAGGTTCATTATAACTGAAATATGTTGTGAAATTTGTTTAGTGGCAGCAGTACAGTAGAAGACATAAAGATATAAAAATTACAATAAGTTACAAAAATAAATAGTGCAAAAGAGGAATAACAAGGTAGTGTTCATGGACCGTTCAGAAATCTGATGCCAGAGGGGAAGAAGTTGATCCTGAAATGTTGAGTGTGGGTCTTCAGGCTCCTGTACCTCCTCCCCGATGGTAGTACCGTGAAGAGAATATAGTGTTACAGTTAGAGAAAGTTCAGTGCAGGTCGTCAAATAAAATACAAGGTCCATTATGACCTAGATAGAGAGATCAAGTGTTCATTTTTATTGTACAAGAGGTCCATTCAAGAGTCCAATAACAGTGGGATGGAAGCTCACTTTTTTTAACTTTCACAACTAATGAACAGATAAATAATTTTTTTTAAAAAATGCCTTTTTGTTTGAATCTCCTGTGCTGCCTGTCTCAACTGTTATCCTCTGCAGGGCCCAGAATATTAATCCCCTTTAACTCCAGAACAAACCTGCAAGGTTGACAAATTAGAAAGAAAAAATGAAGATCAAGGGAGTAGGAACTAAAGGAGTAAATGTTGGAAATCCCTCTCAACTTAACCTGCAAGAGAAAAGATGGTTTAATGTTTTGCATTTTGAACGTTTCAGGTTAGGGTTGTGAATGATTCATCATTAAACAGAATCCAAGTAAATTTATCCTGGTTTTAACCAAATGTGTGGTTGGTAACTCACTGCTTTATTAAGTACATCGCTTTTCAAACTAAATTATTGTGACATTTAATGGAACATCATTCTTTTGGTTTTAAATTGCACGTGCAAAGCAAAAGTCAAGGTAGGGTGGGGAGTTCTACAGTTATAAGGTTCCAGGAAAGAATGGGCATGAGTCACAGAGTGGCAACTAGGGGGCACTATTGTTGGAGGGGAGCCTTTGGGAATGGAGGAAAAGTCTGTTGAACAAGGCATGAGTGGATAGAATCTAGCCATCCATCTGCTTCCGCTAACCGTATGATTGCCTTTGCTACATTAATGGCCAAATGATCCATTTTGCTTAAATGGAAAGATCCAATACGCCCTACTACTTTTCAATGGTTCTCTCAAAGTATATCATGTTTAATCTTGGAAAAAATTAGGAGTGGTACTGTTGATCCTTCGCTTAAATTTGAGGAAGTTTGGAGTCCATTTATTCAATATTTTCACGTGATATAGATCCCCTTATAATAACCTTTCAATTTAGAGGAACGGAGTTGACGACATAATATTACTCTGTTTCTACTGAGGAATTTTAGTCCAGTTTTTAAAAATTTTTTTCTTTAGCTTAGTTTGGTTTGATATATTGTTTATAATTTTTCTTATTGTTTTGGGTTTTTTCTTTTTATAATAAATCTTTTTCTTTTATTATTATATTCATTCACTAACAGATCATTGGATCTACAGATTTTTTTATACTTTATTGTTCTTTATGATTATCCATGTCATGATTGTTCTCCTGATCTCTTTGTATTACATGTAGAAACATTGATATATTAATCTGTATTAATTTGAAAACTAATAAAAAGATTGAAAAAGAAAGAACAAGGCATGAGAGAGCAGAGTTAGAGTCACACAGAGTAATACAGCTCAGAAACAGGCCCTTCGGCCCAACTCGTCCATGCCGACAATCTAAGCTGGTTCTACTTGCCTGTGTTTGGCCCATTATCCCTCTAAACCTTTCCTATCCATGTACCTGTCCAAATGTCTTTATATTGTTATTGTACCTGCATCTACCACCTCTGGCAGCTCGTTCCATACGCCCACCACCCTCCGTTTGAGGAAGTTGCCACTCAGGTCTCTTTTAAACCTCTCACCTTAAACCTAGTTTTTGATTCCCTTTCCCTGAGGAAAAAGTCCATGTGAATTCATCCTATTCATGCCCCTCATGATTTTATACACCTTTAAGATCTCTCCTATGGTTGCTAGGAATAAAGTCCTAGCCTGCCCAACATCCACCTATAATTCAGGCCCTCGAATCCTGGTAACATTCTCGTAAATCATCTTAGCACTCTTTCCAGCTTGATGACATCGTTCCTATAACAGGGTAATCAAAACTGTACACAATAGTCTAGATGCGGCCTCACCAGTGTCTGGTACAGCTGCAACATTCCGTCCCGACCCCTGTACTCGATGCCCTGACTGATGGTAGCAGTGGAGGGGTACTTTTGTAAATGAAGGAAGAGTCTGTTGAACTGAAGGTATGAGAGAGCAGTGTTCAGAGGAACATAGTTAAAGTTTAAATCTCCCATTATTTGGAGGACGCAGGCAAAGGGAATTAAAAGCCTTTTAAAAATGCAATGGTTTTCGGTTTCTATAATCAATTGCATTTAAATTGGTAATAATACCTGCTGCCTGTCCTCTTACTGTTCTGTCTTATTCCCCGAACCACCAGATCCCACTTCTTCAACCTCACTAACCCTCCCAATCCCCAATTCTCGTCCCCCCTCCCCCAAGTTACCCAGTTAGTCACTAACATATTCCACCTACATGTCCACAAACAAATGTGATTGGTGAGAAGTCTATGCACAAAATAGTATTTCCAAAGTTGCATTCTTAAAGCAGAATGTCGGGTAGCTCTTATAAAATATATCACCAGCACACTTTTTCATTGGCATAAAAAAGAATTAAAAGCACACTTATTAAGTAGATCTTTGGGTGCAATTTTTGGGTTATTACTAGTTAAAAATGAAAAAGTTAAGCTCTAAATATGCAAAAATACAGTCAAAAGGTTTAGAGGGATATGGGCCAAACATGGGCAAATGGGACTAGCTTAGATGGGAATCTTGATTGGCTTGGACCAGTTGGGCCGAAGGGCCTGTTCCTGTGCTGTGTTACTCTATGACTCAAAAAGGGAGGGAATGTCAGACGTTTCTTGTAATCTGCCCAGGAGCATTAGACAGGTGTTAAAGGAGCCTTCTTACTTGAGGCAATACACAGAAAGTTCTGGAGGAACTCAGCAGGTCAGGCAGCATCTACGGAGGGAAATAAATGCTGCCTGACCTGCTGAGTTCCTCCAGCACTTTTTGTGTATGGCTCCAGACTCCAGCATCTGCTGAATTTTTTGTCTCCTTTCTTGGGGCACTGGTTCAAACTTAGATACGTGTAGAGGGCTGAAGAGGGGGATAAAAAACAAGTGTTAGCTGGGTGTTAGCATTGACTGCAAGATGAGGAGATGGGTATCTTGTTTCTTGGAGGAAGGCTTGACTGAATGTCGGCAATGTCTGAACTTTTAAACTGGAAGCCAAATATAAAATGAAAATGGTTTAAAAAGTCAGATCTGATTAGGCAATGGACTGAGTTCCATTTTGAACCGTATGAATATTGGGAAATACAAAATGGTCATTTTAAGGATGGGCTTTGCAAGACTCTACGGTCAGTTTGATTGTGGAGAGTCGAGCACTGAACTAAGCTTGGAGATTATGTAGGTTTATTTAGTTCAAGGGAACAGTTACAGAATGCAGGTTGGTAGGTTGTATGTTGCCCCTAGAGTGTAGGTGAGTGGTTTAATCTTGGGGGAAGGGATGAGAATGTGGAAAGAATATATAAAAAAAAATTGGGATTAATGTAGTGCAAATGGATGGTTGTTGGCCAGTGTGGTCTCAGTGGACCAAAGGGCCTGTTTCCATCCTGTGTTGCTCGATGACTCTAATAATATTCAGAATGCAAGGTGACCAAACTATTACCTTGGGAGAATTGCAGTTCTTTCTTTCTCTTGTTCTTGCATACAGACAAATTGATTAGCTCCTCCACTGCATGCATTTGGACACTGTTTGTTCTATCTGTAAACAGACCTTAATCGATAAGAGACGTCCTGCTTCTTTGACTGCTGGTGTGTAAGGTGTTGTAGTTAACACTTTTCATTTCTGTAGATATGGATGAAGTTCCAACCATTGTCAGTCAGCTTTTCTTTCCTGATTTGATTACCTTATGAATGATACAGATTCAAATACTGCTTAGTTGTTGTGGTTTAGATGTTGACTCAGCATTGCCAAGAAAGAGTCTTTCAGAGGAATCTAGCCAAGTGGTTATCCACTCAAAGACATCTGGCTCCTGCAACTTGCTGGTCTGAATCAGCCCTGGTGGACACACATTTCGCTCGGTAGCCCTTTCTTGGTAGTACGGTAGCCCTTTATGTTGTTGCTTATCTCCCTCCAGCAGCTGTCTCCAATCTTCACCCTTCCCTCCCCCTGCCTTGCTCCATCTGTATCTCCAGATCTTTTTCCTCTGCCTCCTCATTCACCTGCCACTGTCTCCCAGCTCCACTCCCCTGCCCTACCTGGCACAATCTGCCTGTCATCTTACACCCCTCCATTAGTCCACCATTCACCTCGGACTCCTTTCTCACCACTCCCCTTCTCTTTATATGGGCCACCTTGCCTCTCCACTCTCAGTCCTGATGCACAGTTTTGACCCGAAACGTCGACAATTCCTTCCCTCCCACAGATGCTGCTCGATCTGCTGAGTTCCTCCAGCAGATTGTTTGTTGCTCCAGGTTCCAGCATCTGCAGTCTCTTGTGTCTCTCATTTGTCTCTGCCAGGTGTAAAGTAAAATGACACGCAGAAGATTCAATCCAAATCATGGTAGGCCTGGCCGCACTTTACACTAGGTAGTCTTAACATGAACAGCTAAAGAAGCTAGATATATACTATTTGGAGTTTAGAAGAATGAAGGGTGATCTTATTGAGATTTGAGCAGAGGGGATTTACTAGGATGCTGCCTGGATTGGAGAGCATGTCTTATGAGGATAGGTTGAGTGAGCTAGGGCTTCTCTCTTTGGAGACAAACACGATGAGATGTGACTTGATAGAGGTGTACAAGATGATAGGAGGCATAGATTGAGTGGATGGTCAGAGACTTTTTCCCAGGGCGAC
Source organism: Pristis pectinata (assembly GCF_009764475.1). Lineage (NCBI taxonomy): Eukaryota > Metazoa > Chordata > Chondrichthyes > Rhinopristiformes > Pristidae > Pristis > Pristis pectinata. Next base: position 6,080,496 of record NC_067437.1, read on the forward strand.
AATGGCTAACGTGAGGGGACATAATTTTAAGGTAACTGGAGGAAGGTATAAGGGGGATGTTAGGGGTAAGTTTTTTTTACACAGAGTGGTGGGTGTGTGGAACGCACTGCCAGGAGAGGTTGTGGGGGCAGATACATTAGGGACATTTAAGAGACTCTTAGATAGACACACGAATGATAGAGAAAGTGGGGGCTATGTGGGAGGGAAGGGTTAGATAGATCTTAGAGCAGGATAAAATGTCGGCACAACATTGTGGGCTGAAGGGCCTGTACTGTGCTGTTATGTTCTATGAAACATTTAAGATCCTCGAGGGGAAGGACAGGTGGATGTTGAAATGTTTCCGCTAGTTGGAAAGTCACAAACGAAGGGATGTAGTTATAAAATAAACATATCATTTAAAACTGAGGTGCATAGGAAAATCTTATGGAGGGTGAAGAACCTTTCGAATTCTATAAGCCGGAGGGTTGTGGAGGCTGGATCATTAATTGGTATTGGCAATTGGTTTATGATTGTCATATGTACCAAGATACAGTGAAAAGCTTTGTTTTGCATGCCATCCATACAGATCATTTCAAACATAAGTACATTGAGGTAGTACAAAGGGAAGCAATAGCAGAATGCAGAATATAGTGTTACAGAGAGTGCAGTGCAGGTAGACAATAAGGTGCCAGGGTCACAATGAGGCAGATTGTGAGTGTCAAGTGTTCATCTATATTGTATAAGAGGTCTGTTCAATAGTCTTATAACAGTGGGATAGAAGCTGTCATTGAGACTGGTGGTGCATGTTTTCAAGATTTTGTATCTTCTGCCCGATGGGAGGGTGGGGGGGGCGGGCATAAAGAGAGAATGTCCATCGTGGGAGAGGTCTTTGATTATGCCGGCTGCTTTTCCAAGGCAGCAGGAAGTGTAGACTGAGTGCATGGAGGGGAGGCTGGTTTTCATGATGGACTGAGCTGTGTCCACAACTCTCTGCAATTTCTTGCTGGCTTGGGCAAAGGTGTTTAAAAAGGAGGTAGATGGATTTTTGAAAGCTCAGAATTGAGGGCAATGAGGAACTGGTACAGAGAGGAATTGAGGCCTGGGGTAGGTCAGCCATGATCGTATTGAATGATGGGGAAGGCTTAAGCTGAGTGTCTGCACCTATTTTCATGTGTGTTCTTTCTTCCAATACAGACCACATCTGTGACTCTCTGAGTTGCATTCTTACCTCTGCGTTAGATAGTAGGTTCAAGGCTCCCCTGAGATGTTAAACTGGGGCCCTATTTGTTTCCCTGTACTGGGATTGTAAAGGATCACAAGACAGGAGATCAAGGCAGATTTCCATGTTGAATAGGACCAATATTTATTCCTTAGGTCGAGAACAAAGAACAACTGATGTTACTGGGACTGGAGGGCTAGAGTTATAAGGAGAGACCTGGATAGGTTGGGACTTTTTTCCTGGAGCATAAGAAGCTGAGGGGTGCTCTTAAGCTCTTGTAAAATCATGAGAGGCATAGATAAGGTGGATAGTCCTTTTCCCCAGTGTAGGGGAGTCTAAAACTGGTTAGGGCACAGCTTTTAGGGTGAGAGGGGAAAGATTTAAAGGGGTCCTGAGGGGCAGGTTTTTCCACACAGGTTGGTGGAGAATGTGAAACGAGCTGCCAGAGGAAGCTGTAGAGGCAGATATATTTGCAATGTTGAAAGACATATAGATAAGTACATAGTTAGGAAAGTTTTAGAGGGATATGGCGCCAAAACACAGCTAGCTCAGGTGGGGTAAATGGTTGGCATGAATGAGTTTGGGCTGAAGGGCCAGTTCTCTGCTGTGTAACTCTGACTCTAAATAGATTATCTGCATCATCACATGGTTTTGACGGAGCTTGCTGACCACAATGAGAAATTGCTTCACAGTCATGCTTTCGTATGGTGCACGACTTCCAGTCAATATGACCACAGTTTGGAAAGATTGTGAGGGATGGAGATGGAAATGAGAAGACACGGGTGACGGTGTTTGAGGGCAGAGGAAAGTGCAGGATGCTGACCTTGCATTTCTGCAAACTTACACACGCGCATAACAAAAGTCAAAGTTAAGTTTATTGTCATAAGGTCCATGTATGCACAGATGCAATGAAAAACTCACTTGCAGCTGCGTCACTGACACACAGCATCATATAGGCAGCATTCACAGGAAAAGCATAAACAATTTTTACAAGAAAAAAACACAATTAGAACAAAAAACAAGAGGTCCATTTTAGTGCAAAGTGGCCAAAGTGGTCATTGCGTTGCTGTACTGAGGTGATTATGGTTGTGCTGGTTGGTTCAAGAACCAAATGGTTGAAGGGGAGTAGCTGTTCCTGAACCTGGTGGTGTGGGACTTCAGGCTTCTGTACCTCCTGCCCAGTGGTAGCTGTGATAAGATGGCATGGCCCCGGATGGTGGGGATCTTTTATAATGGATGTTGCTTTCTTGAGGCAGCGCCTCCTGTATACAATACCGATGGTGAGGAGGGATGTTCTCCACTATTGACATCTATCAAACCATAGAGCATGAGACTCACTAAGTAATAGAAAAAACAATGTGGACCAAGCTGCTGGGCGTGTGAGTTTGGAGATATCCACACCAGCAGTTGCTGGGACACAGGGCAAGTAGTGAACTTCAGCAAAACATTGGAGGATGTAACTGTGAATCCTTCTGAGAATTCCCTGCACTGTTTTCACCACAACTTTTTTTTAATGTGATACCTTTAACATCGTAGAACATCCCAAGGCACCTACTGTTATCTCTCTTGCTTACACATGTGCCAGATGTTCATTTGCTCTGCCTTCAAGGATAATTAATTATTAGCGACAGCCTCCCTGTATTTCTTCCCCCGGATTCAATTTTCTTTTACTTATTTGCGAGATTGCTTTTTAATTAATTTTTTTTTTGCGTTTGGGCATTTGATCTTCCTTTCCCCTTTTGCATTTTAAATGTATTCCGATAGCCGTCTCTTCATTTTGGTTATTATGCTCCCCTATCTCTCCCAGCTCAACTTGATTTGTGCTGGAGCCTCTTTCTGTCTCTTGCTTTCTTGCTCTCACTCTATTTCCCCCTCTCTCTCTCTTACTCTCCTCTCCCCTTCTCTCTCTTGCTTTCTGTCTCTCTACCCTCTTGCTCATTCTTTCTCTTTCTCTCCTCCCTCTCTCCTCTTGCTGTCCCTCTCCTTTCTCTTTCTTTCTTTCTCTTCTCTATCCTCTCTCTCCCTCTCTTTCTCCCCTTCTCTCCGTCTTTTCCCCTTGCCTCCATCTCTCTCTCTCTCATCTCCCCTCCTCCTGTCTCCCTTTTGTCCTCTCACTCCACTCGTGCTTTCTATCTCTCTTTTTCTCTCCCTTCCCCCTTATTTCTCTCTTGCTCTCTCTCCCTCTCCCTTTTCCCTTTCTCTTCCCCTGCCACCACCCCCCCCCCCCCCCCCCCGACCCCCTCTCTCCCTTACTCTATATCCCCTGCATCAATGGATTGCTCTCTTGCCTCTGATCCTGCAAGTTGTGGCTTCAAATATCCAGGGCAATAATGCAGGTGTGCAACACTGGGAGGTGCTGACTTTTGGATGAAATGTTAAACTAAGACCCTGGTTGTGTCATTAAGTTTAGAATACAACAGAGGATGGAAATCTAAAAGTAAAAAAAATGCCAAGACACTCAGCAGGTCAGGCAGTATTTGTTGAAGAGAGAAGCAAGTTAATGTTTCAATTTGATCTTTTTTCTGAACTGTCTATACTCTGAGATGGACATAAACGAGCCCTTGGTTCTATTCTAAAGATGATCTGCAGTATCCTGGATAATATTTACCTGTCAGTCAACATAACAAATGATCTGGTTTTTATCTCACTGCTCCTTGGACTTCACAGGCTGTAAGGTGCTTCAGGCCATCCCGAGGTTTAAAGGTGCTCTATGAATGCAAACTTTCTTTGACCTTCTCTCATTTTCTTCCTCTTCTCCTCCCCCCCACCCCACCCCCAACTTCTTTGTTTGGGTTTACGGCTCCCATTGCAACAAGTCAACTGCTTTCCCCACCCACTGCCAATGGATAGGATCCAATAGTTTCCATCTGGAACTGGGAGTTGAACAAAGATGCTGACATTGCCCTGGTCAAACGGGGGGAAGAAACAGGTGAAATGTTGCAAATGGCTTGTGAGAAAATGAAAGGCACACTATAGGCAACTTGATGGGGTAGATGCTCAGCTGGCAGTTCCTCTGGTTTGGATGTTGAGAACTCGGACAGAGTTTGCAGAGAGTAGTGGACTCAAACCCAATACATCACGGGCACATCCCTCCCCACCATCAGTGGTATCTACAGGAAGCGTTGCCTCAAGAAGGCAGCATCCATTATCCCCCACCATCCAGGCCATGCCACCTTCTCGCCGATACCATCGGGCAGGGGGTACAGAAGCCTGAAGTCCCACACACCAGGTTCAGGAACAGCTACTTCCCTTCAACCATTTGGTCCTTGAACCAACTGACACAACCCTAATCACTGCCTCAGTACAGCAAAACTTTGATCACTTTGCACTAAAATGGACCTTGTGTTTTTTTTGTTAAAATTGTGTTCCTTCTTGCAAAAATGCTGTATAATTTATATTTAATTCATATTTTTCTTGTGAATGCCGCTTGTATGATGCTATGTGCTTGTGATGCTGCTGCAAGTAAGTTTAGCATACATGTGCATGTGACAATAAATTTGACTTTGATTTTGATTTCCTTCCCAGCTTGGGAAATTCCAGGTATTAAAGCCTAAACTGCCAGGAAATTTGCAAACAGCTCTCAGGAGAAAAACACAAGCACATTAAATGTTATTATTTCATTTTCTTTGAATGCTTTGGTTCAGGAATTGTAAAAATAATGATCGGGGGAAAAGCTTTATCATCCACATTCAAGAGTCACACAAGCACCTTTTTAATTCCTGTGAGCGGGAGAGGCATTGCGGTAATGGACATGCTGGCTGGCCAATAACAAAGACTAGGAGGGTTGGCTGTGGGCGTGTGTTAACACCGCCTAGAAAAATGTCCAATTGGAAAATAGTCAATTCTACTTCTCCTCCAGCCCAGGTGAGTGAAGACAGTTAAATGTCAATGGAAAGTGTCCAAGGTGTGTTTGGAGAATTTGTACTCTGCAAGGAAGGTGCCATTGTGAATGTCCTTTTACCAAGACTTTGCTGAGGTCAATAAAACTCATTATTCTGCTGCTTGAATTGCAGGGAGCATTTTTCTTCAAGCTAGCACATGGGTGTCTCGTTACCTGTTCTTTCAGTGAGTTCTGTAGCTGGGCATTGCTGTTATAAGTTTAGTTTTTTTTTTACGGCCGCTGAACTTCTGTTTGTCTGTAGCCACTTATGTTTCTACAGTGCTTTTCTTGTTTGTTTGACTTTTAGCCAACTGACCTTTACTTTTCTGCACAGTGAATGAACTGCCAACAGCATGATAGATTAAAAGTCAGTTCATTTTATGAAGTAGTGCACTGCCCATGATAAAGTTCATGAATGAGACGGTGGGGAACTGCACTAGGCCTGTTTTTAGTTGTCTGGAATCTGATCTGAAAACGGACTTTTGCCCTCAGCTATACAGTATATTGAAAGAAACCAGTTTTAGTCCAGCTGTGATGTCAACTGTAGACCCCAGGTAGGTCCTGAACAAGGAAGAGAACATGGAAGGGAAAGGATGGACTGGTGGCCGAGGAATGATAATCTTTCATAACCTTGAGGCATCCCAAAATACTGTACAAATAATGAAGTGTTGTGGAAAATTAAAAAAAAATGTATTTGCTGAAAATCTGAAATAATATTAGAGAACGCTGAGGTGCTCAGCAGGTCAGCCAGCATCTGTGGAGAGTAACTAAAACAGTCCGTGCCTGCATGCAGCAAGACCTAGACAACATTCAGGTGTGGGTTAATAGGTGGCAAGTAGTAATCACATCATAAAAGTGGCAGGCAATGACCATCTCCATCTCGAGAGTCTGACCATCTTCCCTTGATATTCAGTGGTATTAACATCACCGAGATCCCCACCATCAACATCCTAGGGCTCACCACTGACCAGAAATTCAGCTGAACCTGTCACGTAAGTGCTGCAGTGAATGACTCACCCCCTGACACACCAAGTCTTCCCACTGTCTGCAAGGCACGAGTCAGGAGCATGATGAAATATTCTCTACTTGCCTGGATGACTGCAGATCCAACAACTCTCCAGAAGATCGACACCATCCAGGACCAAGAAGCCCGTTTGATCAGCACCTCATCTGCCACAGTAGATGTTCACTCCATCATCTACAGGCTGCAGTGTGTTGCCATCTGCAAAATGTACTGCAGCTGCTGGCGCAGGTAACTCTGACAGCACCTCTCAAACACATACCACCAAAAGGCTGAGGGTACCACGTCAACAGGAACAGCAGCCCTTGCATATTCTCCTCCAAGTCACATACTATTCTGACTTGGAAATATATGGCTGGTCCTCCATTGGGTCTATATCCTGGAACTCCTTCCCCAACAGCACTTGGAAACATCTTCCAAGTTTCCACAGTGGAGCTTTACCCTACTGTGCTTAAGACTATTGAACAGTTCCCTTATACAATGAGATGGACTATGACCTCATGATCTACCTTGTTGTGACCTTGCACCTTATTGCATTTGCACTTTACTCTGTATTGTTATTGTTTTTACCTGTACTACATCAATGGACTCTGTACTAACTCAATGTAACGGCACTGTGTAACGAATTGACCTGTACGATCGGTTTGTAAGACAAGCTTTTCACTGTACCTCGGTACAAGTGACAATAATAAACCAATACTAATACCTTCATCACACAGACTACAGTGGTTAGAGAAAGCAGTTCATTGTTACCTTCTAAGGGGCAATTACGAATGGGCAGTAAATGCTGGCCTTGCAAACAATATCATGGAAAATGAATTTAAGAAAACTTGCTCTGTGCGGAAGCTGTATTTCCTACATTACGGTGATGACTATGCTTCCAATATATGACATTCTTTGAATCTTTTTGAAAAATGTTACATTTCAGGGAGTAGTGTATAGGAATTGCATTCTCTCTAATGGTAAGTCTGCTAGTCCCCAGAAAGCAAAAGAAATCTGTTTCCATAATTCAATCAGCTTTTGACTGATGTCAGCATTGTTGTTGTTCAGGAAAACTCCAACCTGGGACATGGTCAGAAAATGCAACAAGTCACAATGACACAGCCGACACCCTTGTTGTGAGGCAGCTTTTTGCCTTCCACTCATGGGCTGAGAACAGTGGGGATCTGATAACAGAGGCTGGGAGTCCAGGCTGGGTGCAGACAGTGCAGCTAAAGCTATCCATTTGTCATATCTAACAACCATCACATGAAAGGGCACAGGTTGAATTAAACTTTCAACGTGAGATGAGAGCTATATTTAATAATCCCTGGTCTCCCCAATCTGCTGCTCTATTTCCTCTTGGCAGGCTCGATAACCTAATTCTGCAAAAGCTTATCTGTTCCTGCTTTCCTTCAAATTCTCAGTCACTACACAGACACATCTGCCTTTTGATCATTTACACTATAGATTCTTCTCTAGCCTGGATGTTATTCCCATTGTCTACCCACTGCATATGCCAAAAGTCGTGGGTTCAAGTCTAACTCACCAACGACCTGACCAGAGGTACCCACCGCCAACTTCTGGGCAAATGCACTTTGGTACAATAACTTTTGTGACGTTGTGAGACAAGTCAGCCATTTTTTGATGTTGGTTCTACCAAAAAGAATGAAGTGAATAATTTTTTCAATGACTTTTGTGTTAGTGTTCAAGGGAGAGACTTCAGATGAGTAACCAGGAGAAGGTTCTTCAAACAGGATAAAACCAATTTACTAGATAATACACATGCTGTGTTACTTTCCCCCACTACCACGCCAAAATAACAGCCTTGACTGCGCACTCATGTCCTTGAGTGGGTTTTGAACTTGCAACCTTCCATTACAGAAATGGGTATATGATCAACTGAGTTAACTTGGCTCTGTACCCTGGAGAAATGTGACAAGCTTGACTATAATGGAAGGAGAGCTGGAACCAAGAATTCAATGCAAGTTCCACAATAATCCTGAGGCTAAGTGCAGGAGAACTGAGACTGGTGAATTGGATATGGTTTTAATAAAAGATCAGTTACTTGTCATCATCTAAAAATTGGCCATTAATCACTTCTGTTGTGGGTTTCCAATCACTGAACAGCAAAAGCAAAATACAATGCTTTTTTTCCATGCCGTAGTTTCCAGTGCACCTTGTGCTGTGACAAGTTTCATCAATCCCCAAGATGTTGCCTGTCTTTGGCCCACCAAAGTAAAACATCGAGCTGCAGCCTGGCGTTGCTGGTCCATGCTTCCTTCAGCACTGATGCCTTTATCGTTTTGGAGGATGGGCTTAAGTCACTGTCCTCCCCTCCCTCAACCCACCTTCCTGAAAATTAAAGTGGTTTCTGAATTCCTTACTGGACCGAGAGACATGAGTTCAAATCCCACTGTGTCTCAGGATTATTGTTGAAATTATTTGATGCTATGCACCTGTGATGCTGCTGCAAGTAAGTTTTTCATTGCACCTGTGCATCATGTACTTGTGCATATGACAATAAATTTGACCTTGCGTTCTTGGTTCCACCCTCTTCGTTATAGCATCAATGTATTTACATTAATTAAATATAGTGTGGAATAAAAAAAATGTGCTTTGGGGAAGCATATCTGCCGATCTTGCACACTCTGGCCTACGTGTGACTCCAGGCCCACCAATTTGATTGACAGGGTGGTGAAGAAGGCTTTTGGCACACTGGCCCTCATCAGTCAGAGCACTGAGTACAGAAGTTGGGAGTTGTACAGGACGCTGGTGAGGCCGCACTTGGAGGATTGTGTTCAATTGTGGTCACCCTGTTATAGGAAAGATGTTATTAAATTTGGAAATAGTGCAGAAAAAATTTATAACAATGTTGCCGGGACTTGAGGGACTGAGTTATAGGGAGAGCTTGGACAGGCTAGAACTTTATTCCTTAGAGCAATGGAGACAGGGAGGTGATCTTATAGAGGTATATAAAATTATGTGGAGCGTAGATAGGATGAAAGTATTCAGTCTTTTTCCTGGGGTTGGGGAATCAAGTACTAGAGGGCATAGGTTTAAGGTGAGAGGGGAAAGATTTAATAGGAACTTGAGGGGCAACCTTTTTACACAGAGGGTGGTATGCATGTGGAACGAGCTGCCAGATGAAGTGGTTGAGGCAGGTACAATAACAACTTTAAAAAGACAGTTAAGCATGGATGAGTTGGGCTGAAAGGCCCGTTTCCCTGCTGTATGACTCTAATAACCACCTGAAATGGTCTCACCAGCCCTTTTGTTTGGGCCCAATCAAGAACAACCAATAAATAGCTCAGCACCATCAAACAAAATATATAAGTAGCTTGTGCTCCACTTTCAACAGACAAAATTAGCAGAAAACAAAAGTTCACAGAAATATTGTCATTGCCTGTCAATGAAGCCCTCCACTCTGTAGGTGATCACAAGAAACTGCAGAGTTGTGGATACAGCTCAGCACATCATGGAAACCAGCCTCCCCTCCATGGTCTCTGTCTATGCTTCTCACTGCCTCGGTGAAGCAGCCAATATAATCAAAGACCCCACCCACCCCAGACATTCTCTCTTCTCCCCCCTCCCATCAGGCAGAAGATACAAAAGCCCAAAGGCACCTACCACCAGGCTCAAGGACAGCTTCTATCCCGCTGTTATAAGACTATTGAATGGCCCCCTAGTATGATAAGATGGACTCTTGACCTCACAATCTACTTCGTTATGGCCTTGCATCTTATTGTCTGCTTCCACAGCACTTTCTCTGTAACCATAATACTTTATTCTGCATTCTATTATTTTCCCTTGTACTACCTCAATGCACTGTTGCAATGAAATAATCTGTATGGATGGCATGCAAAACAAACCTTTTTACTGTACCTCGGTACATGTGACAATAAGTAACCAATTTACCAAGTTACTACCTGTGTAAGGTTTTAAGCCCACTGGAAGGCACCATGAGGTCCTTTATTGGGGCTAGATAATGCAAGAGTGCCCAGGTTGTCCAGTTTCCCTAAGCTTACACATTTCATGCTATTACTCCCATTAAAAGGAGCTGAGTGATTTTGGAAGTGCAGGAGTTTCCAGTTTGAACCACACCAAATGGTTTTAGTATTTTAAAGTTGACAGGAATTTTAAGGGATCAACAACAACGCCTCCCAATTGGTATGGATATCTGCTGCATGGAATCATGCATAGGCCCTTCTGCCCAGTGTGTATGCTGACAATAAGCACCCATTCATACTAATAGGATTGAACATAGAGCATGGAACATTACAGCACAGTACAGACCCTTCGGTCCACAATGTTGTACCAACATTTTATCCCGCTCTAAGATCTATCTAACCCTTCCCTCCCACATAGCCCTCCATTTCTCTATCATTCATATGTCTAAGAGTCTCTTAAATGTCCCTAATGTATCTGCCCCCACAACCTCTGCCAGCAGTCCATTCCATGCACCCACCACTGTCTGTGTAAAAAACTTACCCCTGACATCCCTCTTTCTCCAATCACCTCAAACACCTTAAAATTGCTCTAGGATTAGTGTGTTTCTTGTGCTGTATAACTCTAAACTTTTTTTAAATCTCCTTTAAACTTTCCCCCTCTCACCTTAAAGGTATACCCTATAATATTTGACATTTCTACCCTGGCAAAAGATTCTGACTATCTACCCTATCTATGCCTCTATCAGGTCTCCCCTCAGCTTCTGATGCTCCAGAGAAAGGAACCCAAGTTTGTCCAACCTCTCCTTATTGCTCATGCCCTCTAATTCAGGCAGCATCCTGGTGAACCTCTTCTGTACCCTTCCAAAACCTCCACATCCTTCCTGTAATGAGGCGACCAGAACTGCACACAACACTCCAAGTGTGGCCTAACCAAAGTTTTATGCAGCTGCTACATGACTTCCTGGCTCGACCAATGAAGGTAAGCATGCCATAAGCCTTCTTTACCACCCGATCTACTTACCTGGCCACTTCCAGGAAGCTGTGGACTTGGACCCTAACTATAGATGAGAACAGACCTGCCCTATGAAATGGAATCAAAGCTTGGCAGTAACACAGTAATTGAACAATGGGAGGTCTTTAAAGTGGAGATTGTTTTGGCTATGGTCTAGGTACATTCCCACAAGAGAGAAAGGTGGGGAAATTAAAGGCAGAGTTCTGTGGATGACCAAGTAGATAGAATGTTAAACAAGGCAGCAAAAAGGAACATATGACAGATGCCAGGTTGTTAAAGCAATGAGAACTAGGCTAATTACAGGAAAGTTCAGAAGGGAAGTGAAAAAGGAAATAGAAGTGTTACAGAGACATTAAAGAGAATCCAAAAATACTCTCAAGGCATGTGAATGGGAAAGCAGTTGCAAGAAGAGAAGTGGGGTTGCTTAGAAACCAAAAAAGATCTCTACAATTGGAGACAGAGGCCCAGCTGAGGTACTAATGAACAATTTACATCAGTCTTGGTGAATGATAGGGGAACTGAATGTAGTAGTAGGGAGGTTATACTTCAGTTATTTAAGGAATTGGTGAGACCATATCTGGAGTACTTTGTACAGTATTGGTATCCTTATTTAAGGAAGAATGTTAAAGCATTGGAAGCCTCTGAGAAGGTTTACTGGGCTGGAACTAGTAATGAGTGAGTTGCTTCATGAAGAAAGGTTGAACAGGCTGGGTTTGTATCCATGGAGGTTGGAAGAGTGGGAGGAGACTTGTTTGAAACATTGAAGATACTGAGGGAGACACAAGAGACTGCAGGTGCTGGAATCTGGAGCAACAAACAATTTGTTGGAGGAAGTCACCAGGTCGAGCAGCATCTGTGGGAGGGAAAGGGATAGTTGTCCTCACAGAGTGAATATTCCCTCCTGAGGGAGAAACTAGAACTGTGGTCATAGAGTCACAGAGAGTTACAGCATAGAAACAGGCCCTTTGGCCCACAGAGTCTGCTAACCATCGACCACCCATTTACACTCATTGCACATTAATCCCACTTTTTTATTCTGTCCACATTCCCATCAACTCCCCCAGACTCTACCACTCAACCAGAGTCTAGGGGCAATTCACAACAGCCAATTAACTTACCAACCCGCACGTCTTTGGAAAGTGGGAGGAAACATCTGAAGGGAGCCCAAGTAGGCACAGTGAGAACATGCAAACTACACATAAGACCGCACCTGAGGTCAGGATTGAGCCTGGGTACCTGGCACTGTGAGGCAGCGGTTCTACTAGCTTTGTCACTGTGCTGCTACTGGGTCACTATTTAAAAAATAAGGGATCACCCATTTAAGGCAGAGCTAAAACAACATGATTTTCATGTGTCTTTGGAACTCTCTTCGTCAAATGGTGGTGGAAGCAGAGTCTTTGAGTTTTTTTCAAGGTAGAGATATAGAGACACTTTTTGGGAAAGACTGGGAGAGATGACAGGGGAAGAAGGTGTTGCTGGCATCCAAAAAAAGATGATGTAGTTGAGATTCTGGATGGGCTAATAATTGATTAAGTAGCCCCCGGCTGCGATCTTCCAAACATTGGTACATTCAGGAGCGGAGCTTGAGGACTGGAAACCTGCTTACCCTCAAAAAAAGGTATAAGGGTAAACCTTGTAACTTTAACCATGAAATCTCTAGAATCAGGGACAGAAATTGTAGTCACTTGGAAAAATGTGGATTGATCAGAGAAGGTCAATTTGTGGTTAAAGACAAATCGTGCATAACTATTTTGATGGAGTTTGTTTTATGAACTAACCGAGAAGATCGATGAGGGAAGTGTGGTTGATGTGGTATATGTAAACTTCCAAAAGGCGTATGATAAGGTGCCATATAATAGGCTTGAAATCAAGATTAAAGGTTGTGGAATGAAAAGGTCTGTAACAATCTAGCAGAAAGCTGGTTAGTAACCTGAAATAGAAAGGACGAGAGGAAAGTGATGCTGTGGAGTTCCCCAGGGGTCGGTTCTGGGCCCATTGCTTTCCTTAATATATATTAATGACTTGTACTTGGTGTACAGGGCACGATTTCCAATTATGCAGATGATGCAAAATGGTGGCATAGTCAACTGTAAAGAGGATAGTGTTCTTCCTAAGAAGATCGAACATAGAACATAGATCATAGAACAGTACAGCGCAGGACAAACCCTTCAGCCCACAATGTTGTGCCAAACTAATTAAACTAGTAATTAAATACCTAACTAAACCAATCCCTTCTGCCTACACAATGTCTGTATCCCTCCATTCTCTGCACATTCGCGTGCCTATCTAAGAGTCTCTTAAACACCTTTATCATATCTGCCTCCACCACCACCCCTGACAGCGCAGTCCCCGACACCCACCGCTCTCTTGGTAAAAAACCTGCCCCACACATTTCCTTTGAACTTTCCCCCTCTCTCACCCTTTAGTATCAGACATTTCGACCCTGGGAAAAAATACCAGCTGTCTACTCTATCTATGCCTCTCGTAATCTTATAAACTTCTATCAGGTCTCCCCTCAACCTCCCCTGCTCCAGAGAAAACAACCCAAGCCTGTCCAACCTCTCCCCATAGTACATGCCCTCTAATCCAGGCAGCATCCTGGTAAACTTCCTCTGATGCCCTCACCCCCTCCTACCAAAGCCTCCACACCCCTCCCATAATTGGACGACCAGAATCGAATGCAATACTCCAGGTGAAATATATATGCGGTACTTCCATCATTACTGCTCTTGAGATTAATTATTTCAATGCAGACCAGCTGTGAAGTTTTACATGAGTTTTATTGAACAGTTTTTCTGTCTTGGTTGTTTTCTCTATCATGGTTTTAGCTAATGGGAGGTAATAACTGATTGGCAGTTGTTGACACTTCCCGGGGCAATACTTGAAGGATGTCAGCGAACCTTGGCCAATGTTTGCTGCTCAGCCCACACTCCACAAACACTTTCTGTGCTCCCAGTCCAGAATGGCTCCACTTTTCCCTCAGCCCTGATCACCACTGCCTCACAGAGTACTTCATCACATTAAGCACTTTAAGCTCATCCACTAATGAGACATGCTCAGCAGTTTTACAAATTTCCTTTTACTCCAGAAAAATTAAAAGATATAAAGTGTTTATTCTGCATGGTTTGTATTGAATATAATTTCAAATTGATGGCATGATTAATTAGAAAGTGCAAAATGAACAAGTGCTTGTTTGGATCAGGAAAGCTTGGCTACCTGACATGACTGCTGCTGGTTAATCAAACCAGTTAACTTCATATCAGCCCAGATCCTTCAGTGCTGCCCTGCTGTTGGCTTGACCTTGCCTTCAGCGTTGTCAGCCTGAACACTTCCTCTGAAGTGTTGGTTACTGAAGTCTGGATAACTGAGATTTCCACTCTGTTAACGTTAAATTAAGGTGTCATATCTGGTTCAGTATCAACGTTCTCATTGTGGATTGAAATTAAGGATTTGAATTTCGGTCCAGAGAGATTAGCACAAAATAAAGGCAGATTCTCCCAATGCACTGTAGTGCTGCACTGTCAGCGATGGGTCCTTTCTGGCTGGGTGCTAAATTGTGGTCCCATCTACACTTTCATATGGTCGGAATCTGAGTTCAATTTAGAATTTCAGGTACAAAAATCCAGACAGACCCACCAGTGTAGAACTGACAGAGTGCAGCACTGTTGCAGGCGATGTCTGTCAGATGAGACACAAAACTGAGGCTCTATCTTGGATGAATGTAAAGATCCTTCAATACTGTTTTTGTGGGAGAACAGATAAATTTTCCCTGGTTTCCTGACCAACATCTATCCCTCAACATTACTGGAACAGGTTACTCTGCCTCAATCATGTTACTTTTTGCTGTGCACAAGTTGCCTGTTACTCTTCTACATAAACAACAATGAATTAACTGCATTATCTGCAAGGCACTTTAAGACATGTCATGAAGATGGTCAATCGACGCAAGTCTTTTTAAGCTTGATTTAATAAAACACGTTTCCCATGAAGACCACTGGATCTCCTGCTTGATGTTGCTAGAGTTGAGTCAGGGAATGTACCAGTGATCTAACCAAGAGGGTAAGGTGGAGGTAGTGTTATCGGATATAAGTGTGACATTTGCAGGAAAGTCATGCATTGTGCAAAATGCCAGACTATTGTATATTGTGCTTTATTTCTTTTTTATTGTCTAGGTGCAAAATTGCTGATATTTTTAGCCACCAAGCAAACAATTCCTGATTATGTTAATAAATGGGAATAACCTTACTTTCATGAACAAGGTAGTCTAAAGGGAGCTTCCAGTGGGAAAAAGAGTGCTGTTTTCTTAATTAAATTGACATTGTCTTGACATTCATTA
This sequence comes from Pristis pectinata, assembly GCF_009764475.1. Taxonomy (NCBI): domain Eukaryota; kingdom Metazoa; phylum Chordata; class Chondrichthyes; order Rhinopristiformes; family Pristidae; genus Pristis; species Pristis pectinata. Next base: position 6,095,872 of record NC_067437.1, read on the forward strand.
TGTCATTTTGTTTGATAAAATTAATTCAGTGCAGGCACTGAACCTTCACTGCCTCTGTATTATGAAAATCATAAGTACCTTCGTGACAGATGTCTGATACTTTTTTTTTAAGCCGTACCTTATTTTTTCATTAGCGTTTCACAAAGGGAACGAATAAATTAATGAGAAACCTAACTGAAACAAAAAAGAAAATCTACTGTTTAGTGTCAGATCTAGTGTGCAAGAATCAATTATCTCGTTGTAGAGCATGGTGTGTTGGGTTCATTGTAACAACTCTTGAGAAGGCCTCTTTCAGATGAGCCATGAAAGTGAAGCCTTTCTGTCTTCAGAAAGTTTGCATTTATATAGCGCCTTGTCTGTCCTCAGGTCATCTCAAAGGGTTTCATATTTAGCAATTTGGAAAAAAATCTATTTGCAGAGGACATCAAAATTGACAGAGTTGTGGATAGTGAGGAAGGTTGTCAAAGGATTCAACAGGATATAGGCTAGTTGGAAATGTGGGCAGAGAAATGGCAGATGGAATTTAATCTGGACAAGTGTGAGGTGTTGCACTTTGGAGGTCAAATGTAAAGGGAAAGTATGCAGTAAATGACAGGACACTTCTGAGCATTGAAGTATAGAGGGATCTTGGGATGGAAGTCCATAGTTCCCCAAAAGTGACAACACAAGTGGATAGGGTGGTAAAGAAGGTGTATGGCGTGCTAGCCTTTATTACTCGGGGCATTGATTGTAAAGGTAGGGAAGTCATGTTGCAGTTGTATGAAACTTTGGTTAGGCCACACTTGGAGTATTGTTTGCCATTCTGCTTGCCATGGAAAGTTGTGGAGGCTTTGGAGAGGGTGCAGAAGAGGTTCACCAGGCTTTTGCCTGGGTTAAAGTATTAGCTATAAGGAGAGGTTGAACAAACTTGGATTGTTCTGTTGGAAGCAACACACAAAAAATGTTGGAGGAACTCAGCAGGTCAGGCAGCATCTATGGAGGGAAATAAACAGTCAACGTTTCAGGTCGAGACCCTTCATCAGGACTCCTTTAAATCAGTTTTATCAGGAGTCCTGATGAAGGGTCTCGACCTGAAACGTTGACTGTTTGTTTCCCTCCATAGATGCTGCCTGACCTGCTGAGTTGCTCCAGCATTTTGTGTGCGTTGCTCCAGATTCCAGCATCTGTGGAATCTCTTGTGTCTCTGTTGTTTTGTCTGAAGCACTGGAGGCTGAGGGGCGATCTAATAGAAGTACATAAAGTTATGAGAGGCAAAGATATCGTAGATAGTCTGAGTCATTTTCCCAGGGTGAAGATGTCAAGTACTAGAGGGCATGGCTTTAAGGTGAGAAGGAGAAAGTTTAAAGAAGATGTACGAGGCAAGTTTTGTTTACACGGAGTGTTAGGTGCCTGGAACATGCTGCCGGGGAAGATGCAATAGCAACAGTTAAGAGGCATTTAGACAGACACATGAACAGGCAGAAAATGGAGGGATATGGACCATGTGCAGGCAGATGGGATTAGTTTGGATTGACAGCATGATTGACACAGACATTGTGGGCCGAAGGGCCTGTTCCTGTGCTGTACAGTTCTATGTTCCATTAAAATCTATTAAACAATTCATAGATTTTTAGTAATAGGATCTCATTATAAGATATCTTTATTAATCACATGTACATCGAAACACACAGTAAAGTGCATCTTTTGCGTAGAGTGTTCTGGGGGCAGCCCACAAGTGTCACCACACTTCCGGCATGAACATAGCATGCCCACAACTTCCTAACTCGTACGTCTTTGGAATGTGGGAGAAAACCGGAACACCCGGAGGAAACCCACGCAGACACGGGGAGAACGTACAAACTCCTTACAGACAGCAGTGGGAATTGAACCCGAGTTGCTGGTGCTGTAATAGCGTTACGCTAACCGCTATGCTATGTGGAAGCTTTAGAGAGGGTACAGAGGAGATTTATCAGGACGCTGCTTGGATTGGAGAGCATGTCTTATGAGGATAGGTTGAGTGAGCTAGGGCTTTTCTCTTTGGAGAGAAGGAGGATGAGAGGTGATTTGATAGAGGTGTACAAGATGATAAGAGGCATAGATCGAGTGGACAGTCAGAGACTTTTTCCCAGGGCAAAGATGACTAACATGAGGGGACATAATTTTAAGGTGATTGGAGGAAGGTATATAAGGGGGATGTCAGGGGTAAGTTTTTTTACACAGAGAGTGGTGGGGGTGTGGAATGCACTGCTGGCAGAGGTGGTGGAGGCAGGTACATTAGGGACATTTAAGAAACTCTTAAATAGCCACATGAATGATAGAAAAATGGAGGGCTATGTGGGAGGGAAGGATTTGATAGATCCTAGAGCAGGATAAAATGTCAGCACAACATTGTGTGCCAAAGGGCCTGTACTGTGCTGTAATGTCCTATGTTCTAACAGATTTTTATTACTAAAAATGTAAAACTTAAACACTTAAAAATTAAAACGTCAATCCATACACAAGAATTCAAAAAGTGAACATGGCATTCCACTGGTATCTTGCTTAGTGCTCAAGATGCAATCTCAGGGAGGAGAGTGTTAATGGAATCAGTGATAAAATACATAGGAGATGCATTACTGACAGTGCAGCTCCTATATGAACCCCCCGCCCTCCCCATTGCTGTGTGCTGCCGTGCCAGAAACCTGGCTCGGATCTGGCATTGAATCACCCTGTGGTTGAGTATGGGGAGGTTGTCCATGAGGGCTGGTGTTGGGTAGGTCAGACGGTTTGGCACTGAGATGTGCGGCTCAGGGCTGCACCCTGACCAGCCCAGTGAGTGCAGACCATTGCCACGGACTGGCAGCAACTGGCAGGGCATCCGGAACCCATGGTCTCTCTCACCACCCACCTGTTGGGTGCTGGAGGTTGAACCTACCTGCACAATCTTAACTCGACCTCAGCAATGGAACGCCACCTCTTGCACGACCATGGACTTGTCTCTGATTGTCTTGTTCTTGCACAGTCTTTTTTTCTCTCTTCACTGTCTTGTTTAATTTATGTTCTGTGTGTCAACTGTACCTCTGTGTCTGTGATGCTGCTGCAAGCAAGTCGTTCATTGTACCTGTACCTCACTGTACTTGTGCACAATAAACTCGACTTGATTTGACGATGGAAGCTGGTGTCTCCCCTATTGTTTCTTTGCCTGCAGAGCCCTCCCCACCATGGAAATTTCTTGAGAAGACTGGGTCTGTACTTTGCTGGGGAGAGCTCCCAAACAAGAGCACCAAGCTCTTGGGTAGCAGTGCATATTTACCCCTCCTCCATGCAGCCATTCCTCTCCATTCCAACAAATGGGCCCGTGATTCGACCTGAGGAAGGTTCAGCGGCAGACTTCCCATTGAATTTGTTGGGAATGTCGCCGGTCCTGTCTCCACTGCTGGAATCTGTGCAGAGTCTGATGATGGAGTGCAGAGAGGAAGTAGCTTTACACCTTGACCGGTGAGTTTGGCACCTCCGGGTTATTGAGGGAACCCCAGAATTCCTGGTGTGGATGGCACGGAAATGCCAGCAATTTTCAGAAAGTTCTGGCCCTTGTTTTAAAAACAAAAAATATTTAAAAAATATCTTTGAAATATTCAAGAGGTGACAATACAAGTTCAAATGTGTTTGTGGGAGTCAGGAAGGTGAAACAGGCACTCAGATTTGATGTGCTGAAGCTGAATCTTTTTAGATATTTCGTTTGCAGGACTAGTTAGCTTAAATTTACTTTGTGTTCCCATGATTACGACCTTTAAGAGATAGTTAGACAGGTACATGGATAGAAAAGGTTTAGAGGGATATCGGCCAAATGCAGGCAAATGGGACTAGCTTTGATAGACATCTTGGTCAGCATGGATGAGTTGGGCCAAAGGGCCTGTTTCTGTGCTGTATAACTCCATGATTCTATGACAGAGAGAAGGCTGCACAGAACAGTGAATGGAGGAGCTCTGAGTTAGTGAGAGCACTTTTAGAATCTCTGCATTCACTGTGAATGTGGAAATCTCAAACTCTCCATCAGATTCATGGTGAAATGGCAGTGAATGCTGATAGTTTCATCATCATTACCATTGCACGTCTTGTAGCTGGTCAAGGGGTTGTCAAAAACCATGGCCATTGGCTCAAGCAGCAGATTCCTTGCCTGTAACATGTTTCCCCAGGAGTCTGAGGCAGATTGGTTCAAACACAAGGCTCTGAGACTCTCCTTGTCAATGCAGGGAGGGATATATATATATGCTGGAATAACAACAAGGAACCAAAGGAAAAGTAAGGACATTCAATATCAGATTTGGGCTTGGATTTACCTTGATTGCGTTTCAAACTATGGAAATCATCAAGGCCAAAGTTGAGTTTATTGCCATCTGCACAAGTACATGTGTGCACAGGTGCAATGAAAAACTTACTTGCAGCAGCATCACAGGCACATAGCATCAGATAAGCAACATTCACAAGAAAAACATAAAATAAATATAAATTATACACAATTTTTACAAGAAAGAACACAAAATAAAAAGAATGAAGTCCATGTTAGTGCAAAGTGATCAAAGTGGTCATAGTGTTGCTATACTGAGATAGTGATTAGGGTTGTGCTGGTTGGTTCAAGAACTGAATGGTTGAAGGGAAGTAGCTGTTCCTGAACCTGGTGGTGTGGGACTTCAGGCTTCTGTACCTCCTGCCCGATGGTAGCTGTGAGAAGATGGCATGGCCCAGATAGTGGGGATTTTTGATGATGGATGTTGCCTTCTTGAGGCAACACCTCTTGTAGATACTACCGATGGTGGGGAGGGATGTGCCCGTGATGTATTGGGCAGTGTCCACTACTCCCTGCAGCTTCTTACATTCCTGTGCATTCGAATTGCCATACCAGACCATGATGCAATCAGTCAGGATACTTTCAACAGTACATCTGAAGAAGTTAGTTAGAGTGTTCGGTGACAAGCCGAACCTCCTTAACCTCCTAAGAAAGTAAAGATGCTGGTGCCCCTTCCTTGTGATTGCATTTATTTGCTGGAAATCTCCAATTTGCCTGATATTAAGATCTGCTGTAAATCCTTGTGAGAGACAGATGCCAAGGCACTAACTATATCAGTATGTGTTAACAAGTGACAGTTTGGATGTGAGAGAAAGCATGATTGCAAACTCTCCAGTAATGCGTATAAATCAGGAGATAGTCTTCATAGGTGTGCATCAACTTTGACTAAGTCAGAATCAGAATCAGGTTTATTATCACTGACATATGTAGTGAAAGTTGTTGTTTTTCGGCAACAGTACAGTGCAAGACATAAAGATATAAAAATTACAATGTTATCAAAAAAAGTGCAAAAGAGGAATAACAAGATAGTTTTCATGGGTTCATGGACCGTTCATAAATCTGATGGCGGAGGGGAAGAAGCTGTTCCCGAACCATTGAGTTTGGGTTTTCAGGCTCCTGTACCTCCTCCCTGATGGTAGTAACGAGAAGAGGGCATGTCCCAGATGGTGAGGGTCTTTAGTGATGGATGCTGCCTTCTTGAGGCATCCCCTCTTGAAGATGTCCTCAATGGTGGCGACGGTTTGTGCCCGTGATGGAGCTGGCTGAGTCTAGAACCCTCTGCAACCTCTTGCAATCCTGCACATTGGAGCCTCCATACCAGGCAGTGATGCAACCAGTCAGAATGCTCTCCACCGTACATCTGTAGAAATTTGCAAGAGTCTTTGGTGACGAAGTGAAAGTAACCAACGTGAGATGCGTTCTTGATTATGTTTAAAATGAATTCGGTAAATGCAAACAATCATCTGCCTGCTGGGGGTTTCTCCATTGGGAAAACAGCAGGGACCTCCTAAGGTCGCCATAGTGGCCTAATGGATAAAGCACTGGCCTACTAAGCTAGGGATTGTGGGTTAGAGTCCCATCTGGGGTGATATCAAGATTTGGGGCAACACGGTAGCATAGTGATTAGCATAACGCTATTACAGCGCCAGCGACCCGGGCTCAATTCCGGCTGCTGTCTGTAAGGAGTTTGTACGTTCTTCCCATGTCTGTGTGGGTTTCCTATGGGTGCTCTGGTTTCCTCCCATATTCCAAAGACGTACGGGTTAGGAAGTTGTGGGCATGCTATGTCGGTGCCGGAAACGTGACGACACTTGCGGGCTGCCCCCAGAACACTGTATGCAAAGATGCATTTCACTGTGTGTTTTGATGTACATGTGACTAATAAAGATATCTCTCCTCACCTCACATCACCTCGCCTCACCTCACCTCACCTCTGGATGGCAGAGTGGTGCAGTTAGTAGAGCTTCTGCCTCGTGGCTCCAGCAACCCCAGTTCAACTCTGACCTCTGGCAATGGCAGCTGAGCCACCCCCAGGCCGTGGCCCCTGACACCACCGCTGGGTCCTGCTGCTCTTCCTCCACCACTCGTCACACCGCTACCCCCCACCCACCCCTGGTCTCTCACGCCCCGATGAAGGGTCTCGACCTGAAACGTCGACTGTCCACTTCCCTCCACAGATGCTGCCTGACCTGCTGAGTTCCTCCAGCATCTTGTGTCTTGCTCCAGATTCCAGTATCTGCAGTCTCTTGGGGCTCTGGAGTTTGCATGTTCTCCCTGTGGCCAAGAGGGTTTCCTCTTCCCCATTCCGAGTGCTCAAGTTTCCTCCCACGTGCAGGTTGGTAGGTTAATTGGCCACAGGTGATAGAATCTGGGGAGAGTGGATGGGAATGTGGGGAGAAGCAGGATTGCTCTGTTAGCTGCAATAGATTCAATGAGTTGAATGCTTGCCTTCTATGTCATATGGAAATATGGAATACATTTTATGTTGGCGACATGGAGGAGGTTCAAATAAACCACCAATCCAGCCCAAAGAGGATAATCTACCAGATATTTCCCTTCCTCCTCTATTTGTGTCTGTTTTCTTACCCAATTTAAGAATACCTTTATGGCACTTTGTACTGTGGCATTTATGGCACTGTGTAGCGATCCCAGAACAACCTTAATGTTTCTCTTGTGGATGATTTATCAAGGTTTTGATAGGTTGAATGTACTGTTCCATTGCCTGAAGGACTGGTCATTGAAGGTCTTAGATTTAAATTGATTGGCGAAAGATGTGACTTGACTTGATGTAAATTGTGGGATGAACTTCAAAGATTTGCAGCTGAGTTGCAGACAAGGCAAACCAGTTTGAAGAAAAGTAAAATGTATTTATTTATTCTAACTTTGATGAAGAATTACATTGTGTTACAATTACCAATTGTGGTTAGTTGTAAAAGTTAATGGATGTTCAGAATGGATAGTCAAGTGGATGGTCAGTGAGCCTGTGAATGAAGAAGATCTGAGATGCTGGAAGTGGCCAGAGATCTTGGGGGTGACCCCAGATGTGAAGGAGAGAGCCAGAGGCCTCAGGAACAGTTGAGGAGGAAGCCAAAGGCCTAAGGTATGGTAAGAAGGGGTAGAGACCCCAGGAGAGGGGCCAATGTGTTGGACAATCTGGTGCATTGTGGTAGAGGCCCAATATTGTGAGATCAATAACTTTCATAGTCTAACAATTTAAATGAAGCAAGAGTCATGCTCAAGAAGTGCCGGGCGTGGATTTGGTATGTGCTCCTGAGAGAACAGTGGATACAGCTTCGACAGTAGCCTTCCTAAAGGAGTAGGATAAATAAGTGAAAGAGAAAATATTGAAAAGATAGAGAAAGAATCAGCAGAGTGTAACAAATGGATTGTTCTTTGAGGGAACTGGCATAGATTGAAGGGCCTTCTCCACTGTACCTTCCCATAATTAACATGACTACATTATACTTCCAGTATTTGGTTGTATTGATGTCCCTGGGCTTCAGAAGCTGGATACTCTGTACTATATTGAATGTATAACACAATGTTCCTGAAAGTGGCCAAGCAAGTAGATAAAGGTGTTAAAGGGCATATAGCATGCTTGCCTTCATTGGTCGGGGCACTGAGTATAAGAGTAAGGAAGTCATGTTGCAGCTTTGGTTAGGCTACACTTGGAGCATTGTGTGCAGTTCTGGTTGGCCCATTACAGGAAGGATGTGGAAGCTTTGGAAAGGATACAGAAGAGGTTTACCAGGATGCTACCGGGATTAAAGAGTATGAGCTATAAGGAGAGGTTGGACAAACTTAGGTTATATAATCATAGAGTCATAGAGAAATACGGCATGGAAACAGGCCCTTCAGCCCAACTTGTCCATGCCGACCATGGTGGCCACCAAGCTAGTCCCATTTGCTTGCATTTGGCCCATATTCATGTACTTATCCAAATGTCTTTTAAGTGCCTTTATTGCACTTGCTTCAACCACCCTCTGGTTGTTTTCTCCAAATCATCGGAGGCTGAGGAGAGATCTGACAGAAATTTATAAAATTATGAGAAGCATAGATAGGGTAGAAATATCAGAATCTTTTTCCCTGGTTAGAAATGTCAAATACTAGCGGATATGCAATTAAGGAGAGAGGGGAAAGTTTAAGAGAGATGTGCAGGGCAAGTTTTTTACACAGAGAGTCGTGGGTGCCTGGAATGGGCTGCCAAGGGTGGTGGTGGAGGCAGATGCTATAGTGGTGTTTAAGAGGGTTTTAGACAGGCACATGAATATATAGGGAGTGGAGGGATGTGGATCATGTGCAGGCAGAAGAGGTGTGCAGGTGTGTTTCATTTGGCATTGTGTTCAGCACAGACATTATGGGCTGAAGGGCCTGTTCCTGTGCTGTGCTGTTCTATGTTCTATATTCTATGTTCTAATGCCTGAGGTGAATTTTTACCCCTCAATGTTCTCTCTGGATGAACCTTCCCAATTATTTTGTGAATATTGGTTCTAAGTTTATGTCCCCTAACTCTCAATTCACCTACCACTGGAGACTACCTTTTACTACTAACCCTGTGAAAAAGATGTCCTTTCCTGTATTGTTATAGCCAGCTATTGTTTATTTAAAATTTTATTTTAACTATACCATTGTATTCCAGGTGTCATTATAGCGAACTTTCCTTGGTTAGATTAATCTTTCTACAATGAGCTTCCCAGAATGATACCTCAAGGAGTGTTCCAACAAAATCTGTCATCTCCTCATTCCCCTTTCCATTCAGTGCTTTTTACACGGGAATCCAGGATTACCATTTACTTTTATTTAAGACATTTTAAGTTTAGGTTATGTCTGTGTGGTTCTTACTGATGTATGTTCCATCTCTGTTGGAATTGTGAATATTTGAATATATTTGAATGAAGAATTTAGAGATCTGTGTGCAGGAATGATATTTTCCTCTAACCTTTTGCTTATGTGTGCAGCAAGTTGGAAGATTAGAATATAATGCAGAAATGAGACTTTTGCAAACATTTTTGTAATAAGTCTAAAATTGAGTGAATTTATGACAGTTACTGTATCCCCAATTTCCATAAACGTAATAATAATAAATTTAAAGATTTTAGTTAAGTCTCCACATCAAGTCCCATAGAATACAGAGCCAGTCAAGATACTTTTGCAACACAGCTGTGGATTGGTATTTTATATTCTGAAGCTCTCACTGATGGTGTATACTGCAGGCAACGGTTTTAATGTAGCTTATTTTCCTCTCTTGTTTTTATGGTTCTGTACACCACTATGGCCTTGCACGGGACAAAAATGAATAACTCTGGTACAGATCTTCCGACTGGAAATTCTCTGTTAAGAAGAGAGACGTGCAGGGAACTCTTTAATTTCTCCGGTGTTGTAGCTTGATGCTCTACCACATTGGCCTTTCATCACTGAAGCTCTGATTTCAATTGTAGCTGGCCCAATTGGATGAAAGTCACATCCCTGAGGATTATTAAGGCTCTAAGTTGTGATTAGCTCTGGGGAGGATTTAATATCGTTCCCAACAGACAACAGTCTGCAGCATGAAACTGCTCCAATATGGGCAATCTTGCCCATGGGAGGTCATGAGACAAGAATGGCTGGTTTGGGAAATGGAAATGCTGCTGCTTTGAGGCTTTGGATTAGCCCGCTCATTGTTGGAAGAGAGTATAGGATGTGTATCATAACTGTGCTCCTACACATCTCGGTGTGTTTGCCACTAGCTACCAAGTCCTACGCCAACCTTGCAGCAGAAACTCTCCACTTTATGAATTGTACTGAAGCTCAGTTTACTTAATTCCCTTAGGACTGACGCACAACCAGTCACAAAACCACCTCTTTAACCCACATCCTATCCTTTAAACACTAGATCTGGCCAGCTGTCCCCAAATGTCCTCCCTTCTCCCCACCCACCCCTCCCACTCTTGCCACCGCTGCCCAAGACCGCAAGAAAGTGCGGAGAGTTGTGAACGCAGCCAAGTCTATCAGGAAAACCTGCTTCCTCTCCATTGACTCCATCGACAATTCCTGCTGCCTCGGTAAAGCAGTCAACATAATCAAGGGCCCCTCCCACCCTGGACATCCCCTCTCCCATCAGGCAGAAGATACAAGAGAACAAGTACCACCAGGCTCAAGGACAGCTTCTATCCCGCTGTTATCAGACTCTTGAACAGGCCCTTTATAGGATAAAGCTAAACTCTTGATCTTTCCATCTACCTCGTCATGGCCCTTGCACTTTATTTGTCCACCTGCACTGCACCTTTTCTGTAACTATGACACTATTCTGTGTGCTGTTATTGTTTCCCTCTTGTACCACCTCAATGTACTGATGTATGGAATGATCTGTCTGGGTGGCATGTAAACAAAAGCTTTTCACTGTATCCTGGTACATGTGACAATAATAAACCAATAACCATTACCACACCTTTCAAGTCATTTCCCGATGACACAAACATTTATTAGCAACGTACAAGGCCCAGAGCTAAGTGCAGACACGAGAGACTGCAGATGCTGGAATCTGGAGCAACACACAAAACGTTGGAGGAACTCAGCAGGTCAGGCAGCATCTATGGAGGGAAATGGGCAGTTGATGTTGTCCAATCCAAATGAAGGGTTATGGCCCAAAATTTCAGCTGTCCAATTTCCCTCCATAGATGTTGCCTGACCTGTTGAGTTTCCCCAGTGCTTTGTGTGTCGGACCAAAGCTAAGATTTCCTGTTAGTTCTAAACTTAACTGAATAACAGGAGTGAGGACTGATCAATCTACATCCTTCCAGCTCAAGAAACTATAGAGTAATATGTACAGGCGCAATGAATGGTTTCCCCCTGGAGCATGAAATAAAATTAGAACATGCTGGAAACACTCAGCAGGTTGAGCAGCACCAGTGGAGAGAGAAACAATTCAGGCCAGTGTCTCTTTATCTTCATGTTCTGATGAAAGGTCATTAGTTAATTGGTTTATTATTGTCACATGTACCGAGGTACAGTGAAAAACTTTGTTTTGCATGCCATCCATACAGATCATTTCATCACATCAGTACATCGAGGTAATAAAAGGGAAAAGCAATAACAGAATGCAGAATATAGTGTTACAGTTACAGAGAAAGTGCAGTGCAGGCAGACAATAAGGTGCAAGGCTATGATGAGGTAGATTGTGAGGTCAAGAATCCATCTTACCGTACAAGAGGATTGTTCAATAGTCTTATAACAGCGGGATAGAATCTGTCCTTGAGCCTGGTGGTGCGTGCTTTTAGGCCTTTGTGTCTTCTGCCCGATGGGAGGGGGAAGAAGAGAGAATGTCCTGGGTAGGAGGGCTCTTTGATTAGGTTGGCTGCCTTACTGAGGTAGTGAGAAATGTAGACAGAGTCCATGGAGGGGAGGCTGGTTTCCGTGATGTGTTGGACTGTGTCTACAACTCTCTGCAGCTTCTTGCCATCCCGGGCAGAGCAGTTGCCACACCAAGTCGTGATGCATCCAGATAGGATGCTTTCTATGTGCATCCATAAAAATTGGTGAAGGTCAATGGGGATATGCCAAATTTCCTTAGCCTCTTGAGGAAGTAGAGGCGCTGGTGAGCTGTCTTGGCTGTGGTGTCTGCTTGGTTGGACCGGGACAAGCTATTGGTGATGATTACACCTAGGAACTTGAAGCTGTCAACCATCTGCACCTCAGCACCATTGACGTACAACATTGACCCATCTCTCTCAACAGATGCTGCCTGATCTGTCAGGTATCCCCAGAAGTATTTGTTTTTATTCCAGGTCTCCCCCCCCCCCCCACCCCGCCAGAACATAACTAGATGAATCTGAATAAAACTGTGTTGAATTCTTGTCTGAAAAAGAGACAAGTCTTCAAATCTCACAATCAGATTCTGGTAGGCAGATTGCTTTGATTTTGTGATTTACGTGTCAGCACAGTGAAGTGTCCCTGCATGAGAAACATATCTAATACAGACCCAATGTAAATTAGAACAGCAAACCTGATCCCACAGTGCCATTAATTGTAACCTTGAAAGAAATCTATTGTCTAATTCTTGGCAGGAATAAATGCAATATGTTCTGCATTTCAAATTGAATAAAGCAATGTTTGGTTTTGCAGTTTATCATAATAAGATTTGGATGGGGAGTGGCTGGAAGGTTTTCAGAGGGGAGAGGATAGAAGGGAGAGTTTAAGACCACTCATGATCCTAGGCATCGGGAACTTTGAGAGGGGAATAGCGACGATGCACTTGAGAGTACATTGCAAGATAAGAAATGCCATCTATTGTACAGATAAATAATGAGGCTATATTGGGATAGAACTGGGAACACAGATGGGCTTGGAGGTGAACTCTTGAAGTAGAATGCAATTAAACTGAGGAAACAGGAGTAATGCCTATACCTCATGGTATCACGGGTGTTATGGCACGGAAAGAGGGCATTTGGCCCATTTAGTCTACCCTATGTCTCAGTGGAACAGTCCCATCAGTCCCATTCCCCAGAGCCTTAGGAATTATTCTTTCCCAAGTATCTATCCAACTCCGATTGACTAATGAGTTTCAAATAAAAACTAGTTTTGAGTAAAAAAAAAATCTTTGCATCACATCTTTAGCCTGGAATTGTTTTGTACCCTAGTCCCTGAACCCAATGGCAAATTGGTTTATTGTTATCACATGTACTGGGGCTACAGTGAAAGACTTTGTTTTGCATGCCATCCATACAGATCATTTCATTACAACAGTGCAGTGAGGTAGTACAAGGGAAAACAATAACAGAATGCAGAATATAGTGACAGATTAGTGTACCGTTACAGAGAAAGTGCAGTGCAGGCAGACAATAAGGTGCAATGTCATGACGAGGTAGATTGTGAGGTCAAGAGTCCATCTTATTGTACTAGGGCATTGTTCAATAGTTTATAGCAGTGGGATAGAAGCTGTCTTTGAGCCTGGTGGTACTTGCTTTCAGGCTTTTGTATGTTCTGCCCAATGGGAGGGGGGGAGAAGAGAGAATGTCCGGGGTGGGTGGGGTCTTTGATTATGTTGGCTGCTTTACCAAGGCAGCGAGAAGTGTAGACAGAGTCTGTGGATGGGAGGCTGGTTTACGTGATGTGATGAGCTGTGTCCAATGGGAACAACCTCCCTCCATTTACCCTGCCTAAGCTAACTGTGATCTTGACAAACCTCTATCAAATCACTCAGTCTGGGTTGCTCTAATTTCTGAGAATAATCCCACCTTCTCAATTCTAACCTTGAAGCTGAAATCCCTCATCCCCGGCCCTGCTCCGTTAAACGGTCCCACCAGACTGCATGGAGATTGCGTGCTCTCTCATAATATTCTCTGTCTGGTTACTTCTATACATGAACTTTCCAAGATCATTACTTGAGTTACTAATGAGCTTATTGAATTTTTCATGAGTTGTTAGGCACCTTAATGACCATAGAAAGAAAAAATATATTCATAATGTTTAATCTCTCCATTCTACATTAAAATAAACTTGCAGAATTCATTGTTTTTTTTTCTTATTCATTCACACAATGTGAATGATGCCGGTAAAGACAGCACTTATTGTCCTCTTAGCTCACCTAAGTACTGGGAATTGGAAGCTTAATTCAAGAAAAAATGGTTCAAAAAATTGTCTAGGAACTATTAGCTACTCCTTATTTCTTGAGTGCAAGGATGTAATGCTCTTCATTTTATGAGCAGTTCTCTCAGGGCCAATGAAGACTTGTTTCCATTTCAGGAGGAGGTGGAAGATACCTGCATGAATTCTTTGAATGTGGGGTGAGCATTATGCCCCACAAATGTAACATGTTCTTCCAATTGTCTTGGACCCTCTGGTCTACTGGCAAGTCCAGAACAATTGGAGATTAACTTGTTATGCTACAGCAGTACAAGGAGCCAGTTAAAATAAACCTGTGCACTGTGAGTAAATCTAGGCACCGCATCTTATGAAGGTATTGGTGCAGATTATATTGGTACGGACTGAGTGCATCTTAGCTTTATCTTAATGAGCTGGATTGAAAGGACTGAACGTAACGTAACCAAGTTTGCTGATGATACAAAAATAGGCAGGTTAGCAAGTTGTGAAGAGGACAGACAGAGATGGCAAAGGGATATAGATAGGTCAGGTGAGTGGGCAAGAAGTGACAGGTGGAGTATAATACGGGAAAATGTGAGGTTATCCACTTTGGAAGGAAGAATGAGAATTATCCGTTATGGAGTGAAACTACAACATGTTGTGGTTCAAAGGGATCTGGGACTCCCTAGTACATGTGATAAAAAGGATCAGCATGCAGGTGCAAGTGGTATAGCAAGTATTGAGGAAGGCCAATGAAATGTTGGCTTTTGTCGTAAGGGGCATGGAGTATAAACGTTGGGAAGTTTTGATTCAATTTCACAAAGCGCTGGTGGAACCACATACTGTGTATAGTTTTGGTCTCTATATTTAAGAAAGGATATTCGTGCTTTGGAGGCAATGCAGAGAAGGTTCCTGAGGTTGATTCCGAGGATTAAGGGGTTGATGTGTAAAGAGAGGTTGATCAGGTTGGAACAATACTCACTGGAGCTTCGAAGAATGAACAGTGATCTTACTGAACGTATTAAATTCTGAGGGCAGGGACAGGGTGGATGTTAAGAGAATATTTCCTCTAGTATGTAGAAGGGACTATAGCTTCAGAGTAAGGGATTGTCCTTGGAGGATCTTCTTCTCTTAGAGGGCCATGACTTTTTTGGAACTCTCTACCCCAGGGAACTGTGGAGGTGGATTCACTGAATATATTCAATGTGGGGATTTACAGACATCTCAAGAACAAAGGAATCAAGAGGAATGGGGAGAAAGTGGAAGAGTGGTGTTGAGGCCAAAAACAGATCAACCATGATCTTATTGAATGGTGGTGCAGGCTTGATGGGCTGAATGGCCTGCTACTGCTCCTATTTCTATGTTCTTATCAGAATACTACCTGTGTGCTGTAAGGGTTAGATTGTGAGGAGATTACTGACGCTTATCCTGTGTTCCTGGAATCTTGATGAAGGGGTGACTTGATTGGAGTTTTCGAGATATCAAGGTGAACAGCTCGGTAGATGGAGAGGAACCACTTCAATTGCTTGGGGAATTCGAGACTGGGTCAAGTAGCTAAAAAATAGAACCAGTGTTTCCAAAGTGAACAGAGGAAGTACTGCTACGTGTAGAGGATCAGAGGAATTTGGAACTCGCCTTCAGAGTGCAACTAATGCCACAGACAATCCGATGGAAGGAATCAGCGGGTCGAGCAGCGTCTGTGGGGGAAAAGTAATTTTCAACGTTTCAACAAAGTCTTGATGCAGGGTTTCGATCTGAAACGTCGACGATTCCTTTACCCCAAGATGCTGCTCGACTCATTTTCCTCCAGCAGATTGTTTATTGCTCCAGAATCCGGCATCTGCAGTCTCTTGTGTCTCCACCGTAATTAATGCCAGGTCATCTTATAATCTAAATGTGAGGTGTTAACCAAAGACATGGAGGATTATAAAACATAGATCAGTACAGCACAGGAATGACCCCTTCGCCGAACACTGTGCCCAATCAAGCTAAATCTCTTCTGCCAGCAGATGATCCATATCCCTCCACTCCCTGCATATTCATGTGTCTAACAGCTTCTTAAATGCCCCTATCGTATCTGCTTCCACCACTGCCATGGCAGCCCGTTCCAGGTACCTACCACTCTCTGTGTAAAAAACCTTGCCCTCCACATTTCGTTCAAACTGTCTGCCTCTCGCATTAAATGCCTGTCCTCTCGTACTTGACGTTTCTACCCTGGGTAAAAGATTCTGACTGTCTACCTGATCTATGCCTCTCATAATCTTATAAACTTCTCCCAGGTCTCATCTCGGCCTCTGATGCTCCAGAGAAAACAACCCATTTTTCCAACTCCACTTATAGCACATACCCTCTAATCTAAGCGACTTCTGCACCCTTTCCAAAGCCTTCATATCTTTCCTGTAATGGGGTGACCAGAATTGCAGAATTATGTGGGGGTGGGGGGGGGGGGAAGAGGAGGCTAGTTTGTGGAGAGACATCATGTAATTTTATTACATGTGGTTTAGGTTTGGGGACTGATTGGTCACCTCCTCTTCCTATGATTGGTCTTCAGTCGTCAAGTTACAAAGCCACTGGTCCAAGACCCAAGACCTGTCCATCCATTAGCGCTTTTCCTTGGATGTGATGAATTGGTTTCGGTGGCAAAGGTCTAAGGAGAAGATCAATGTCCATTCCTCCACCGATCAGAATCAGGTTGATTATCACTGACTTAGATGACACGAAAAGTGTTGTTTTGCAGCAGCAGTACAGTGCAAAGACATAAAATTACCATAAATTACAAAATAAATAAATAGTGCGAAATCAAAAGGAATAACGAGGTAGTGTTCATGGGTTCATGGACCATTCAAACATCTGATGGCAGAGGGGAAGAAGCTGTCCCTGAATCATTGAGTGTGGGTCTTCAGGCTCCTGTACCTCCTCCCTGATGGTAGTAACGAGAAGAGGGCATGTCCCAGATGGTGAGGGTCCTTAGTGATGGATGCCGCCTTCTTGAGGCACCGCCTCTTGAAGATGTTCTCGATGGTGGGGAGGGTTGTGCCTGTGATGGAGCTGGCTGAGTCTACAACCCTCTGCAGCCTCTTGCAATTCTGTGCATTGGAGCCTCCATACCAGGCAGTGATGCAACCAGTTAGAATGCTCTCCACTGTACATCTATAGAAATTTGCAAGTCTTTGGTGACATACCAAATCTTCTCAAACTCCTAACGAAGCAGAGCCGCTGGCGTGCCTTGTTTGTGATTGCATCAATATCCAATCACCATCGTACGGGAGTCTGCATTGACCACAAACTTAACACACCAGGCACATAAATAATGTAACCACAAGAGTGGTCAGAATTCAGGTCACTTTTGGTGAGTTACTCACCTCCGTACACTCAAAGCCTTTCCATCGAGTACAATGAATTGACTACAGCTCTACAATTGTCAAGAGGCTCAACGCCACAAAGGATAATGCTGCCCTCTTGATTGGCATCCCATCTGCTGTTCTGAACATTAGAGTCATAGAGTCATAAAGCAATACAGCATGGATACAGGCCCTTCAGCCCAATGAGTCCATGCTGACCATGTTGTCCACTTAGCTAGTCCCATTCAGTCCCCCTCATCACTGACATACCATGGCTGTAGTGTGTACCATCTATAGGATGCACTGTTGTTACTTGTCTAGACTACTCTGACAGCACCTCCCAAGTCCAAGACCTCTAACTCCAGAGCAGCAGAGGCAAGAGAAAACCACCACCTGCAGGGTCCCCTCCAAACTACACACCATCCTGACTTGGAAATATATCACCATTGCTTTGTGGTTGCTGGCTCTAAATCCTGGAGTTTTCTCCCCAGCAGATCTGGGATCACCTTCACCAGAAGAACTGCAGTAATTCAAGTGATCACAAGGACACCATGCTCTCCACAATCTCCTCCAAGTCAGACACCATCCTGACTTGGACACTATTCAAGTGAAGGGGAATTAATGCTGGCCCTCCCATTACACCCATATCCTGTAAATGAATTTCTTTAAAATAGAAAATACACCGGACACAGTGCACAGGTGGGGCATTTAATGTTTGCAGGTGTAAACGTAAGTGTTTTACACCACAGACTAGCCTTCACTGTTGTACAGAGACCACTGCAACTTCTGGTAAAAGTGCAAGTATATTAAACTGTGAATGGCTTGCCTATCCCCCAATGGACCTGGATAATTCAAAGTTTCACTTTGTGACAACAATATATTAAGCCTCACAAATACCAAATAAAAGTCTTTCTGACGTTTCATGAATATTCAAATTTGAGTTTGCTCTGATATGTAAATTAAGACACCACTCTCCTAAAGAGCCTCATTATCCACCAAGCTTGAGAAAAGAGATTAGATCGTCTAATAACTATGACACAACAATCCCAGGAGACGCTAATCACATTGTCACTAGTACAGTGATTTACTCAAGTATACAATTAAGTTCAAATTTTCTTCAAGTTGCAACATTCTTTGTGGTCACGTGGGGTCAAACCACTCATTCTCACTGCATGCCTCCGGAAATTCCTAGCTTAATTGTGAAATTGTGTTAAAAAATCATTATAAGTGTTGACGAGCTTCAACCTCTGAATCTTTCCAAGCTTACACTGACTGGATTTGATCCGTGTTCTCTACAATGAAGGAAAAAGAGAGCAAAATGATCACAAGAATGTCATCCTCTTCACAATCTTCTCCAAGTCAGACACCATTATTAGCACTGGGGCTAAACTTTAAGGGTTTCACTGCATAATAGTAAAGGATGGTTATGATTCAAGGAAAAGGCCTCTCCCACCTCCCCTGGGCAACTTTATTTTCATGCAGGATGCAAGGCTGGTGTTCAGATGAAGGGTCCCGACCTGAAAAGTCAACTATCCATTTCCTCCACAGATGCTGCCTGACCTGCTGAGTTCCTCCAACTTTTTCTGTGTTTCTCCATTTTTCAGCATCTGCAGTCTCTTGTGTCCAGTGTTTATTGTACATCCCTAATTGCCCTTGAGTGGGTAGTGGTGGTGAATTGCTTCCTAGCACCTCTGCAATCCTTGTGGTGAAGGTGCTCCCAGTGCTGTTGGGAGTGAGTTCCAGGGTTTAGACGAAGTGACAATGAAGGAACGGCAATATATTTCCAAGTTAGAAAATTAGGGGCATAGGTAAGGTGAATGCACTCAGTCTTTTTCCCAGGATTGGGGAATCAAGAACTGGAGGGCATAGGTTTAAGGTGAGAGGGGAAAGACTTAATAGGAACTTGAGGGGCAACTATTTTACACAGGATGGTACGTATATGGAATGAGCTGCCAGAGAAAGTGGTTGAGGCAGGTACAATAACAACCTTTAAAAGACAGTGGCGCAGGTACATGGATAGGAAAGGTTTAGAAGGTTATGGGCCAAGCCTGGGCAAATGGGACTTGCTTGGATGGGTGTCTTGGTTGGCATGGACCAGATGGGCAGAAGGGCCTGTTTCCATGCTGTATGACTCTGTGACCTGGATTGGAAATTGCAGGTGGTAGCATCCCTATGTGCCTGTTTCCCTTGTTCTTCAAAACTGGCAGAGGTGCTGTTCCAGAAACCTTAGCGAGTTGCTGCAGTGCATCTTGTAGGTGAGCACAGCAGCCTCGGTGATGGAAGGGGTCAATGTTTAGGTTTGGATGCAGCGCTGAACAAGATAGGTTGCTTTGCTCTGGATTGTGTTGAGCCTTTTGGAGTTACACTCAGGGAAGTGGAGACTGTCCCATCACCCTCCTGACTTGTGCCTTGTAGATTATGGAAAGGCTTTGGGGAGTCAGGAACTGAATCATTTACTCAGCTTCTGACCTGTTCTTGGAAACCCTGACAAAGGAGCATAATCTGCTTTCGACTGCTAGATTGCCCCATTTGGTCTCACCCTATCAGAGCTATTTACTTTGTACTGTGATGGATATTCACTGTCTAGACCCAGGATACTTATTGCTAATCTCAGCACAACAGAAGAAACTGGCCAGGGATTAAGGTGCTTACACAGATACCAATGATTAAAGTGTTTATTTTTAAATAGTTTAAATTCCTAACTAGTACTCTTTGCTTATCCTGTTTACCTACTAAGGAGAAACAACATTGCTTGCTGATGAGGTCGTTACTGGATTAAAAATGATATAGATATTAGAAGGCAGTAAGGGTTGTTAGGAGTTACAGAGATGAAGACATTGAGTTCACTCTTCAGCCTTGGTTCTAGATGGATCTCTTCCCAGAGCCTTCTTTCTGTGATGGACGACTTGTTCGTCTGCAACTCATTGGTATGCTTCCCGAGTTTGTAAGAATTGTATTTGTGTTTTGGAAGTCCTTTGTAGAATTACAATCTCTTGTTAGAATGTTATTCCTCAAAATAAAACGTGCCCCATTTAAAATAGAATAACGGTGTTGAATCTGCTCCATCAGCTGGAAGTATCTCCTCCTTGGTTGGGAATGGGGCCCTCAGTTCAACCCCTTCAGAAAAGAGACTAAAGTAGCTAAGTAAATTTGTATTTGAAATATAAGTTGATGCGGTACAATATCCCTAAAGTGAGCTACCTATAGACACTGAAAACTGGCAAGACAAGGCCTTGACCTAAGTTTAGGACTCTAGAACGGGTATGCTCTGTGCTATCCATTCCCCCTTGCATACAGCCTTCTCTGCAACTTAAAACAAACTTGTTTTCTCTCTTTCCCAGTTCTGATGAAGGCTCTTGGACCTGAAATGTTAACTCTGCTTCTCCTTCCACACATACTGAGTCTTACCAACATTATCTATTTTGATCTGGATATCCTGGTCTGAGATCTTAGCTGTACTCTATTTCCAGCATTAGCAATCTCCTTAATGCTGCTTCAAAGAGCTCCTTATAAAAATTAATCAAGAAATTCATTAGTGGCTGTCCCTAACCAGTGTTAGCAGGCTCCCTCGTGTAACATTTCTCTGATCCAGGATCAGTGGGTGTTAGGCTTTGAATTTCCTGCAACGGTAGTATCTTTTCTCACACTCGGACCTCAGGATGCAGCCCTTTAAAGTCTAGTTCCTGCGCACTTTCAGCTCCAGGGGTGTTGGCAAGTAATGAGTGTGTGCTACAACGATGTGGGGGGGGGGGGGGGGGGATGGGGTTCCACCCCTCCTCCAGGGACGCTGGGAGACAGAGGAACCTGGAGAGCCTTCTGACCAGGCACTCACGGAAACTGGTCGGAAAGGGCACTCGAGGAAGCTGCAAGGACTGGAGGGCCTGAGTTTAGGGAGAGGTTGGGTCTTTATTCTTGGGATTTTATTTCTTGGAGCACAGGAGACGTTATAGAGGTGTATAAGATCATGAGGGGCATAGATAAGGTGAATGCACATAGTCTTTCTTCCAGGGAAGGGGAACCAAAAACTAGAGGGCATAGGTTTAAGGTGAGAGAGGAAAGACTTAAAAGTGACGTGAGGGGCAACTTCTTCATGCAGATGGAACGAGCTGCCAGAGGAAATGGTTGAGGCAGGTACAATAACAACATTTAAAAGACATTTGGATGTACATGGATAGGAGGGGTTGAGAGCGATATGGGTGAAACGCGGGCAAATGGGACCAGCTTGGTGGGCACCATGGTCGGCATGGATGAATTGGGCCGAGGGGCCTGTTTCCAGGCTGTATTAACCTATGACACCATGAAGGTAGTTGCCAGGGTGGTGTCAGTAAGGACATGAGTGCCCCCTATGGGTACCTGCACTTCAGTCAATGCCTCATCCAGAAGTCACGTGCATCCAAGGTGGAATGTTCCCCATTTTGCCGGGAGAGATTTTCTTGCCTTCTGCAATGCAGCAGTGAGCAGCACGTGGTCACGTGTTCCATAGCTCAGCAGAGACAGCTGCAGCGATCCTGAGGCAAGGTTCTAGGAGTGAGGGTGACACTGACTTTGACTTTGAAAGCAGTGCAAGCACTTGTGTATTTTTTTGTGATTTGAGGTCTGTCTAGAGTGCAACATTTCAACACTGGATTATTATGAATATATCTGACAGGGGAAGCGTAGGCCTTCATTCGTCCGATCTCATATCTTGCATGAGATTGGGAAGTGAGCAGATAACGTGAGGATGGGAGCTTGCGTACAGCTTCACCAATGGGTTGGCTCCATGGGATCAGGGGAATGTGATCTTTGGGTCCAGATAGAATGGGGGAGGCAATTTGTTCAAAGCCAAAGTCCAAGTCAAGTTTATTGTCATATACACAAGTATATGTGTGCACAGGTGCAGTGAAAGATTTACTTGCAGCAGCCTCACAGGCACATAGCATCAGATAAGCAGCATTCACAAGAAAAACATAATTAGATGTATAAAATCATGAGGGGCTCAGACAGGGTGAATGCACACAGTCCTTTTTCCAGGTTTGGGGAATCAAGGTTTAAGGTGAGAGGGGAAAGATTTAATAGGAACCTGAGGGGCAACATTTTTTCACAGAGGTTGGTGTTTATATTGAAAGGGCTGCTAGAGAAAGTGGTTGAGGCAGGTACAATAATCACAAATAAAGACATTTGGATGGGTATATGGATAGGAGATGTTCAGAGGGATATGGGTCAAATGCAGGGAAATGGGACTAGCTTAGGTGGGCATCTAGGTCGGCATGGACGAGTTGGGCGGAAGGGCCTGTTTCCCTGCTGTATTACTTGATGACTCTATGACTCTAACTTCCCTGCATTTTTTCAATATAATGACAGATGTCTTTTACATGCCTTGTGTTATTTGGATACATTAAAGGTGCTATGTAAATGAGCACTGTTGTTGTTTTCTGTTTGAGACTACAGATGCGCACACCACTTATTGTCTCAAATTTTATAGTTACAAGATTAGATGGTTATTTAAAAGACATTTGGACAGGTACACGGATAGGAAAGGTTTCGAGGGATATGGGCCAAACACGTGCAAATGGGACGAGCTGAGGTGGGCATCTTGGTCGGCATGGACGAGTTATTGTGAGGTGTGTAAAACTGAGGTGTGTCGGAACTCCTTCTCTCCGAGGGTGGTGAATCTCTGGAATTCCCCACCCTGGAGGGTTGTGGAAGCTGAAACAGGTGCTTAAGGAGGAGGTAGATAAATTTTTGAAAGATCGGGGAATTGAGAGCAAAAGTGGAGCTGGCACAGAAGATGAGACCGGGGGCAGATCAGCCATGATCATATTGAATGACGGGGCAGGACTGAGGGGCCGAGTGGCCTACTCCTGCTCCTATTTTGTTATGTTCTATCGAAGGATAGGACAGCACTCCCTTGATACTGCGCCAGTGTGTCAGCCACTGCATTGTATTTAAGCATCTAGAGTGGGACTGTGAACCACAAACTTCCCACCTTCTGTCTCATGGAAACAGGCGATCTCTTCTCTGTCATGGCTGTCAATTTAAAAGGCAAAGGGACTGGAGCCAGAGGAATAAACATCACATCATTTCTCCCAAATAACAGGATCTAGTTCTCTAGGGGATCCTTTGATACTCGTTCCGATAATGAATGATCACACTGTGGGTTGAACATTGCACTGGAAAGTCAGACTGTGTTGCAAAGCCTCATTATAAACCCTTGTCATCCTATTATCTTTGAAATATGAGCTTCTGATTTTTCAAAAGGAGAAATAAATGATACAGGAACTTCCCTGGAGCTGCTTGTTCTCTCCACCAGTATAACTTTAAAGGAAAGGATGTGTGCCTAAACAGGATTTTAAAAATACATTCACAGGAGATGGATGTCACTGAGGAGGACAGCATTTATTGTTCAATACTGTGTCGCTTAAAATGGTGGCAGTGAGCTGTCCTAGTCAACCAAGTATCTAGCTGGAGACGCAAGAGACAGCGGATGCTGGAATCTGGAACAACAGACAGTCTGCCGGAGAAACTAGCTGGGTTATTTCAGCCTGCACTTAAAACTCAACCACATTGCCTGGGCCTGCAGTCACATTGTAGGCCAGACCAAGACAGCAGACTTCCCTCTCCAAAGACCATCAGTGAACCAGTGGATATTTACAACTCATGTTCCCCATCACTGATATAAGGTGCTTGTTTAATTACTTGACTGACTTTAAATGCCCCAGCATGGGATTGAACCAGTGCTTTTATCCATACTGAAAGGCCTGGATAGAGCGGACGTGGAGAGGATGTTTCCATCAGTAGGAGAGTCTAGGATGCGAGGGCACAGCCTCAGAATGAAGGGATGTCCCTTTAAAACTGAGCTGAGGAGGAATTTCTTCAGACAGAGGGTGGCCAATCTGTGGTAAAACAGCGGCTTCTGTGCAGCCAACCCCTACATGTACCCCCCACCCCCCTCCTTCCGTGACCCACTTGTCGTTTGCGAGCCATTGGTCGCTCCTCATCAGTAGAACTGGGGGGTGTTGATGGGAATGTGGGGAGAATAAAATGGGATTAGGGTGGGATTAGTGTAGGTGCTTGCTGGTCAGAATGGACGGGAGGGTGAAGGGACTGTTTCTGTGATGTACGACTCTATAACTGGTTTGACTGGATTGAAAATAGAATTGGAATTGGTTTATTGTTGTCACATGTACTGAAGTACAGTGATGAGCTTTTTTCTGCATGCCATCCAGACAGATCATTCCATACATAAGTACATTGAAGTCATAGAAAGGAAAACAGAATGCAGAATATAGTGTTACGGTTACAGAGAAAGTGCAATACAAGTAAACAAATATGGTGCAAGGGCCACGATGAGGTAGATTGGGAGTCAAGAGTTCATCTTTAAGCTATGAGAGTTTGGTTCAAGAGTCTGATAACAGCGGGATAGAAGCTGTTCTTGAAGTCTGGTGGTACGTGCTGTTGAGCTTTTGTATCTTCTGCCTGAGTGAAGAAAGAGAGAATGACCAGGGTGGGAGGGGTCCTTGATTATGTTGCCTGCTTTCCTGAGGCAGCGGGAAGTGTAAATGGAGCCAGTGGACGGGAGGCTGGCTTTTGCGATGGACTGGGCTGCGTCCACAACTCTCTGCAATTTCGTGTGGTCTTGGGCGGAGCAGTTGACATACCAAACTGTGATAAATGTTAAGTGGAGAATAAAACTTGATTTAGTTCCCAACAGCTCCAAACCCAGTAATCATGCGTGGGTGGGGTTAGGGGTGGGGTAAGGGTTTAAAATTAACCCTTTGTGCGTGTTTACTTAGTAACTGTTTGCATTCTAAACCAAGAAATAGCATTTGAGGTGCCAGCCATAACTCACTGGACTTGCCCTTGAGTCTGGCCCATATACTGTGCCCGTTGTGTGTGTCACCACAGCTGGAGGCTGGGCTATCCCAGACACACAACAACCCCAGAAATCCCTGTGGCAGTACAGGGCTTTGGCTAGATTGAAAACAGTTAAAGAGGGAATACCAAAAATGTGGCAGTAAACACCTGGGCCCACAATAAGGAGATTGTTGGTGGGTGATGTCAAAAAAACCAAAACAAAGTACTGGAAATGCTCAACAGGACAGGCAGTGTCTGTGGAAGGAGAAGCAGAGATAATGTTTCAGGTTGTAGGTCCTATTATCAGAACTGGGAAAGAGAGGGACACACACTGAGTTGGAGGAACTCAGCAGGTCAGGCAGTAACGCTATTACAGTGCCAGCGACCAGACTCCAGCTGCTCTCTGTAAGGAGTTTGTACATTCTCCCTGTGTCTGCGTGGCTTTCCTCTGGGTGCTTCGGTTTCCTCCCACATTCCAAAGCCATTCGAGTTTGGAAGTTGTGGGCATACTATGTTGGCCCCAGAAGCATGGTGACACTTGTTGGTTGCCCCCAGCGCATTCTACGCAAAAGATGCATTTCACTGTGTGTTTCGATGGACATGTGACTAATAAAGAGATCTTATCTACCCTTTTATTCTGGCTTCTGCCCTCTTCCTTTCCAGTCCTGCTGAAGGGTCTCGACCCAAAACCTCGACTGTTCATTTCCCTCCATAGATGCTGCCTGACCCGCTGAGTCGTTCTGGCATTTTGTGTGTGTTGTTCCAGATTCCAGCATCTGCAGAATCTCTTACGTCTCTGCAGAATCTCTTACGTCTTGAGGAAGAGAGGAAACAAGTTAGTTTTAAGTTGCAGTGAAGGTGGAAGAAGAATAGAAAGGACAAGGAGAATCTCTCTGACAAGTTGAGGCCAGGTTTGCTATGGTGATAAGTATGGACTTATAGACTCATACAGCATGGTAACTGGCAGTTCAGCCTGCAACTTCCATAACAACCAGTGTGTACCCATTCTTATTAATCCCATCTACCTATACTTGGCCCATACCTTCTTATGCCTGTCTTGACACTTCTTAAATGACTCTGCCTCCACCACTCTCTCAAGCAGAGCATTCCAGGTACTCACCACCTTCTGGGTGAGAAAGGTCCCCCTCATATCTTTTCTAAATCTCTTCCTCCTGACCCTGAATCTACATCCTCTGGTTTTATCTACCTCGGGTATGGGGAAATGTTTTCTGCACTCTACCCCATCTGTACCCCTCGTATTTTTATTGTTTTCAGTTGTCCCCTCTTAACCTTCTCTGCTTGAGGGAAACCTTTCACTCATCACTGAAAAGTTGTTGACGAAGTCATTTGGTTGAAAGGTTAACAAGTGTTATAAGAGGGAAGACGTGAAATGCAGGTCAGAGCTGTAGGCAATGCTCAGAGGATCAGGCAGTGTCAGTGGAGGGAGAAAAACTGTGTTAATATTACAGATGGATAACCAACAGCAGAAATGCCAGCTACAAATAACGTGCTGGAGGAACTCAGCAGGTCAAGCAGCATCTGTGGGGGGGGGGGGGGTGTGGTGGGGGGAAGGAATTGTTGACGTTTCGGGTCATCAGGATGCAGGGTTTTGACCTGAAACATCGACAATTCCTTTTGCTCGACCTGCTGTGTTCCTCCAGCAGATTGTGTGTTGCTCCAGATTCTAGCATCTGCAGTCTCTTGTGTCTCCAACAGAACTGCCAGTTCTGATGCAAACAGCAAACGTGATTTATCAGAATTTTTTGAATTCAGTACTGTATTGGATCACAAAGGCTGTACTGAGCCAGGCAGAAGATGAGGTGCTGTTCTCCAAGCTTGCATCGTGCCTCGCTGGGACTGCACAGGAAGCCACAGATAGATGGTTCAAAGTGGGAGTGTTGCTGGACAGCTGTTCAGGCTAAAGTAGAATGGGCAAAGCAACAGTTAGTGTTGGATTAGATCAAAGGGGAATCTGCAATTTCAACTCTTCATAACAAGCAGGGTTTTACCTTTCATCCACAAGGCTACAGTGATCAGTATATGGGCCAAACGCAGGCAAATGGGACTAGCTTAGATAGGCATCTTAGTCAAAATGGACACGTTTTTGTGCTGTATGACTCTATGATCATGAAGTTGTGACTCATTGGATCATTGGTGGGTTGACGCCCAGTACATGGTGCTCTCCTCACTACATAGCTGGGAAGAAAAAATGGGAGGGGTATTGTCTGTTGTCACATTAAGGTTACTATAATTTCTTAATCTCGAATAAAGTTGTTCACTACAGAGTAAGGAAGTTCTGTCATTTGTCAGTTATTAAATCTCTAATCAGGGCTTCTGCACAGATGGGGGTAATTCAACAGCACGACCATTGTAAATGTATTGGTATTGGTTTATTATTGTCCCTTGTACCAAGGTACAGTGAAAAACTTGTCTTGCAAACCAATCGTACAGGTCAATTCATTACACAGTGCAGTTAGTAAATGTAAACAGGCAGGGGAAATACTGGCCATACAGTCTCTCTTGCAATGTATGGGGCAACAATGTGGCTCAGAGCCGGAAGCCATGAAGATAAGTTGATTATCAGGTCATTGTCTTGATACATGTCATTGCATTCAGCTGGGTATCCAAGTGTTTGATGTGTGTCACAGAGTCATAAAGAGTACAGAAACAGGCCCTTCAGCCCAACTAGTCCATGCTGACCAAGGTGCCTATCTAAGATAGTCCCATTTGCCTGCATTTGGCCCATATCCCTCTGAACCCTTCCTATCCCATGTACTTATCCAAATATCTTTTACATGTTGTTATTGTATCTGCCTCAACCACTTCCTCTGACAGCTCGTTCCATATCAGCACCCCTCCTCTGCATGAAGAATTGCCCCTCAGGTCCTTTTTAAATCTTTCCCCCTCACCTTAAATCTATGCCCTCAATTATTCCCATGGGCGTAAGATGTAGCAAGGAATAAAGACCAAAGGGTTGTAAGCAAACCTCTTATGAAGAATCTCCTTGTTTGCCTGGAAGGTTGCAGTGTCTTGACCTTTTCTGCTATCATGCTCAGTATATTTTTGCCAGTAGTGTTGGATCACAGGAGCACAGAGAAAAGTCAACTGCACATTCCACAATAGCCTCCGTTTTTATGTCTTTATTCATTGAGGTCTGGATGTTACTGCCTGGGCCAGCATTTGTTGCCTTTCCCTAATTGCCCAGAGAAAGCTGTGGTGAATCACTATGACTTCACGATCTACCTTGTTGTGACCCTGTACATTATTGCACTGCACTTTCTCTGTAGCTGTGACACTTTACTCTGTACTGTTATTGTTTTCACCGGTACTACATCAATGCACTCTGTACTGACTCAATGTAACTGCACTGGGTAATGAATTGACCTGTACGATCGGTATGCAAGACAAATTTTCCACTGTACCTTGGTACAAGTGACAATAATAAACCAATACCAATATCAATAAACTGTCGCAGTTCTTCTGCTGAAGACACTCCCTTGTTCTATTGGGGAGGGAGCTTCAGGATTTAGACCCAGTATTGATTAAGGACCTTGATCAGGATGGTGTGTGACTTGAGGGGGAACCTGTAGGTGATGGTGTTCCATGCACCTCCTTTGGCTTTCTTGGTGGTAGAGGTTGTTGGTTTGGGAGCTGCTGTCAGAGTAGCCAAGGTGAGCACCTACAGTGTTATTCTGCAGATGGTCCACACTGCAGCCACTGTGGTGGAGGGAATAAATGTTTAGATTGGTGGATGGTATACCAGGAGGTTGCCTTGCTTTGTCCTGGATGGTGTTGAGCATCTTGAGTGTTGTAGGTGGTGCATGCATTCAGGCAAGTGGAAAGTATTCAGTTACCCATGTATTGTCTTGTAGATGATGGAAAGGGTTTAGGGAGTCACCAAGTGAGTCCGTCACCACAGGATCCCCAGCCTGTTGAAGCCACAGTTGTTATGTGGCTGCTGCAGTTGAGTTTCTGGTCAGTGGTGACCCTAGGATGGTGGTGGTGGGGGACTCGATGAGACTGAATCAGTTGTATGACGAGAGTGGATTGCTAGATGTTCTTTTGTTGGAGATGGCCATTTTCTTGCACTTATCGGCATGAATGGAGTGGGATCTGCTCCATCACGGGGCACAACCCTCCCCACCACTGAGGATATCTTCAAGATGTGATGCCACTAAGGACCCTCACCATCTGGGACATGCCCTTTTCTCGTTACTACCATTGGGGAGGAGGTACAGGAGCCTGAACACCCACGTTCAATGATTCAAGAATAGCTTCTTCCCCTCCACCATCACTCTGAACAGTCCATGAACACTACCTTATTATTCTTCTTTTTGCACTATTTATTTATTTTTGTAATTTATAGTAATTTTATGTCTTTGCACTGTACTGCTGCCACAAATCAACAAATTTCACATCATCTAAGTCAGTGATAATAAATCTGATTCTGATTCTGATTCAAATTCTGATGCCTGTATGTTGCCTAGATTTTGGAGCACATGGGCATGAACTGCTTCCTTTTCGGCAGAACTGCAAAGAGAATTAAACATTGTGCAAATTTGATCTGATGGTGTTTAGGTGGTGTTAAGTGGAACATCCTCATCCCAGCACTTACCTCAGAATAGTTGGCTTCCGTCCCAAGTTCCAGTTCAAAGGCACTGGGAGCCTGGTTATATCCCACTCTATACAGCTAAGTTCCTTGTAAATATTCAACACTTTTTATTCAGGTTTATGCTGGTTATGTTTTATATTCCCAGTGCTGTGGAGTGGGAGTTCTATATGATGCGAGCAGAGCACAACTTACGGCAATTCTTCATTATTAGCTGCCTGCTGTGCTTGTATGTGTACAGAACCAAGACTACAGCATCTGTTTATACACACCCGTCAATGCAGACACCGAGTTTGAGGAGATGCACGTTAAGTGAAAGCACGGGAGAGAGACTTGCATTTCCATAATGCCTTTTGCAACCTTAAGCTGTCCCAAAGCACTTACTGCCACAATGCAGAGTACTGAACAGGAAGCTTGTGCACAACATGATCCCACAAACAGTAATCTGGTAATGGTTTGATAATCTGTTTCAGTAATATTAAGGATAAATATTGAAAAGCAGAAAACTTGGAGATGCAGGAACTTTGAAATACGGACAGAAAATAGAGGATTATTCAGCAGAGGCAGCATCTGTGGGGGGAGAAAAACAAAGTTAATATTTCAGGTCAATGACCCTTCAACTGGAAAAGTGAGAAAATATGTGTGGAATTGGTATTGGTTTATTATTGTCACTTGTACCGAGGTACAGTGAAAAACTTGTCTTGCATACTGTTCATACAGATCAATTCATTACACGGCGCACTGAGGTTGTACAAGGGAAAACAATACAGAGTGCAGAGTAAAGTGTCACAGTTACAGAGAAGGTGCAGTGCAGGTAGACAATAGGGTGCAAGGCTGTGATGAGGTAGATTGTGAGGTTAAGAGTCCATTTTATCGAACTAGGGTACCGTTCAATAGTCTTATAACAGCGGGATAGAAGCTGTCCTTGAGCCTGGTGGTACGTGCTTTCAGACTTCTGTATCTTCTGCCTGATGGGAGAGGGGAGAAGTGCCTTAGGATACATAGGGTCAGGGGTGAGGGTAAGTCTGTGAGAGGGTGGACACCATGGTTATCCAGGTGACATGATGCCTTTGGTGCCATCAAAGAGAGGGAAATGAATGCTTGTTACTCATAGATGACCAGTCCAGAGGAATATAAACAGAGGAAGATTGATGAAAGCAATAGAGAGGAAAAAAGAAAACAAAGGATAAACATTGATCAAGTCGTGGGAGAATACAGTTACTCATCTTTGAAAATGTGCCAAGGGATTTCTTATAGTCTTATTAAGAAGGGATGTAGGACCTTGGCTTAACAAGGGAGGTCCTCTTAATATAGACTGTCCCCAGGTATCAGACATCAAAAATCCATTTTGTCTCTAAATTTGGAAAATACACAGAAATCACTTGATATGGTAACCATACGTCCACAGTGTTGTAATGAATGGCATCAAAAGCACATAAGACAGATAAAAAAGAATATTTTCTAAAAGTGGAGGGAGAGAGGAAACTAGATCTGCCATTTGTAGGAAAGAACATAAGTATGTACGTCGGACTTTTGAATTTAATAATATCATGGGAGGTTGTCCACGTGTATGGGTGACCAGAAGTCAGGCGTTTGTAACCTGGGGGAAGGTATGTAGCACTTGAACCCAGGGTCTCTGTCTCAGAGCTTAAAGTCCAGCCCACTGATCTGTGTCTGGCACTGTCTGTGGACTATACTCCGCCTGCCCAGGTGGCACCTTGAGATAAAATGGTCAGTGTGCCTCACAATTCATGGTGCGTGATTGGTGCTGGTGAAAATAGAATCGATGGTGAGCAAAGAAGCCAAGTTACACTTGTGGAGACACGAGACCGCAGACGCTGGCATCTGGAGCAACACACAATCTGCTGGGGGAACTCAGCGAGTTGAGCAGCATCTGTGGGGGGGGGGGGGAGAAGGAACTGTTGACATTTCAGTCAAAACCCTGCACCAAAGTCAAAGTCGAGCTTATTGTCATATGCACAAGTACATGTATGCACAGGTGCAATGAAAAACTTAGTTGCAGCAGCATCACGGGCACAGAGCATCCTATACGCAGCATTCACGAGAAAAACATAAATTAAGCATAAATTATACATAATTTTTACAAGAAAGAACAAATAGAACAAATAAAACAAAGTCCATTTTAGTGCAAAGTGATCAAGGTGGTTACAGTGTTGCTAAACTGTAGTGATTAGGGTCTTACCAGTTGGTTTAAGAGTCGAATGGTTGAAGGGGAGAAGCTGTTCTTGAACCTGGTGGTGTGGGACTTCAGGCTTCTGTACCTCCTGCCCGATGGCAGCTGCGAGAAGATAACATGGCTCGGATGATGCAGATCTTTGATGATGGATGTTGCCTTCTTGAGTTATGAGTTAACTTCGCCAGTGAAGTTGTGCTTGTGTTGGGATTATTCTTTTAGTTTTGTACCTGAGTCAAGGAATTCCAAGTAATGGAAAGAGAACATTGTTTAGTGCATTGGACTTCTGCATTCTGATATTTTATTAAACACCTGGATTTATTGTATGGGAGTAAGATCTAAGCATTTGAGGTAAAAACAAAAAATGCTGGAAATACTCAACTGGTCAGGCAGTATCTGTGGAGAAATAACAGTTCAAGTTGAAGACCTCTCAACAGAATTTGATGAGCATTGGTTATAAAAGTACAGAGGTCAGGTGAAGTCTGGATATAGATCAATCTGAGCCCCTAGTTGAGGCAGGGCAGCTTTGCTCTGTAACCGTGAATTTTCATCTGGGAGTGGTTGAATCTGGTAACTGTTTTTAACCTACAGATAGTTTTAGCCTAACCAGTCCATCTTGTATGATAAAGATGAACATTGACCTCACAATCTACCTCGCCATGGCCTTTGCACCTTGTTGTCTACCTGCACTGCATTTTCTCTGTAATTATAACACCGCATTCTATTATTGCTTTCCTTTGTACTACCTCAATGTCAAAGTCAAAGTTGAGTTTATTGCCATATGCACAAGTACATGTATGCACAGGCGCAGTGAAAAACTTACTTGCAGCAGCATCACAGGCACATAGCATCAGATAAGCAGCATTCACAAGAAAAACATAAATTATACACAATTTTTACAAGAAAACACAATCAGAACAAAAAAAAAGTCCATTTCAGTGCAAAGTGGTCCTAGTGTTTATGTTTTGAAATGATTTGTATGGATGGCATGCAAAACAAAGTTTTTCACTGTATCTCGGTACATGTGACAATAATAAACTGATTACCAATTAATTACCAATTACCATCAAGCAAGTTTGCAAGTTCACGCACAGTGCTGGTTTTAAGACCTACTCCATTTTACACACATTTCCATTGAATAAGTAGCTGAAACAGGCCACAGTTAAGAAGTCGGCCAATGTTGACAATGTGGTTGATCGTGAGGGACAAAGTTATAGGCTGCAGGATTGCTGCATTGGTTAGATGAGCACAAAAGTCACAAATGGAATACAATAATAACACAGAATTAAGAAAGCACCTTAAGTGGTATGGACTGATAGCTGGGAAATGGGATAAGAATGAGAGGCAAGAGTAGGCGTTCAGCTCTTTTGAGGCTTCTTCACCATTCAGCATATTGCAGCACCATTTTCCTGCACTATCCCCATGTCTTTTAATTCCTAAATAGTCCAGTTTATTGATCAGCATGGAAGTAACAGGCTGAATGGTCTCCTCCAGTGCCGTAAGTTTCCCAGAAATTGTGACCTCCACATTTAAGTCCAGATCATTTAAATAAGGTCATGGACCAATCATTGAGGCCCATAGAATCTCATGGTAAAGCCCTCCAGTCACAGTGGTCAGTTTTCATGACTAAAGACCAATCAGCTGGCTGCGCTCAGAGGGTCACATGGCACGGAAACAGGCCATTTGGCCCACCAAGTCCGTGCTATCCATCAAACACCCATTTACACTAATCCTACCCTAATCCCTTTTTATTCTCCCCAGAATCCCCCAGATTCTACCCCCTACTCCCGCTCTACACACTGGGGGGAATTTACAGCTGCCAACTGACTTATCAACCCGCACATCTTTGGGATGTAGGAGGAAACTGGAACATCCACACGCTATCACTGGGAGAACATGAAGCCTCCGCACACTCAGCACCCAAGGTCAGGATCGAACCGGGTCTCTGGAGCCCTGAGACAGCAGCTCTACTTGTGGCTGATGTTCTCCCTTTAAGGGGGATCCAGAGCAACTAACTGGACAAGAAGAATAAAAGGAGGCCAGACAAAGAGAGCAGGCAGCAACAGATGGGACGTGAGCTCTCAGCAGGGGGGGAGGAAGAACCGAGTGCAGCAGCTGTTGGAATGCAAACCAGCTTGTCCACAAGGGAGCGAGAGGCAGAACACCAAGACTTCAGTCCTTTTGTTCTGGTATCTGTAAAGCCCAGGGCTAATCCAACAGCATGCTTATGGGCAGTATTGAAGTGGCACAATGGCACAGAGACAATTTTGCACCCAGTGAAGCTTGTACTGAGATATCTATGGGGCTATTACCAGAATCCTGTTGCACATATGCACATTCTCCCATGAAGTCTGTGAACACCACTGGGTATCTCACTTGTTAAAAGGCAATGGAGCTAAACAGTGTTAGAACCTGCCAGCTACAGTGCATCAGGATCATTGGTCTGTAGTAATAATGTCATTCTTTGGCTAAAGCTCATGTGTCATAAAAACACGAGTGCTGGATGCATTTGGTCTTGCTGACATCTGGAAAGAGATGAGACCTTCGTTGCAAATTTTATTTTCATTTTAGGTTTCCCTCCCTTAATATCGACATAGCAAGTTACAATCAGTGAATGAGCAGCAGGAACCTCAGATGTGGTATTAATCTGGCTTTAAGGATGATTTATTGATTATTTTTGAACGTGGCTCGAGGTTGAATATAGTTGCTGTGGAAATGGCAAAGTCCTCAGGATTTCCCAAAGTGCTTTCTAATCAATAAACCATTGGTGCAGTCCAGTGACATTATTTAAATAGGAAAATGCAGCAGTGAGTTTGTGTAGAGGCAGGTTTCAGAGGTAGGATTGATATTCATGGCCCTTCCAAACTTGTCAAACTTGCTGCACTCTTGTCTTTGGGTAGATGTTGTCTCCTGTGTCCTTGAAGACCGGAGATGGGTACATGCTGGTTGGTGTGGACTTGTGGGCTGTAGGGCCTGTTTCTGTCCTGTGTGACGCCATGGCTCTGTGTCACTAGACCTCATTTTCATGCCAATCTTCATGGCGTTAACCAGCCATGAGTATCGGCAGAACCAAACCCTGAATCCAGAAGTCCACATCCATTTTCCTTTGTAATTCCAAGAATGCCTTGCAATTGGTGTAGCTGAAGTGTGGCCATTGTGGTTATGTTAAATGCACAGCAAGCTCCCACAAACAACAATATGATAATAAGCAGATGATCTTTTTCTTTGGATATTGCATAAAAGTATGATGTTGCCCAAGGAACCAGTGACAACTCCTTTGTGAAATGCCCTGGGATCTTTTACTTTCACCTTAAAAAGCAGACAGAGCCTCAGCTTAACATCGTACCTGAAAGACAGCACCTTGGACAGAGCATCCTCAGTACTACATTGGAGTGGCCTTCTAGATGTTTATGCTCAATTTGTTGGAGCAAGACTTGAAGCAAGAATTTTCTTATGAGAGCCACACATGTTAAGCATCAAGCCGTGCTGCCACGGAAGAAAGGTCAATGATTTGGGAAAAGGAGTGGGGAGCCTGGTTAACTTCCTTCTTTTTGCCCAGTGTCACTGGTACAAAATGCCCACAGCAAGTCAAAGGCATGGCTTTCTTGCCTCTGAATTAGATCTTGTGGTTGGTCCCTCTTCAGAAACTCAAGCACAAATACCTACCTTAATTCTCCAGCACAGCTTCGATGAAGACCCCCAATATTTGGTATTGGTTTATTATTGTCACATGTACTGAGATACAGTGAAAAGCTTTTGTATGCATGCCATCCAGACAGATCATGCCTTACATAAGTACTTTGAGGTAGTAAAAGGAAAACCAAAATGCAGTATATAGTGTTGCAGTTACAGAGAAAGTGCAGTGCAGGCAGACAAATAAAGTGCAAGAGCCACGATGAGGTAGATTGGGAGAGCCAAAGTTCATCTTTAGTGTATAAGAGGTCTGTTCAAGAGTCTGGTAACAGCGGGATAGAAGCTGTGCTTGAGTCTGGTGGTACGTGCTTTCATGCTTTGGTATCTACTGCCCGAGGGAATAAGAAAGAATGACCAGAGTGGGAGGGATCCTTGATTATGTTGGCTGCTTTCACAAGGCAGTGGAGGGGAGGTAGGTTTGTGTGATGTGCTGGGCTGCGTTCATAATTCTCTGCAATTTCTTACAGACTTGGGCAGAGTAGTTGCCATACCAAGCTGGGATGCATCTGGATAGGATGCTTTCTATGGTGCATCTGTAAAAATTGGTGAGGGTCTTTGGGGACATGCCAAATTTCCTTAGCCTTCTGAGGAAGTAGAGACGTTGGTGTGCTTTCTTGGCCGTAGCATTCACGTAGCTGCTGTGAAGTGCCTTAATTTGGCTAGTGTCTCGCACCAGGTTGCTGACAGCCCTTTCACAGGGAGTACAAAAATGTCATGTCTTCCTGAAGGTACCAATACAAAAAAAAAGACAAGGGACCTACCCAATGGTATTGTCCATTGCTTCTTAACCAATGCCTGAAACAGATGGCTATTATCATCTTGCTATGTATGGGAGCTTGCTGTATGCAGAAACTGATGTTAAAATTCTCTGTGAGGTGCTTTGGGAACATGGCAACTCGTAGAACAGAGGTACAAGCTTTCCAAGCCAACAAACATCTGTTGTTTCAGGAGAGCTATCAAAATTGGCCTCTTCCTTAGCTATAGGTCTCAGCACCACATCCATGCACTGAACCAGCAGGGGAGGCTTCTCAGGCACATTGAGATTATGGACACGCTCATACATCTGTTGGGTCAAATGCATTCTGATGAAATAGCATTTAATTACAATCAGTGGACATTAAAAAGTCCTTTAAGATTACTGTGCCTCATGAATCCTTTCACTCATAACTGTTGTCATATTTTTGGCTTCTGTTCGCGATCTGATTTGCCTTTCCTACCTTAGTATATATAATGCCAAAGCACAGACAGTTATTCAGATGTAAAATGCTTCTGAGACTATACCACTGACTGTTTCTCCTGTGTATGTTGAATGAATTTAAAATGCATTCCAGACAGCATCTGTGGAGAAATAGCGTTAATATTTCAGGTCAATGACCTTTCATGAGAATGGTGAAAGAACTGATGAAGGGTCTACAATCAGAAAACGTGAATTCTGTTTCTCTCCTCGCGGATGCTGCTTGACCTGATGACTGATTCCAGCATTTCCTGTTTTATTTCAGATTTGCTGCGTTTGCAAATTTTTGATTTTCAAGGAAGTATTTGTACCGATGACCAACAGAGTTACCAAAGAGAGAAGTTTAGACAGGGGCCCAGGAAGCTGGACGGACGGTCACTGGTGCTTAGATGAGGAGATTAGGGAGTGACCGAGAGGCTAGAACTGGAGAGCTTGGGGGTTGCTGGGGCTGGAAGGGGTTACAGAAACTGGTAGGGATTTGAAGACAGGAACAAGAATTCTGAAACTGTGGTTGCCAGATCAGGAGTGTAGGCATAGCTGATGGTGGGGGAAGGTGTGAGATAGAATTCAACGGACTTAAGCTGAAGATGGTGGAGTTTCAGACTAACACTGATTGACCCTCAGTACCAGGGTACCAGCCTAATGTTTCAGTTCAATCCTGATGGAATTGAATATTCACAAGCATTTTTGCAGTGAAGTTACAGAAGAGTTATTGGAAGATGCACACAGCAAGTCTATTGTAAGCCACTTCTCAGGGCACCTGTGTGATTAATCACATCATCACACATCAAGTGTGAGAAACACAGTGTCCAAGGACAGTCACCCAGGGAACGTAGAATATTCAATATAGCAACAAACCATTTGGCCCAATCTCGCCCTTGCAGTTCAGCACAGTCTTTCCTCATCTAACCTGTGTGACTTTCCATCCTTCTCCCTCTTGCGTGCTAAGTGCATTGTAACCTATATGTTTCAACCAACTCTCCTGGGTAGTGAAGATGAAAGAGATTGCAGATGCTGAAATCTGGAACCTCCAGAGAAGTGAGTTCCACCTTCTCACCATCATCTCAGTAGGAACATTTCTTCTGAATTCCCTTTGTTTGCTTTTATTTATTTGTTCCCCGGATAAGGGTGTTAACAGTAATGTTGACATTCATTACCTCTCCTTAACTTCCCCTGAATTTAGAAGGTGGGTAATTGTCGGCTACTTTTAGTCCTGGATTTTCTTTCTTAAAGGACGTTTGTGAACCAAATGGGTTTTCACAATAGAGTACAGGTCCTCTCCAGCTTACAGGCGCCTGACTTATGGACAGTGTGTAACTACGAACAAGTGTTTGGGAGACCGGCAGGATGGATTTGCCGGCTGCTAAGGGACTGCAGGGATCTTCTGCCATGTGGGAATTGGTTCGTGGCTGCATTTCTGCCCTGCGAGCTGTTTGGGTTACGAACAGTTCACAGGAACCCAACCCTGAGGTAACCAGGCGAGGAGCTGCAGTGGTGGACAGTTTTGGTCACCCTCTTGTAGGAAAGACATGGTTAAACTGGAAAGAGTTCAGAAAAGATTCACGAGGATGTCCAGCAGGACAAAAGGGCCTGAGTTATAGGGAAAGGTCGGCCAGGTTAGGTCTTTATTCCTTGGAACGTAGCAGAATGAGGGGCAAACTTATAGAAGGGTGTAAAATTATGAGAGGCATAGATAAGGTGGACGGTAACAGTTTTTTTCCCAGGGTAGGGGAGTCCAAAACTAGGGGGCAGAGGGTAGGGTGAGAGGGGAAAGGTGTAAGAGGGAACTGAGGTGGAACTTTTTCACGCAGAGGGTGGTGAGTAAATGGAACGTGCTGCCAGAGGAAGTGGTTGAGGCAGGTACAATAATATAATTTAAGAAGCACTTGGATAGGTGCATGGAGGGGCGCGGCTTGGAGGGATATGGGCCGAATGCAGGAAATTAAGACTAGCTGGGTGGACACTGTGGTCAGCATGGACTCGTTGGGCCAAAGGGCCTGTATCTGTACTGTATTGCCTAACAGCTACATCACCATATCGGCACACCATACATTCTTCCCCACAAGTGGAAGCACAAGCTCAGTGTCCCCTCCTCTGTCAAAGGAGAGGTTGGGCAAACAAAGAAAGACACAAGAAATTCTGCAGACGCTGGAATCAGGAGCAATACACAAAAACTGCTGGAGGAACTCAGCAGGTCAGGCAGCATCCATGGAGGGAAATAAACAGTCGACGTTTCAGGCCGAGACCCTTCATCAGGTCTGGAAAGGAAGAGGGCAGAAGCCAGAATGAGAAGGTGGGGCGAGGGGGAGGAGCACACGCAGGCAGGGGACAGGTGAGTTCAGGTGAGAGGGGGAAGGTAGGTGGGTGGGAGAGGGCGGGGAAGATGTAATAAGCTGAGAGGTGGTAGATAGAAGGGGCAAAGGGCTGAAGAAGAAGGAATCTAGTAGGAGAGGGCAGTGGACCGTGGAATAAAGGATGGGGAGGGGAGGAGAGAGATGGGCAGCTCATCAAGGAGATGGAAGAGAGCCATAGGAGTAAAGGAAGACAAAGAAGTAGGTGGGGGGCAAGAAAAAGAAGGGATGGGATTACCAGAAGTTAGAGAAATCGATGTTGAGGCCGTCAGGTTGGAGACTCCCAAGGCGGAATATGAGGTGTTGTTCCTCCAGCCTGCACCTGGCCTCAACATGGCAGTAGAGGAGGCCGTGGACAGACATGTCAGTATGGGAGTGGGATGTGGAATTGAAGTGAGTGGCAAAGATTATTTTTGCAGGAGCATTGAAGACTGAGGAGTGACCTGACAGAACTATACATAATTATAAGAGACATAGATAGGGTAGGCAGTCCTTTATCCCAGAGTGGAAATGTCCAATACTAGAAGACATGCATTTAAGGTAGGATGGGAGAAGTTGAAAGGAGATGTGCGGGGCAAGTTTTTTACCCAGAATGGCAGATGCCTGGAATGCACTGCCAGGGATGGTGGCAGAAGTAGATATGATAGCAATATTTAAGAGGTATTTAGACAGGGCATATGAACAGGTAGGGAATGGAGGGATATGGATCATGTGCAGTTTAAATTGGCATCGTGTTCAGCACAGACTTTGTGGGCTGCAGGGCCTGTCCTGTGGTGTAGTGTTCTATGTTCCATGTTTTTTTTCCAAATTTTAAAGATCGCTTTTGGGTTTTCAGCAGCCTTTGCATGGCCATGGTGGGGTCTGTGCCCACTCCTCTCCCCTCACACAGCTGTAGGTGAGGAAAGCCCCACCCCCTGAGGTGTCAGCTGACAAGAGGACACCACCTGCCATGCTCTTAGTTTTAATCAGATTATGAGCCTTCTTTCACAGCGTAATTGTTTTGCATTCTTGCAAGGTATGTTGAGGTCCTTTGAGTAAGTTCCCTCCTGAAAACCTCTCAGCTCTTTCCTCTTCCAATTAATTGTCGTGGATTTTGTTTTAATGCATATATATGGTGCTCATTGTTCTTGGGAGAATGGGACCTTGTGGGTCAGAGGTCCCTTGGTTTGGGTGGGTTGCTAACTCAATATTCCTGTGCCCACAATGATGTATTTGGGCGTAAATTTCCGATGAACAAACTCTTATCCCACTAACCCATTGTGATATTCCTATTTCTGTAATCACAAAGAACTTGGGTTTATAGCCCAGCACTGACTGTGCAGCCCAACACTTGAGGAGTGCAGTGTTGCTACAGGTGCTATCTTCAGGTGAACAGCTACAGTCTTTTCCCCAGGGTAGGGGAGTGCAAAACTAGAGGGCATAGGTTTAAAGAGGGGAATGATTTAAAAGGGACCTGAGGGGCAACTTTTTCACCAGTGGGTGGTCCATATATGGGACGAGCTACCAGAGGAAATGTTAGAGGCAGGTACAATTACAACATTTAACAGTCACTTGGACAGTTGCAACACACAAAGCGCTGGAGGAACTCAGTGGGTCAGGCAGCACCTATGGAGGGAAATGGACAGATGAAGGCAATGATTTTAGTCCAGATGAAGGGTCTGGACCCGAAACGTTGACTGTCCATTTCCCTCCACAGATGCCGCCTGATCTGTTTAGTTCTTCCGGTACTTTGTGTGTTGCTCCGGATTCCAGCTTCTGCAGTCTCTTGTGTCTACATTTGGACAGGAGCACAGATAGGGAACGTTTAGAGGGATAGGGTCAAACACAGGCAAATGGGACGAGCTCAGTTAGACCTCTTGGTTGGCATAGACGAGCTGGCCTGTTTTCCCTGCTGTGTAGCTCTGTTACTCTTTAGCTGAGGTGGTAAATTGGAGCCTTGTTTGTTTCTTTAGGTGGGCACTAAAGTTCAAAGACAATGATGGTGGTTTTACTGTTATACAGGGTAATATATATCCCTGAGGCACAAACATTGATTGCTGTTTGTGGGATCCTGCTAAACACAAACTGGGTGCTGTGTTTCCTGCATCACAATGTAGAAGTAGTTCATTTCACAAACTGAGGATCATGCAACATGAGTTCAAATCCCATCACAATCGCTGAGGAAATGAAATTCCATGAATTAAATTACAATTGTGGAATTGAAAAGCTGGTATCAGAAATGGTGACCACAAAGCTGCTGGATTGACATAACATCCCCTTTAGTTTGCTGATTTCCTTCTTGGCAGGCATTTCAAAGTGTGTGACTCTAGGCTGCCTGTCTAACTCCCCTCTGAAATGACCCAGTAAGGAACCAGTTCAGCTTGACATTTGCCAGTGACATCCGCATTCTGTAAATAAATTTTGACAGAAGCATTTCCAGAGAAGATTTATAAGGGACCCGAGAGGCAACTTCTTCACACTGAAGATGATGGGTCTATGAAACGAGCTGCCAGAGCAAGTGGTAGAGGTGGGGACAATAACAACGTTTAAAAGACATTTGGACAGTTGCAACACACAAAGCGCTGGAGGAACTCAGCAGGTCAGGAGGCATCTGTGGAGAGAAATAAATGGTCGATGTTTCTGGTCGAGACCCTTCATCAGGACTGGAAAGTAAGAGGACAGAAGCCAGAATAAGAAGGCTGGGGGAGGGGGAGGAGTACAGGCTGGCAGGTGATAGGTGAGTCCAGGTGAAAGGGGGAAGGTAGGTGGGCATTGAATGGAGCAGTAGGAGACCAGTTGGCCCCTCGAGCCTGCTCCTCCATTCAACAAGATCGTGGCTGATCTCCTACCCCAGCACTACCTTTCTGCACTACCCCCATGTCCCTCGTGCCCAGTAATCTCTTGATCTCTGTTGTGAATGAACTCAACGACAACGAGCTCAAAAGTACAAGATAATTTACAATTGCC
Organism: Pristis pectinata; assembly: GCF_009764475.1. Taxonomy (NCBI): domain Eukaryota; kingdom Metazoa; phylum Chordata; class Chondrichthyes; order Rhinopristiformes; family Pristidae; genus Pristis; species Pristis pectinata. Next base: position 6,137,937 of record NC_067437.1, read on the forward strand.
TTCAGCGCTACACCTACCTGCGGCAGTGATTACAGGGTACATGGCAAAGTTTGTGAGTGTTTGCATCTCTATGTACGTTCTTCTCTCCCTCCTTGCATTGATTCTGAATATATTTCTTGCCTCCTAAACCTCAATGAGGGGGTCTCCTGGGTAGTGCCTTCCAAAGATTCAACCCTCTTTCAGTCAAGCATTGTCTCTTTTCAGAACTAAATGGCCTACCTTTTATTGTGACTCCCTACTTCTAGACTCCTCAGTCAGGGGAAGCACCTTCCCTGTTTCTAACCTGTTAAGCCCTCTAAGAAATTTCATCGAGGTCACCTCTCATTCTTTGAAACTCTAAAGAATACCCAGCTCTATCTCTGACAACATTCACATATGAAAGAACAACATTCAAAAGACATTTGGATAAGGACATGAATAGAAAGGGTATAGAGGGATTTGGGTCAAATGCAGGCAAGTGGGACAAGGTTGGTGGGCACCATGGTCAGCATGGATGAGTTGGGCCGAAGGGCCTGCTTCCATGCTGTATTACTATATGACCTGCAATCACAGAGGATCTGAGCTCTTTAATCAATCATACCCAGCACTCTCCTGCAGGCTCCTTAACCAGTTGACAGGCATCTGAAAATTCAACAGAACAAAGAGAGCTATGTTTTCAAATATTCAAGCACTAGCATGATGCAAGTTTAATGTAAAAGAGGCATTGCCTGAAGCTCTCATATAGACCGGTTGATTAACACTAGGCAAGGGTTGGATGGCGGGAAGACTATTATTAGTTGAGGCCTGATTTCTTACAGGGCAGAAATATTTGAAGAATGGCTTAAAATGAGTAGCTTAAAGAATTTAAATGACTTAGCAAAACTCTACCAGGTGCAAAAGCAAACAGATCTACCAGCCATTTCAACACTGGGTCGGTGCCATCAAGTAAGACTTGGCAGGCCGCACTCAGACTATCACAACCTCCAGCTTCATGACGAGGATGGGCTCTCACATTGTTCAGGACTGAGGCTACTAATCTTCCAGGATTGACTAGAGTCTCCAGGGATTCAATGTTGGCCTTGGCTGTGGGCAAATCAAAGCAATCTAAGGGGTGCTGCAGGGGGACAATAAAGAGTATTGGTATTGGTTTATTACTGTCACATGTTCTGAGATACAGTGAAAAACATGCCATTCATACAGATCACTTCAAAACGTAAGTACATCGAGGTAGTACAAAGAGAAAGGCAATAACAGAATGCAGAGTATAGTGTTATAGTTACAAAGAAAGTGCAGTGCTGGTCGATAAGAAGGTGCAAGGGTCATGACGAGGTAGATTGTGAGGTCGAGAGTTCATCGTTAATGTAGGAGAGGTCTGTTCTCGAGTCTTACAACAGTGAGATAGACGCTGTCCTTGAGCCTGGTGGTGCGTGTTTTCAAGCCTTTGTATCTTCTGGAAGGGGGGAGAAGAGCGAGTGTCTGGGGTGGGAGGGGTCCTTGATTATGTTGGCTGCTTTCCTGAGGCAGCAGGAAGTGTAGACAGAGTCCACGGATGGGAGGCTGGTTTTCGTGATGGACTGGGCTGTGTCCACAACTCTCCGCAATTTCTTGCTGGCTTGGGTGTTTGACTGGCAGTTGAAAATTGGCCATTCAGATAATGAAGAGTGGGTTGGTTTTCCAAGTAACATAAGGACACAGTGCTCCTTAGTAATGGACCTGGAAATTTAATGATGGGTGTGTGCGTGCGGCACTGGAGGAGACAGGAAGTCAAGTGATATAAACCTCCAGAAACGCAGCCAGTCAGAGTGGGAAGTTCCTACTCAGGTGTTAAGATTTTACAGTGAATAGCAGGGCCCTGGGGAGTGTTGCAGAACAGAGGGACCTTGGAGTATGGTTCCCTGAAAGTGGAACCATAGGTAGTCAGGGTGGTGAAGGAGGGTCTTGGCATGCTGGCATAAGTCAGGGCATGGAGTATAATAGTTGGGAGGTCATGGTGCAGTTGTACAGGACGTTGGTGAGGCTGCACTTGGAGTATTGTGTTCAGTTTTAGTTGTCCTGCTATAGGAAAGATGTTATTAAACTGGAAAGAGTGCAGAAAAGATTTACAAAGATGTCTCCAAGACTTGAGGGACTAAGTTATAGGAAGTTGGACGGGCTAGGTCGTTATTCCTTGGAGTGTAGGAGACTGAGAGGTGATCTTATAGAGGTGTATAAGATCATGAGGGGCATAGATAGGGTGAATGCACTCAGTCTTTTTCCCAGAATTGGGGTATCAAGAACTAGAGGGCTATAGGTTTAAGGTGAGAGGGGAAAGATTTAAGAGGAACATGAGGGGCAACTTTTTTTACACAAAGAGTGGTGTCCATGTGGAACGAGCTGCCAGAGGAAATGGTTGAGGCAAGTACAATAACAACTTTTAAAAGACAGTTGGACAGATACATGGACAGGAAGGGTTTAGAAGGTTATGGGCCAAATTCTGGCAAATGGGATTAGCTTGGATGGGGCATCTTGGTTGGCATGGACCAGTTGGGTCGACGGGCCTGTTTCCATGACTCTATGACTCAATGGCTCCAAAACCTGGGGTTCTCCCAAATGAAATCTAATCAGGATGAAAAGAGGATTTCATAAGATCACAAGGGATTCACAGGGATATCTGGATATAAACTCCCAGGACACAAGATGGTAGCCTTATCCTTCTCTCTCCAGTTTTTGAACCAGCTGTTGGGCAACACAGAATAAACCCGGTGCTGTTTCCTATGGGAAATAACTAGAATAATTCGGTTGATTCTGAGTCTCTAGAAGGAGAACTAAAAGGCAAAATTTATTTATGTTGTCTTTCAATAGAGAGATAATATTTAAAAAATTCAGTCCATTTTATCCAACCTTGAACTCATATCCTAAAATAGAACCAATTTAAGTATTAGGGTGTAAGGGCTCAAAAATACAAGGTTAATTTGCGGTTGCCTTCAGTACTACACCTACAGGGCACTTGGCAAAGTTTGTGAGTGCTTGTGCCTCTACTTATATTCTTCTGTCTTCCTCTGCATTGATTCTGAATCTATTTCTAGACTCCTGAGCCTGTCAATAACATTCAAGATGTGAGTTAAGCGCTTCAGTTAAAGGTGTCTCAACATCATGCAACCTCACCGACACACTAGGGGCAAATTAACCTATCAACCCACTGGTCTTTAGAATGTTTGAGGAAACTGTAGCACCTGCAGGAAACACATGTGGTGACAGGGAGAATGTGGAAACTCCTGCTTCCAACATTCTCCAATTTCTTCCAAGTCTCTAGTCTTCTATCTATGGTTTTAAGCAGTGTGAACATTAGAACTAGGTAGCGGGAGTTAGCAAAGACCTCTTCAGTGTGCTGTACCATTCAATGAAGTCATGGCTCCTTCATCCCACCTGATCCCTATATCCAAAGTCAAAGTTGAGTTTATTGTCACATGCACAAGTACATGTGTGCACAGGTGCAATGAAAAACTTGCAACAGCATCACAGGCACATAGCATCAGATAAGCAGCATTCACGAGAAAAGCATAAATTATACACAATTTTTAGAAGAAAACACAATCAGAGCAAACAAAAAGTCCATTTTAGTGCAAAGTGGTCATAGTGTTGCTAAACTGTAGTGATTAGGGTTTTGCTGGTTGTTTCAAGAACCGAATGGTTGAAGGGAAGTTGCTGTTCCTGAACCTGGTGGTGTGGGACTTCAGGCTTCTGTACCTCCTGCCCGATGGGAGCTGCGAGAAGATTTCACTGATTCCCTTGGGGTCCCTTTGGTTTGAATATCCTCAACGACAGAGCATCCATTGTGGAAGAGAATTCCAGCCATGGAACTTGGACAGAGCTGTCCAAGGAAAAAGGCACTGTTGAGGCATATCTTAATTTATGATATTTTTGGGTCACAAAATGAATATATACGTATTTAGTATTTAAATGCAGCAGGTTAAATCAGCACATCAATGAGTCACATTTGCTGTCACCAATGGCAGTGGGAATACAGGAACCTGACAGAAAATCAATTAGCAATTTTAAAATAGTTTGCAGAGTAATAAATTATAGAATTAACTCTTAAAGGTCTTTGATGCAGATCTCCACTGCTTTCTACATCTTAGGTCTTATATTGATCATACCATGGTGTTGGTGCTATTATACAACAATGCTAAGAAGTTCTGTAGTTTCCCGTTGGACTATTCACCCACTTCTCTCTTGATTTTGGTGGGCCTGGCACCGCCATTGGAAGATCCCCATCACCACCGCCCCACCCCCCCCCCCCATCCTACTTTGCAAGGATCCCACCGGATTTGGATGGACAGTAGTTCACTTGCTAAGGTGGCAGATGAGGGATCCTGACACCAAGGCAATAGGAAAGAAATGGGACCAATTTGAACTGCCCACCTACTTGAGTTACAACTGCATGATGCTTTTGGCAATGAATAAAGATTGTTAATATTGTAGCATCAGATCTTCCAAAAGCCACTGAGCTTTCTAAAGGATTGGATTGAAGTTGTTGGGTGTACAATTGCTTAATGCGTGTGTGTGTGTGTGTGTGTGGTTTATTTCAATTAAATGATTAGTTAATGCAGTCACCAAATGAATTGCATTTCAATGTTTGTATGATGTAATTTCAAGAAGAGATTTCTTAAGGATGTAAATCTCACTTTTTTGGAAGCTTAGTTTAAGATCATAGTACACTGATCTTCCAAGGCAAGGAAATCTATTCCAACTAATTTCACCTCGTGTTATTGGTTAATACATGATTCAGTGATACTCAATTCCTCTCCAGGGGCTAGTAGCCATTCAGCCAACCAAGAAATGACCAGAAACAATACCCCAGCTCCCAAGGAACCATTATTTGAGCAGGGTGCTACATTGTGACTGACAAGCTTATTCCCACTGGGTAGCAAGGATCTAGTGCTGAGTTTGCTCTTTCTCTCTGTGACGGGTAGATTTCCTCTGGGTGCTTCCGTTGCCTCCCACATCCCAAACACACTTTGGTGGTGTGATTGGCTACCATAAATTACCCTCAGTGTAGATAGGTGGCAAAAGGTATCAAAGAGGAGTTGATGGACATGTATGAGAGGGAATAAGTTGCAGGAGTACAGGGAAATAAGGAGAGAAGGAATGGGAATGATGGGATATTATGGTAGGTTGATTCAGAAGGTAAAGATGCATGGGATCTCGGGTGAATTGCAAGTTTGGATTCAGAACTGGCTTGTCCATAGAAGACAGAGGCTAGGGATGGAAGGCTGTATTCTGGCTGGAGGTCTGTGACCTGTTGTGCTCCTCAAGGATCGGTGCTGGGACCCTCCGTTGTTTGTGACACATATCAATGCTTGGATGAAAATGTCGATGGTGGGTGAGCATGTTTGTGGATGACACCAAGACTGGTGGAGCTGTGGACAGTGTAAAGGACTATCAAAGAATACAGCGGGATATAGATCAGTTACAGATATGGGCAGAGAAGTGGCAGATGGAGTTTAATCCGGGCAAGTGTGAGGTGTTGCACTTTGGGAGGTCAAATGAAAGGAGAAAGTATACAGTTAATGGCAGGGCCCTTAACAGCATTGAGGTACAGAGGGATCTTGGGGTCCAGGTCCATAGTTCACTGAAAGGGACTGCACAAGTGGATAAGGTGGTAAACAAGGCTTGCTTGCCTTCATTGGTAGGGACGTTGAGCATAAGAGTAAGGAAGTCATGCTGCAGCTGTATAAAACTTTAGTCAGATCACACTGGGAGTATTGTGTGCAGTTCTGGTTGCCCCATTATAGGAAGGATGTGGAGACTGTGGAGAAGCTGCAGAAGAGGTTTACCAGGATGCTGCCTGGATTAGAGGGTAAGAGCTATCAGGAAGGATTGGACAAACTTGGGTTGTTCTCCCATCTGAGGCTGAGGGGAGACCTGATAGAGGTTTTTAAAATTATGAGAGGCATAGATAGGGTAGACAGTCAGAATCTTTACCCAGGGTAGAAATGTCAAACAGCAAGGTTAGAGGGGGAAATTTAAGGGCAATATGTGGGGCAAGTTTTTTTACACAGAGAGTGGTAGGTGCCTGGAGTAGGTTACCAGGGGTAGTAATGGAAGCAGGCAGTTTGGTGGAGCTTAGAGGCTTTTAGATAGACACATGAATATGAAGGAATGGAGGGATATGGATGATACACAGGAGGAGGACATTTAGTATAAATTGGCATCAAGATCGGCACAACGTTGTGGGCTGAATGGCCTGCTCAGTGCTGTACTGTTCTATGTTCTATCCTCCCCCAGGAGCCGTCATGGACCTGATGGGCCAAATGACCTCCTGCTATGTTGTTGTAAGATTCCCAGATTTTGCAAAGATGGTTTTTGTAGGTCATACTGGTCCCACAAATGCACTTTCAAATCAGAAGGCTGGTAGATCATTCTGCTCCAGATATTTGAGTACAAATATCTCAGCTAATGTTCAGAGAGAGTGCAGCACTGTTGCAGGTGCCAACTTTTGGATGAAATTTTTCATCCAAAAACCAACCATCCCTTTTCAGATGGGTGCACAAAGTCCCATGGCATTCTTTCACAGAAGAGCAGCGGGATTGCTCCGTACCCTGGGGATAATATTTATCCTCTCGAACAACGTCATTAAAGTAGATTATCTGGTCATTTTCACATGGCTGTGAGAGTTTGCGGTGCAAAAATTAATAACCTCTTTTCCAGACATCATTACAGTTTCTACACTTGAAGAATAATTCATTGGCTGTTAAATGCCTTGTGAAAATCATGAAGTTGGGAACAGTAATAAAAACAGATAATGCTGAAAACTTAGCTGAGTGTTTTTTCAGCATTTTCTGTTTTATTTCAGATTTCCAGCATCTGCAATTTTCTTTTTTGATTTTCAAGTTGTGAAAGGTGTTATAGTCATCCTTTTACTAAATGAGAAAGAACCAGCTAACACTTAAGGTTAAAAAAATACTCATCTTGTGTAGCTTCAAAAATTATATTGAAATTAATTCTTTGCTGGTTCTACTCTTTTTTTTTGTTTGTATTTGTAGCATTTTAATTAACATCCAGATCTGAATTTTGGATGAGAGAGAAGATAACAGAGGTTTAGGAATTTGGAGCAGTTAGCTCCTTGTAATGCATTGAGCAAAAGGGCTTGTTGAGTAGAACAGGGATGGTTAGTCATTGTAAACACTTAAGGCTTGGCATGAAGAAGTTGGCCAAGGTTCTTCAGCATATACTCACTCTTTTCCCTAAGTATCGGCCTCCCAGTTTCCGATCCCTAATCCCCATTTGTTTGTCTCTTCAATCCACATTCCTCGGTAACCACCTCTCCAATATCTCTCATTCCCTAGTTTCATTCTTCACTGATCTCCCGTTCTGCAGTCTCACCTTTCAATGAAATCTCATTTCTGAGTCTTTATTATCCTTAACTCTGCTGTTTCTTTTGTGCACTTTCTCCCAATTCCTTATTTCTCAATCTCTATCTCCTGCCTGTGGGGATGAGGTGGAGGCACAGACTCTCATAACATGTAAGAAGTATCTAGATAAGCATCTGAATCTCAAAGGTATGGAAGGTTATGGTCCAAGTGCTAGAAAGTGGGATTAGTATAGATGGGTACTCATTGGACAAGCATGGGACATGATGGATAGAAAGGCCTGTTTCTGTGCTGTATGACTCCATGACTCTTACGGTCTCCCCGATTCTCCCTTTCACCCATCTTCCTCTCCTTGATCCTGGTTCTGCTTAATCAGACAATTTCTCCTTAAGTGATTCACTGTCAAATTGTATCTGAAAAGCTCCTTTGGGAGTTCTTACTATGTTGAAGGTTAGTGCAAGCTGTTCGGAGATAACTATAAGTCTACAAAAGCACTCTACATGTAAGAGGAAAACAGTTCCACTCTAAATTTAGCATTTCATGCCAAATTTTTAGTGAAAAGATTACTTTTATAGCTGTTGACTTTGTGAAATGATATGCTTGTCACAAGAAATGTACGGAAACGTAGCTGGCGGTCTTGATCCACATTAAGTCTACAGTGCACCATCGAGGTTGAAGTCCAAGTGCAGCTATGAAGACTCAGATCCCAATGTCCATTCTCTGGATGAGCTGTTGCCCGCTCTTAATCTTTCTCTTCAAGTGTGTCAGTTGAATGCTGAAGGTTCCAATTTGAGGAAGAGCTTGGTGCCCAGGCTGATAGCCTCTGAACGCCACCAGAGAGATAGTTGAAAAACTGAAAATGCTGGGAGCACTCAGCAGGTCAGGCAGCATCTGTGGAAAGTGAAAATCAAATGTTTCATGTTGAAGACCCATCTCCAGAAGCAGTCATTTCTTTCCTTCTTGGTTCCAGGACGTAGCCACATACAAAATACCTCCAACAGTCATTCCAAAGATGAATTCAATGGATGACGTGCTTTGACATCTTTAAATGGGACAAAACACAAGATGAATTAGAGGAATATTATGACAACCCCTGTGTACAGTTTCCAAACATTCACGAGTTTTTAATGCATGAGTTTCTATACTCAGACTGAATGGATGAGCTAGCAGTCCAGATGAAGGGTCTCGACTGGAAATGTCAACTGTCCATTCCCCTCCAGAGATGCTGCCTGACCTGTTAAGTTCCTCCAGCTTCTCGTTTGTTGCTCCAGATCCCAGTGTCTGCAGTCTCTTGTGTCTCTGAGCTGGCCTTTTGACCTGGATCTGTTCACTCCGTGTTTTGATCTGTCAACCATAAGCTGTTCCCAAATAATTTGTGTATGATTTCTTCTTAAATCTCCATTCTTTGTTGAAGAGTAGCTGCTCATTGAGCTGTAAGAGGTCATGGTAGGGGAACAGTGTCCTCTCTCCAAATCTTTCTAGCTGAATTATCAGCTTCACACACTCCCAGCTCAACCTTGTGCTGAGTTAAGCTCTTGCTTCCAACTCCAATAATGTGGCTTAAACCTGAACTTGGAAAGGCAGCATTTTATTGTTGCTTGCCAGTACTGATTCCTTTGCGAGCTACAGAAATATGTCAAGTGAGTAGTGTCTTTGTTTTAGCTGTCTTGCAGCTGAGAGAGAAAGAGAGCAAATGATCTCCATTTCACCGACTGTGTCTCAGTACTACTCAGGAGATCACAGATACATTTTAGATGTTTCCTTCTATAATCTATTTTATCTTTAATACAGGGGTGGAGGGCGAGGCCAGAGCCAAAATGAGGGTTCCAAAGTTTCCTTTGTCCATCATACTCTATCGGTCTAATGAAGTGACCATCTAATGAAGTGACCGTCTTGTGATAAGGGCTGGAGTAAGATGGGCCATGATACCTTGACCAAGAAGTGATCACATTTCAGGTGTTTAAACCAAAGATGCCCAAAAGCTGTTCCCTCAGCTCAGAGTGTCTACCACTGGGTCTCATAGGATTAGAGGTTGGCCATTTTGGAATGCGGTGAGGAGGAATTTGTTCCCAAGAGAGGTTTGCGAAGCTCCAGAATTCATTGCTCTGGAAAACTCAGGGGACACAGCCAAATGAAGGACAATGGAGGGAAGTGGAGTAGGGATGGAAGATCAACCTTGACTGTACTGGACGGTGGGACCACCTTGTCCCCCCTTCTCCACCTTTCAGCCTCCATTGGGTTTAGGGCCTTCATAGAGTTTCCTCATTTAAACTTTACCACCAGGAAGAATCACCTGGATGTATTTTAATTGTTGAGTCATCTAATGTTACGGTAGTGACACAGTAGTGTAGTGGTTAGCATAACGCTTTACAGTGCCAGCGAGCCAGGTTCAAATCCGGCCACTGTCTGTAGGGAGTTTGTACGTTCTCCCCGTGTCTGCGTGCGTTTCCTCCGGGTGCTCCAGTTTCCTCCCACATTCCAAAGACATACGGGTTAGGAAGTTGTGGGCGTGCTATGTTGGCGCTGGAAGTGTGGCGACACTTGTGGGCTGCTCCCAGAACACTCTACGCAAAAGATGCATTTCACTGTGTGTTTCGATGTACATGTGACTAATAAAGTAATCTTATCTTAATGCAAAAGGAGATTGTAGTCTTTAGACCTCAGAATTGTGCAGAGGGTTAAACAATGTTCCTGAGGGTCAGATAAAGTCCTCACATTACAATAGTAGGGTATCATCAGCTGTAAAGCAGGTTGAACTGACCTCTGCTTATGAAAGGCACTTTATAAGTGCAAGTATTTTTTTATAACAAGGTGCAGGTTGAATTTAGACCTGTGACATTTCTTAGACATAATGCATTGCAGCCTTCTTGAAACTGTTGAGGATTCACCCTGCCTTAGGTCCCTCATATAATTAACCTTCAAATGCCATACTTAGTAATGCTCAAAGACCAATAATAGCTCCCTCTTTAACCATCTAATTCAACGTCTTCAAAGCGCTCCAGGCCACTGTCTAGTTCACTGTGTGCTCCACTCTCATTGAAAAGAGACACAAAACTGCTGGGCAAGTTTTATCTTTAATTGGGGAAAAAAAACATTGCTTTAATTAAAAAAAGTTACATTAATATATATCCTTACTGGCATTGCTACTGAAGATAATAGAATATGAATATATTAAATAAGTATGGAGCATTTGTAGTATTATTTATTTTATGAAGGAAAACCCTCAAGCCATTTTTAAATCAGGCTCTACCAACAATTATTAAGGGGAAGTGTTGAAGTTTAAAGCTGACAGCTTTGTGTTGTTCCTTCCTTTTTCTAAATGAACCTTACAGGCGTTTAGAACATTAGCTGTTTCATCTGGTTTCTTGCTCCAATCAGGTGACAGCAATTTGGATTCACGTTCTGCCCCAAATGTCACAGAATGTCACAAAGAGCTTGAGGAGAGTAACAACAGATAAAAAAATCTGACCCTGAGCCAGAAAGGGAGACTGTAGAAGTCATATGTTTTACAGAGCGTCTTAGAACCGTGGGGATTAGATAAGAGAAAAGGTTTTGCAATGGAATTTCAGAGCCTAACGCTTTAAATGGCTAGAGAGGTACTTAGACTAGAATTGGAAGAGTGTAGTGATTGAGGATTTGTAGGGCTGACGGGGGCTATGGACAGAGGGAGGGGTGTCGTGGTGAAAGTAGGGTGACAGGTAGGGAAGGCGTTACATAGACTGGGAGGGTGTAGGTTGGAGGAGGTCACAGCGATTGGGAGGGGTGTAGGGTTTGGAAGAGGTTACAGAGATCAGGAGGGGTGTACAGGCTGGAGGTTGTAGACATAGGAAGGGGTGTAGGGGCTTGTGGGGAGTTAGATAGCTAGAGTGGATTTGTAAAAAATGGATTTGAAAACACACTTCAGAGGTTTAAGGAAACAATGTAGTTCATTTTAATATATAGAGGAAAAAAAGAATTTCAGTTTGGTTGTGTTTTCTGCTCCTTGTTGTCTGAGGATGGAGAACAACACAACTTTCTAACCCCCCTTCAGAATGTCCCAAATCATCAGCACAGCAATGAATGTGTTTTTGATGTGTCATCACTGCTGTAATATAGGAAGCACATCTGTAATTTACACACAGTGAGATCCCACAAGCAGGAATGCTTCAAATCTACTTTAGTGATTTTGAGCAAGTCAACAGGTTTAAATGGACACCGAGGAGAAATGTCCTACCCTTTAAGGGATACTTACATCCACGTGAGAGCACAGGAAGGCAAGAAGGTAGAAGCAAGACTAGGCCCCTCAACCCTGCCCTGTCATTTAGAAAGACCTTGGTTAATCTACGCTGGCTTCTTCTGTGTCAGTTCCCCATCGCCCTCTATTCCTCCATCTTGCAAAAATGTATCTATCTCCACCTTAAATATATTCAATGATCCAGCCTCCACCACCATCGGGGGAAGAGAATTTCAGAGATTCACCGCTCTCTGAGAGAAGAAATTTCTGCACACCTCAGTTTTACACCGAAGCACTGGTTTAAAGGTGTGTGTTTGAATGTCTACTTCAAGACTTGAACCCACAACTGTCTTATACTGAGATGAGGATGCTTCCCACTGAGTACCAGGTGACTTTGGAGGGACTCAGCAGCACCATCAGACTCACCCATTTATGCTTCCCTTGATATTGGTCCATCTGACACAGTGAGTCTATTACCAGAGAGATTCACTGTGTCAGATGGACCAATCATTGAATTAGGAGCAAGAATAGGCAACTTGGTCCATTTTAACGATAACATGGCTGATCTGATTGTAACCTCAACTCGTTCCTGGTCTAGCTGCAATAACCTTCCACCCCCTTGCTTACCAAGTGTCCATCTACCTCTTCCTTAAAACTATTCAAAGACTCTGCTTCACTGCCCTTGAGGAAGAGAATCCTAAAGATCCATAACCCTCTGGATGATAGAGAGATGGCAGAGGAATTGAATGAATATTTTGCATCAGTCTTCACCGTGGAGGACATCAGCAATGTGCCGGTTAGTCAGGAGTCTCACGAAATGGAACTGAGTTCAGTTAAGATTACTAGGGAGAAGGTGCTAGGAAAACTAAATGGGCTAAAGACTGATAAGTCTCCTGGACCGGATGAGGTGCATCCCCGGGTTCTGAAGGAGGTGGCTTTAGAGATAGTGGAGGCATTGGCGATAATTTTCCAGGAATCGATAGATTCCGGCATGGTTTCAGAGGACTGGAGGGTTGCAAATGTAGTTCCGTTGTATAAGAAAGGTGGGAGGCAGCATTTCCTTTACAGACCTATTAGTCTGACCTCAGTGGTGGGAAAGTTATTGGAATCTATCCTCAAGGATGGGGTTATGGAATACCTAGAGGTGCAAGGCAAGATAGGTCCTAGCCAACATGGTTTTGTGAAGGGAAGATCCTGTCTGACCAACCTATTGGAGTTTTTTGAAGAAATCACAGGTAAGGTGGATAAGGGAGAGGCGGTAGATGTTGTGTATTTAGACTTTCAAAAGGCCTTCGACAAGGTGCCTCACAAGAGACTGATTAATAAGATGAGAGGTCATGGAATTATGGGTAGGATAACAGAATGGGGGGAGCATTGGCTGGTTGGCAGGAAGCAAAGAGTGGAAAATAAAAGGATCTCGTTCTGGTTGGTTACCGGTTACTAGTGGTGTGCCGCAGGGGTCGGTGTTGGGACCGCTCCTTTTTACCTTGTACATCAACGATTTGGATAATGGAATAAATGGTCTCGTGGCTAAGTTTGCGGATGACACCAAGATAGGTGGAAGAGTAGGGAGTATTGAGGAGATAGGAAGGTTGCAGAGGGACCTAGCCAGTTTAGGAGAATGGGCAAGGAAATGGCAGATGAGATTCAATGTTGAGAAATGTGCAGTTGTACACTTTGGAAGCAGAAATAAGCGGGCAGATTATCATCTAGAAGGAGAGAAAATTCAAAGTACGGAAGTACAAAGGGACTTGGGGGTACTCGTGCAGGATACCTTAAAGGTTAACCACCAGGTCGGATCGGTGGTAAAGAAAGCGAATGCTATGTTGGCATTCATTTTGAGAGGTATAGTGTATAAAAGTAAGGAAGTGTTGATGAGGCTCTATGGGGCACTAGTGAGGCCTCATTTGGAATATTGTGCGCAGTTTTGGGCCCCACATCTTAGGAAGGATGTGCTGATGTTGGAGAGGGTTCAGAGGATATTTACGAGGATGATTCCAGGAATGAAAGGGCCTGCGTATGATGAGCGTTTGTCGGCTCTTGGATTGTACTCACTGGAGTACAGAAGAATGAGAGGGGACCTCATAGCAACATTTAAAATGTTGATAGGAAAGGACAGAGTAGATGTGGCTAGGCTGTTTCCCTTGGTGGGTGAGTCCAGGACCAGAGGGCACAATCTTAGAATTAGAGGGTACAGTTTCAAAACAGAGATGAGGAGAAATTTCTTTAGCCAGAATGGTGGTGAATTTGTGGAACTCCTTGCCACATACAGCAGTGGAGGCCAGATCAGTGGGGGCGTTCAAGGAAGAGATAGATAGATATCTAAGTAGTCAGGGTATCAAGGGATATGGGGATAAGGCTGGAAATTGGGATTAGAATAGGTTTTTTTCCCCATTCCCCATTTCTTTTTCCCTTTTCCTTGGAGCAGATTCGATGGGCCGAATGGCCTGCTTCTGCTCCCTTGTCTTGTGATCTTGTGAAAAGAATTCACCTCATCTCTCTCTTTGTGGGGACCCCTCATTTTTTAAACAGTGACCCTTTGTTCTAGATTCTCCCGCGAGGAGACATCTCTCCACATCTGCCGTGTCTCAACCCCTCAGGATCTTATATGTTCCAATGAAGTCCCCTCTCACTCTTCTGAACTCCAGTAGAATTGTGCCTTCCCTCAGAAGATAACCACCCATTCCAGATATTAGTCTAATTAACCTTCTCTGAACTGCTTCCAAATACTAACATCCCTCTTTAAATAGTGTATGTTGTACTCCAGATCTACTCTGATGCCTCATATAACTGAAGCATAACCTTTGTATTCAATTCCCCCAACAATAAATAATATTCTGTTAGCTTTCCTAATTACTTGCTGCACTTGCGTGCAAGGTTTTTACGAATCACGTACCAGACATCCAAATCCCTGGGTATCTCCAAGCTCTGCAGTCATCAACATCAACTGCAGAGTACGACCTGGAAAACATTTTGTCCTTCAATGGATAGTGAAACTCGAGAAACGTTGGTCCCAAAAGGCTGCTGATTCCTGGTTTAACTGAAATAGCCAAAATTGAAGCCGATTATTGATTGATGAACAGAGTGCTTGAGGGCCAGGAAGATAAAAAAGGTGGAACCCCAGATGATCCACAACTTTACAGAGTGTTGGGACAAACTTAAGCGGCTGAATAGCCTGCTCTGTTTGCTTTATACCCCAGGGATCACCACAAGGGACAAAGCTGGCCTGGCTGGTGGAGACTTGAAAGTTGGCAATGATACAAAAGAGCTTAGGGGCTTCGAAGTACCTCAGGCAGGCAGAATGGACATGAAGGTGGAAGATTTCATTTAATTTTGGTAATACATTTTAGTTGGGTGAACAAAGGTTGGGATTGTGACTCCTATTAAAAGATGTTGAGGAGTTTTGATGGTGATGCTCATCTCCCAAACTTCTGTAGATTCTGGAATGGATCCTACAGATTGAAAGGCAGTAAAGGTGACCGCATTATTGGAGAAAAGAAACGGGGGGAGAGAAAACAGAGCTGGTGTACCCATTCGCCTGTCACGAGGAGAGATTGAGTAGGCTATCAGAATCAGAATCAGGTTTGTCATCACTGACATATGTCGTGAAATGTGTTGTTTTGCGGCAGCAGTACAGTGCAAGGCATAAAGATATACAAGTTACTATAAGTTACAAAAATAAATAAATAATGCAAAAGCGGAATAACAGGGTAGTGTTCATGGGTTCATGGACCGTTCAGGAGAAGAATGAGAGGTGACCTCATTGAAACAAAATTCTTGACAGGAGAGATACCAGAGTAATGTTTTCCCAGCTAAGGAGTCCAGAAGTAAAGTCACAATCTCAAGACAAGAGGGGACTATTTAGGACCAAAATGAGACGAGAGTTCTCCACCCTGGGGGTCATGAGGTGGCGAGGGCTGTGGAGGGTCACATTGATTACATTCTAATAGGGATCAATATTAGTGTCATGGAATCATACAGGATGGAAAACAGACCCTTGGGCCCAACTTGTCCATGCCAACCAAGATGCCCGTCGAAGCTAGTCCCCATTTACCCTTGTTTGGCTCATATCCCTCGAAACTTTTCCTATCTATGTAACTGTCCGAAGGTCCTTTAAATGTTGTAATTGTACCTGCCTCTACGACTTCATCTGGCAGCTCGCTCCACATACCCACCACCCTTTCTGTGAAGAAGTTGCCCCTCGGGTCCCTTTTAAATCTTTCCGCTCTCACCTTAAACCTATCAAAGCAAAGGAAGGAGAGAGGAAGTAGAGTTACTGATCTGTTAGCAGAAAAAAACAACAAAGAGGAATTAAGAGAGGTCTCTGTACCTCCCTCTGCAACTGGATCCTCGACTTCCTTACTGGGAGACCTCAGTCAGTGTGGATCAGTAACAACATCTCCTCCTCGCTGACAATCATCACAGGCGCACCTCAAGGATACCGGCTTAGCCCACTGCTCTACTCTCTCTTCACTCATGACTGGCTAAGCACAGCTGAAACGCCATCTATAAATTTACTGATGACACCACTATTGTTGGCAGAATCTCTGATAGTGACGAAGAGCGTACAGGAGTGAGATAGATCGGCTGGTTGAGTGGTTATCGCAACAACAACCTCACACTCGACATCAGCAAGACCAAGGAATTGATTGTGGGCTTCAGGAAGGGGAAGTCGGGAAAACACACACCAGTCCTCATTGAGGGGTCAGTGGTGGAAAGGGTGAGCAGTGCTAAGTTCCTGGGCGTCAACATCTCAGAGGATCTATCCTGGGCCCAACACATTGATGCAATCATGAAGAAGGCACGCCAGTGGCTCTACGTCATTAGGAGTTTGAGGAGATTTGGTATGGCACCAAAGGCCCTTGAAAATTTCTATAGATGTATGGTGGAGAGCAGACTCGATGGGCCAAATGGCCTACTTCTGCTCCTTTATCTTGCGATCTTGTGCATCGCAGCCTGGTATGGAGGCTCTAATACACAGGATCGTAAGAGGCGGCAGAGGGTTGTAGACTCAGCCAGCTCAACCCTCCCCGCCATCGAGGACATCTTCAAGAGGCGGTGCCTTAAGAAAACGGCATCCATCACTAAGGACCCTCACCATCCCAAGTGTGCCCTCTTCTCTTTACTACCATCGGGGAGGAGGTACAGGAGCCTGAAGACCCACACTCAGTGAACAGAAACAGCTTGTTCCCCTCTGTTATCAGATGTCTGAACGATCCATGAAGACTACCTTGTTATTCCATTTCTTTGCACTATTTATTTATTTTTGTAATTTATAGTAATTTTATGTCTTTGCACTGTATCGCTGCCACAAAACAACAAATTTCATGTCGTTTAAGTCAGCAATAATAAATCTAATTCTGATTCAAGAACTATGGGGATCAGCCATGATCTTGTGAAGTGGCTCAGTAGACTCAAATCACCAACCCTGCTCCTATTTCTTATGCTGAAGTGAAAAATCCAGGGATGAAGATATAACAAAAGGCAATCAGAACCGTGTGCTATGGTAGCATATTAGTTTAATTATTGGGCTAGAAAGCAGCAACCTGACTGTTGATCTGGAGACGCAAGTTCAACTCCCAGCACAGGAGCTAGGCTATTTAAGTCCAATTAAATAGTCTGGAATTAAACAGCTGATATCATTAATGGCACCATGACTGGATTGTTAGAAAGACCAACCTTACTGGTGGCATTCAGGGAAAGGACCTTGCTTGGTTTGTGTTACTGCAGGGCTACTGTCAATGAGATACCTTCAGGGGCAAGTAGGAACAGACAATAAGTGTTGGTTCAGCTGAGTCCTGCCTTTAAATAAAAGGGAAAAGGGAAGGGAAAGATGTCTATGCATTTTGATTAGTGCCTGAGTTTTCAATACTATAGTACAAAAGAGTGATATATAAGCTTGCTGAAAAAAAAACTCAGTAAATCAAACCACATCTGTGGAAATGAGAAACAGAAGTTAATGTTTCTGGCTGAAATGAGAAAAGCAAGTTAGTTTTAAGAAGCAGAGAGGAAGGGTGAACAGGATAAAAGGAATGTGTCTGATAGCATGCCAGGGTTGTCAAGGTGATTCCAATATTTATGGAGGTAATTGGTTAATAGATTAATGAGGACAGTTAAAGAGAGAGCAAACAAACAGGAGGTTATGTAAAGCTGTGAAATGCAGGTTAGAGCTGTTATTGAGACCTGAAACCAGAAGGAGGATGCTGGAAATGCCCAGAAGATCAGGCTGTGTCTGTGGGGAGAGAAAACCTGAGTTATTACAGAGGAATAACCCTACAACAGAACTGGCCGGTTCTGATGCAAACAGAGAAGGTGAGTTATTGATTGAGATTCAGTAGGTCAGGCAGCATCTGTGGGAAAGAAAATGGTGTTAATGTTTCAGGTTAAAGTATCTCCTTTTCCATAAATGCTGCCTGACCTGCTGAGAGCTTCCAGCGTTTTATTTCAGACTACTAGCATCTGAATTTTTTTGGTGACTTTTCAAGTTATCGGTTGGATTTGCTGTTGAGCTCCAAAGGCTGCAACAAGTCCAGGTAGAAGATGAGGTGCTGTTCCTCAACCTTGCTCTGGCATCCTTGAAACTGTGCAGGAGACAACAGGCACATGGGTCAGGGTGGGAGTGGGGTGGAGCAATGGTGGTTGGGCCATAGCATTTTGTGTGGTTTTGAATTCCCTATCAGAGAAGGGGTTTTAAAAAGGAGTCATTCAATGTGATTGTGGGAAAAGGAAACATTTGGACACTGGGATTATTTCCACTGGAGATGCCAGGTCTACAAAAGATTTAAGTGTTTTTCTTTGAATGAAGAAGTGTTATAGAATGATGAATGAAAGTGATTTGCATTGGAAATTTGTTTTCAGTCACTTGGCGAAGTGACCAAAAATCAGTTGAAATGAAAGGATTCGTTTTCACAAGCCCAGATGCTGCTAAGTTGCACACGTAGTGTTGGTGATCAGTGACATTTCTATCTGACGTCCTTGCCCTGGCACAGGAATGAGAGACAGACTCCAGTATGTTCAGATTGCTTCTGAGAGATGAGGAGAGCTGCCCTTGTATGGAAGGTGTCTGCAGTGTTGTAATGGCTGGGCAGAAATCGCAGCGTCTTTCAGACTCAAGTTGTATGAGTATTTGAATCAAAAAGTGAGGAAGTGCATCCACTTTGGATTGCTCCAGTGAAGAACTAGCAGAGTTACACCAGGCCAAATGGCCTCCTGAGAATGACTGATTGCCCAGCCCTACATATGTGACGTGAGGGGTGGAATGGTTTACTTGTCTTTCATTTATCCCAGTTTGAAGTTTGTGAGCCTTGTTGACAAACAACAAGGTCAATTCGCCATTAATCAACGTTACTTGAAGTGGGACCACAGAGTCTGACTATCTCAGGATTATTGGACTATTCCCTTTCTTTCCATTAGGGTTAAATTTATTGTCATCTGCACAGGTGCCATGAAAAACTTATTGCAGCAGCATCACAAGCACATAGCATCAGATAAGCAGCATTCACAAGAAAAACATAAATTAAACAAATTATACGCAAATTTTACAAGAAAGAACACAATTAGAACGAACAAACAGTCTATTTTAGTGCAAAGTGATCAAAGTGGTCATAGTGTTGCTGAACTGTCGTGGTTAGGGTTGTGCAGGTAAGTTCAAGAACCGAATGGTTGAAGGGAAGTGGCTGTTCTTGAATCTGGTGGTGTGGGACTTCAGGCTTCTGTACCTCCTGCCCAATGGTAGTTGTGAGAAGATGGCATGGCTCGGATGCTGGGGATCTTTCATGGGTGTTGCCTTCTAGAGTGAGCACCTCCTGTCGATGCTACCGATGGTGGGGAGGGATGTGCCTGTGATGTATTGGGTTGAGTCCACTACTCTCTGCAGCTTCTTGCATTCGAATTGCCATACCAGACCACGATGCAACCAGTTAGGATACTTTCAGCAGTGCAAGGATGGATGGAATGCTGGGAGGAAACAGACATTGTGCTGAGACTTCAGTGCCAAAATCAAACTTGACAGTGCACATAATTAGGCCAGTTTCCACAGGCTTCACTCTGCATTCAGCTGAGCAAGGCAACACAGCTCATACAAATACTCCCCCGTCATGCATTGTGACATCTAACTGGTGGCCAGTTTACTTTTTACACAGGACTGCACTTTGTTTAACACTGTCCTCATTTATTGGGTAAAGCATTGAGCCTGGTCTCCATGTGCTCCCTTGCTTGGATTTCATTCGCATGATCCATTTTTTTCCGAGGTTCCTTGCCTGACCTTACAATGGGCACAGTGCAAATTGGCTGCTAGCTTTTTGACATCAAAGCTGGATAAAATCAAGCTATGAAATGTCTTCTAAGGCAGGATTAACCAGAATAGGCCTACACTTTCTGGAATTAAGGCAATCTAACTGAATCTGAAAGGTGTTAACTGAGTGGTTGCTCAGAGGATGTTTCTCTTTTTAACAAAAGAGAGTGTATAATGTGCTCAAATTCCAAATATTACAATATTCCAAGTTCTTCAGCTTGTCCAATATTCATGCAACCAAAACATCAAACTAATACATGGTCAACTTTGTCCATGATACGATCAAGACCCTATGGTGCCCAATGGTCTCAGAAGCCCCCAAGGTGTCCAGATACACCACATACTTCTCCTTGAGGGGCACACTGGCTCGGACATGACCCCGGAAGAGGGCCAGGTAGTTGGCCCAGACAGAACCCTTGACCGAGGATGTTTCTCCTTGGGGGAGAATCTAGAACCATAGACTTAAGAGAAGTGTTACACATTTAAGCTGGAACGGAAGGGGATTTGTTTTTAGGGGGTTGTGAATCTTTAGAATTCTCTAGTCCAAGGAGCTGGGGATGTGGAGTCATTGAACACCAAAAAGCTGAGATAAACTCCCCCTTTCCTCTCGAGAGTTGCAAGGAACAAGCAGGCAAGTGGAACTGAGGCCAAGATCAGATCAGCCAGGATCCTTTTGGATGGCTGAGCAAGCTTGAGGGGCTGTATGGTTAACTCCTGATCCCATTCCTAATATTTTTATGCTTTTTGGAATTACACGGAAAACATTTCATCACCTGCAGCATTTTGAACGGGAGTCACAAGAGATTGCAGATGCGGGAATCTGGAACAACAAACAATCTGCTGGAGGAACTTGGTGGGCCATTCCCACTGATGCTTCTTGACCTGCTGAGTTCCTCTAGCAGATTGGTTGGAGACAGTTCAAGTGCCAGGAAGCCACTATATAAATCTCTTTATCTTTTTATCTGTTGCCACACTGGAGATTTGGAAAGGGTGAACAGCTACAAGGAATGTCAGACATGGAAATGATATAAACACATACACCTTGACTGCACATTATGAAAGATCGTCACAGGAGCAAAGAGAAAGTGGGGGTGAGTCAAAGATAATGAGGAAGGTTGAGGGGAAAAAGAGAGAGTGCCAAAATCCAGCCTTCCTGTACCTGATTGTTCTCTCCTGCACTTTGCTAAGCAATCACACAGTGAGCCCGGGTAGTCTACTTCCCAACAGGCTCTCTCCCAGAGTCCATTTCTGTGGTGCTACTGGGGAGAAGTTTGGAGTGGTAATCATGTGGCTTTGAGGATTCATGGAATAGAAATTTTGCCTTTCGTACCAGGTGCTGTACAGGAGTGGAAGGATCAGTCCTGATGCAAGGTTTCGATCCAATACATCGACAATTCCTTTCCTTCTACAGATGCTGCTCGACCCGCTGAGTTCCCCCAGCTTTTTTGTGTTGCTGCTGGTTACAAACACTGCTCAATACTCCTTCCCATTGTGTTCAGTGGAAGGAAGGCATACGTAATACGTATGCTGTGTTGTCTTATTGGAGGTGGGCTTTGTTGGTGGGGCGAGGATTTGTTACCCATCCCTAACAGCTGCTGGGCAGTGATAGTGAGCATGTGATGCAGAGGAATTTCCAGTGACGTTTCTTCCCAGCAGTTTGGCTTATTAACCCTTTCAGAAGTCAGGTAAGAGTGAACTGCATTATTGAAGTAATGGAGTCACGTAGAAGCCAGACTGGGCAAGGACAACAGACTTCCTTCCCTGAAACTCATCAACATGCTGAATGGGTTTTTGAACCAACCAGTAGTTTAAGCTTGAGTGGCGCAATCAGTTAGCGTGCAGTACCTATATGGCAGTACGCAGTGAAGAAATGCTGAGGATGTGAGTTGAAGCCTCACCTAGAGCACGTATGGTTTAAGGTGGCACGGTAGTGTAGTGGTTAGTGTAACGCTATTACAATGCCGGCAACCTGGGTTCAATTCCCGCTGCTGTCTAAGGAGCTTGTATGTTCTCCCTGTGTCTGCGTGGGTTTCCTCTAGGTGCTCTGGTTTCCTCCCACGTTCCAAAGACGGACAGGTTAGGAGCTGTGGGCATGCTATTGTGGGCGCCGGAAGCGTGGCGACACTTGTGGGCTGCCCCCAGCGCATTCTCAATAATGCAAAAAGATGCATTTCACTGTGTTTCAATGTACATGTGACTAATAAATATCTTAATGGTTGATATTAGCTTGTTAATCATAGATTTATTTAATTAACTCCAGTCACTGAGCTGGCATGTGGTCATTAGGCTGTTGCTCCTGATCATCCAGGAACGTGACCTCTGATCCTGCTCTCAGCCACGTGGCTCTACCTTCATGGTCAACATCAAGTTCCTCTTGTTCCATGTCTTCCGATGTCTTATTTTCTCCTGATTCTGCAATCTGATGTACAAGGACAGTGACTCCCCTCCCCTGAAGGGTGTTAATGGACCAGTTTAGCTTCTAAAATCTGGACTTTAGATTTGCAACCTTCAGACTTGGAGGTAATGACTGATGATGTAGAGAACACAAGAAGATAGGAGCAGGAGTACTTAGAACAGTGCTGTGCTGTAGTCTACCTAGAACAGAACACTACAGCACAGGAACAGGCCCTTTGGCCCATGATGTTGTGCTGAACTGATTAAGCTAATGACACCTAATCCCTTCTGTCTGCACATGGTTCATATCCCTCCATTCTCTGCATATTCACGTGCTTATCTAAGAGCCTTTCAAATGTCTTTAATGTATCTGCCTCTACCACCACCCCTAGCAGCATAGTCCAGGCACCCACCACTTCCTGTGTTTTTTTAAAAATCACTTGCCCCTTTGAACTTTCCCCCTCTCACTTAAATGCATGCCCTCTAGTATAGACATTTTGACCCCAGGATAAAGGCTCTCTACTCTGCCTCTCAATTTTATTAACTTCTAACAGGTCTCCCCTCAGCCTCTGTCGCTCATAAGAAAACAACTCAAGTTTGTGCAACCTCTCCTTGTAGCACATGCTCTCTAATTCAGGCAGCATCCTGGTAAACCTCTTCCGAATCCTTCTCCGGGGAAGAGAATTCCAGAGATTCACCACCGAGAAGAAAGTTTTGTGTACCACAGTTTGAAATGACTGGTCCCTTATCTTGAAACCATGTCATTCTCATTTGAGACTCTCCTGCTAGTGAAAACATCACGATGTCTACCCTGTCATTGCCTCCTTAGGATTTAAATGTTTCAGTAAGATCACCCCTTATTCTTCTAAACTCCAAAAAGAAATGGTTGAAATTGGTGCAGCTAATGGTGGATGTTGAAGTGTTGGTGCCTAGCTTTCAGGATGTATAATAATGATTGATGCTCTACTTGATGTTCTTCAGTAGTTGGGTCCAAGAGACCACTTGATTCCTCTTTATCTATGAAGACAGCAGATGGGACATTATGAGTGCATAAGCACACTTGCTCTTCTGGGTATTGTATTGTCATTACATGATCTATTAAATACTTGTACACAATCAGTGTGTATGGACATGTTGATGTAACATATGGTGCAAATAATGCATGATTAATATGGCATGACTCCAAGTTCATTATGTCCAATGTCTTTGAAAGGTAATTCTATAATTCACAGTTACTCTGAAGTCTGTGGGTTTTGCCTGGATGGTTTCACAATTGTTTTCTTGCTTCCTTGTAAAAAAAAGATTTTGCCTCAAAGTAGGTAAATATTGATTTTTATCAAGGTAGGTTATTGTTTCTCTGATCTAAATTGGATTGTGTATTACACTCAGTCGACCAGGCACAGTGTCAGAGCCTGGCAGCAAGACCTTAGCCGCATCCAGCTGAGAACACGTACCTGGATTGCCTGACGGTTTTTGGTAGGCTGGGGGCAATAAAGAGCAGAGCCTCTTTGCCTCCTGTCAAAGGTTTGTGACAGTTCTTCAAAGATATTGGTAATCATGCATTTGAAAACTATTTAAATTGTTGCAAGTTAAAAATTATTTGTAAAAGCTTTTCAAAAAAAAATTAAAATAAAAATGCCTCACTCACAGGTTGAACCAACTGTCAAACATCTCCAATATTCAGAAACGATTCAAAATTAAACATATCATTAAAAATGTTCAACATTATAAAAATAAAACTAAACATTTAAAAAGCACTGCAGAATATTTTTAACTATAGTTCAAGCTTACTCATTTTAAACCAAGAAATGTTAATTTCCTGAAAGTTGTCTCTCTCCACTGCAACCATTCCTCTCCATTGAAATAATTTAAGTCATCGAACCACCACCAGGTTTAAACAGGCAGGGATGAGCAACAAACATTCCCAGCATAACTGCTTCATTGTAAAAGTCTTCATATGGTGCATCATTCATAAATATATCCAAAGTGCATCCTATATTTTATCAAAAGAAAGGCTCACATTTGTCATGACAATTTGGAATTATAGGCTGTAGTTAAAGTAGTAAACCATTCAAAGAAAGACTCCCTGGCATTGCTAGAGCACACTTCACAAGATCAGGGTGTCCCAAAGCCAATGAAGAGCTTTTGAAGTGTGGTCACCATTTCTGTGTAGGAAAAGCAGAGGTTAATTTATGCACTGCAAGTTCTGCTGGAGTGATAATCACCACATCATTTCTTTCTTTTTGTTAAACAAGGGATTAAAATTTAGCTTGGATGCTTATATTAACTTCCTTAGTTGTTGGGGCAGATACATTAGGGACATTTAAGAGACTCTTAGATAGACACACGAATGATAGAGAAATGGAGGGTTATGTAGGGAGGAAGGGTTAGATAGATCTTCGAGCAGGATAAAATGTCGGCATGACACTGTGGGCTGAAGGGACTGTACTGTGCTGTAATATTCTATGTTCACTGCTTTTCCTTGGAAAGTGCACGGTTCTTTTATATCCACCTGACTCAAGTCTTGGTTTAACTCTTGACCTAAAAGAGAGCACGTCCAAAGCATTCCCTGCATTGCAAAAGGGTAATGTCTGGGTTTTAATGTGAGCCCACAACTTGCCAGTTCAGTGGTAAGAGTACTACACACCAAGTCATGGGAGCCAAACTTGGTAACACATCACATAGAGGATAATTAGCTCTCTTACCAAACATTTGGTCAAGAGAGAGTGTGTTCAAGGAATTTCTTAAAGAAGAGGGGAGAGGATTAGAGATTTATGCATTAATTCTTGAGCTGAAACTCCAGACAACTAATGGCAAACCAATGAATATCACAAATAGACATGAGGCTAGAATGAGAGGAGAACAGGGATCTCAGAGGATTTTGCACTCTTAAACAACTTTTAAAGGAGAATAATTTTGGGGATTGGAATGTCACCAGAAAAGCCAGCATTTATTGCCCTCCAGAAGGTGGTGTTGAGGTGTCACCTTGAACTGTTGCAGTCCTTTTGGTGAAGGTGCTCCCGCAGTGTTGTTGGGGAGGGAATTCCAGGGTTTAGAGGCAGCAATGATGGACCAGGAAATGTGCAACTTTAAGGGAACTTGTTCCCATGTACCTGCTACAGTCTGGGTGAGTAACTGCAGTGCATTTTATCAATGGTACATACTGCAGCCACTGTGTGCTGGTGGAGATGGAATGAATGCTTAGGGTGCTTGATGGGGTCCCAGTCAAAGGGCTGATTTGTCCTGGATGGTGTTGAGCTTCTTGAGCTGTTGGTGCTGTATGTATCCAGGCAAGTGATGTTATTCCATCGTATTCTTGACTTTTGCGTTGTTGAAATTGGAAAGACCTTGGAGTGTCAGGAGGACAATCACTCATTGACCTCCTCTTGCAGCCACACTGCTTTTATGGCTGGTTGTTGAGGTTACAGAGGTAGGAAGGGAGTGGGACCACGGAGGAATTTGGAAATGAGGATTAAAATTTTATAAATGAGGGATGAAAGTGGGTTTCACCTCATTCTCAGGATGTCTAAAGCACTTCACAACCAGGGAATTAGTTTTTAGATGTAATCGTTCTTGCAATTAGGGCAGTGGTATGAACAGGAATGGCAGATGAGGAATGTTCAGATAATTTCTCTTTGGTGTAAGCTAAGGATAAGATATTGTCCAGGAGAATTCTCTGATTATTATTCATTTGTCCTTTGGGATCTTTTAAATCTTGAAACTTTTTTTAATGTTGAAGAATGGATTCTCAGGCAATGCATTAATTTGTAGATGGTGTCACTGACCTCTTCAACACGCAAGCTTATTTGGAACCATTTTGATGAACAGAGGGACGTTAGTGTACTAGTCCATAGATCCCTGAAAGTGGCAGCGCAGGTGGATAAGGTGGTACAGAAGACATATGGGACACTTGCCTTCAATGGCTGTGGTATTGGTTTATTATTGTCACTTGTACCAAGGTACAGTGAAAAACTTGTCTTGCATACCGATCATACAGTGCAGTTACATTGAGTTAGAGTGTGTTGATGTAGTACAGGTAAAAACAATAACAGTACAGAGTAAAGTGTCACAGCTACAGAGAAAGTGCAGTGCAATAAGGTGCAAGGTCACAACAAGGTAGATCATGAGGTCAGAATCCATCTCATTGTGTAAGGGAACCGTTCAATAGTCTTATCACAGTGGGATAGAAGCTGTCCTTAAGTCTGGTGGTATGTGCCCTCAGGCTCCTGTATCTTCTACCTGATGGAAGCGGAGAGAAGAGAGAATGACCCAGGTGGACGGGGTCTTTGATTAAGCTGACTGCTTCACCAAGGCAGCGAGAGGTAAAGACAGAGTCCAAGGAGGGGAGGCTGATTTCTGTGACACACTGGGCTGTGCCCACAACTCTGCAGCTTCTTGCGGTCCTGGTACCAAGTTGTGATGCATCCACGACTGTGGCATTGAATATAAAAGCTGGGATGTCATTTTACAAATTATAAAACATTGGTTAGGCAACATCTGGAGTATTGTGTGCAGTTCTGGTCACCACACTATAGGAAGGAAGTGATTGTGCCAGAATGAGTGCAGAGGAGATTCACCTCTGGAATGGAGTATTATAGTTGCAAGGAGAGATGGTATGTTGGGTTTGTTTTCTGAAGAGTTCAGGAGGTTGAGGGTTGATGTGACAGAGATACAACAATATGAGGAGGATAAATAGGGTAGATAGTAAAAAGCATTTTCCCATGGTTGGGGGTGTCTAAGACAAGAGGGCATAAGTTTAAGGTAGGAGGTTGGGAGGGGCGGAGGGACTTTTTTCAAGCAGAGGGTGATTGGAATCTGGAATGTTTTGCCTGATGGAGGCAGATACTTTCATCACATTTAAGCATCTAAATAAGTACTTGAAATGCCAAGGCTGAGAAGGCGATGGAGTTAATGTGAGTTAAATGGGATTGGTGTAGATAAGTACAGGGAGCGGCAGGCACGGTAGCATAGTGGTTAACATAATGCTTTACAGCGCCAGCGACCCGGGTTCAAATCCGGCCACTGTCCGGTTTCCTCCCACATTCCAAAGACCTACAGGGTTAGGAAGTTATGGGCATGCTATGTTGACACCAGAAACATGGCGACACTTGCGGGCTGCCCCCCAAAATCACTACGCAAAAGATGTATTTCACTGTGTGTTTCGATGTACATGTGACTAATAAAGATCTTATCTTACTTGTTTCTGTGCTACATAACTCTGACTCTATCTATTATGACTACAATGTTGGTCATGATTATTTCCTCAGAATTAAACAGGACCATCTTTACTGGCCCAGTCTCGATATCCTACATGTTGTGCCACAGAACTTGTGTTAAAAGGTTGGCCTGGATCAAGACCTTTCTCATGTACCTGCCAAATGAGAAGGCACATGTTGCATGCAACCAATTCAACTGCACGCTCTGTTGCAACCTGGAAGCAATGCATTGTTAATGCAGTGGCACAAAAGAATAACATCTGATGCAGGATGATTGAAAAAGCATATGCCAGGAGCATTTTTATGAAATAGTTTTGATGAGGCATAAATTTACCTGAAAGGCAAGGTGAATTGCTTTTTGGAGTAAGTGTCTTTTCAGAAAGGCTATTCAATCCGTGCATTGTGAATGCATGGTCTAATTTGTCTAGGAGCTGCTCATAGATTATGCAATTGTAAGGGTGTATTATAGAGTATTCATGGAAGTTTGTTATAGTTGCTACATTAAGCCTTTTTGCAACTTCACAAGTTGCTTAAAAAGCTTTCTGACCAGCCATTGATTTCTGCTAACCTGTGTCTGAGTATTGTTCCTGGATTTTAATTAATCATTTCAATTCTCCTTTTGAATTGCAGCATCCACTTCAATTAATCACAAATTGTTGCCTGGTTGTGAAACACTTTAACGGATGGAGATCCACTGAGGATTGTTATGGTGAATCTTAGCTCCTTTAAAACCTGCTCTGAGAACTGGGTTGTCATGTCGTTATAGTGCAGTGTTAGGCTTGTGTATTAGTTCAGTTTTATACTCAATAAATGATCTGATACAGTATCTGTCTGTCACATGAATATAGTAGAAGAAAAATAAATATAGATATTTGTACTCTGGAAGTCAAGTTGTGTTTGTTGCCATGTGTACAAGCATGGTGAGGTACAAGGACAGTGGAAAACTTGCTTGCAGAAACATCACAGGCACATAGGTACAGACAACACGCAGTATATAAATGATACGTAAAATTATACCACACAGTTTGGGGGGGCGCGCGGGGGAAGGACTCTGTGAAAGCAAGACAGTGCAAAAAAAAAAAACCAAAGACACCATCAAAGACATCCATGGTAGTGCAAAAGGTGGTCTTGTGGAGTTCCAACATTGAGGTAGGGTTGGGGTCGTGCAGGTAGGAACTGATGGCTGTTGGAAAGTAGCTGTTCCTGAACCTGGTGGTGTGGGACTTCAGGCTTCTGTACCTCCTGCCTGACGAAGAGATCATGAACTGGAAAGTGGGGTTCCTCGATAATGCTGCCGCCTTCAGTCAGTGCCTCCTGTAGCTGCTGTTAATGGTGGAGAGGGCTGTGCCCACTACCCTCTGCAGCCTCTTGCAAATGCAGTTGGCACGTCCTGGATAGAGCAGATGTGGAGAGAATGTTTCCATTTGTAGGTGATTCTAGGACCCAAGGGTACAGCTTCAGAATAAAGGAGCATTCATTTAAAATTGAGATGAGGAATTTCTTCAGCTAGAGGGTGGTGAATTTGTGGAATTTGCTGCCACAGAGGGATGTGGAGGCCAAGTCGATGTGCTTAAGGCAGATATTGATAGGTTCTTGATTGGTAAAGAATTGTTTACTGAGAGAATGGGTTGGAAAAAATCAGCCATGATTAACTTGATGGGCTGAATGGCCTAATTCTACTCGTATCTTATGGTCATTATCAGCTGGATAATCTGCCCAGGGATTGAGAGTCTGAATTTCGCAATGTTGAGTTGTGAACTTGCAGCAATAAACTTACTCATTTGTGATCTGGCATCAAAATACAAGATTGATAAAATTCTAAAAATCTAACTGGTTCATTCTGTTCATCGACTACACATGGTTTCTGGTCCACATGGTCTCATTTGTCACAAGGTGACTAAAAGGTCAATAAAAGGAAATAAAACTTGCTTTGCCAACCCCAACTATTTTTAAGCATGGAATACAAATAAACTTGATTAGTAAAACTATACCAGAGCCTGGTAAGGATCTGTTGTCTTTCAGTAAAGGCAGATTACCATTTTGAGGTAATGACTGTTATCCACTATAGTTGGTTCATTTTGGCCATTGTCTCAGTCTCCCTCATTTTCACTCTAAGCCACTGGAAATTGTCAGTAATTTAAACAGTTATCAACTTTTATTCATGAAACATCTTCCAGAACCAGCTGGCATTCTTCAAACAAACCCCTTCCTCATCAAACTCTGCTAGTTAGTCATACAGCATGGGAACAGGCCCTTCGGCCCAACTAGTCCATTCCATCCAAGCTGGTCCCATCTGCCAGCGTTTGGTCCATAACCTTCTAAACCTTTCCTATCCATGTACCTGTCCAACTGTCTTTTAAAAGTTGTTATTGTACCTGCCTCAACCACTTCCTCTGGCAGCTCATTCCACACACGTACCACCCTCTAATATATATATTAAAAAAGTTGCCCCTCAAGTTCCTTCTCACCTTCAACCTATGCCCTCTAGTTCTTGATTCCCCTAACCCTGGGAAAAAGACTGAGTGTATTCACCCTATCCATGCCCCTCATGATTTTATACGCCTCTATAAGATCACCCATTCTCCTATGTTCCAAGGAATAAAAGTCCTAGTCTATCCAACCTCCCACAATAACTCAGTCCCTTGATCCCTGATGATGTCTTTGTAAATATTTTCTGCACTCCTCCCAGTTTAATAACATCTTTCCTATAGCAGGGTGACCAAAACTGAACACAACACACCAAGTGCGGCCTCACCAACTGGTCACGTGAGATTATTGTCCACAGACCAGTATTTCAGACAACTCTTATTATAGCCTTATCCTAATCATTGGTGTCTATTATGCCACTGGGAGAACCATAGGAACACATTTGCATTTAGGCAGCAGTGAGCAGCAAACCGTGAGATGTCCAGATGCAGGGTTTTGACCCAAAACATGGACAATCTTTTTTCTTCTTCCCACCACCCACCCACAGATGCTGCTCGACCCACTGAGCTCCTCCAGCAGATGGGTTGTTCCTCCAGATTCCAGCATCTGCAGTCTCTTGTGTCTCCAAGTAAGAACTGTTGTTTTTTCAGACCACTGAAGTTGAAAGTCGTGTGTTGCAACTACAATTGATGCCATTGAAGGACATTCCTTGGTGTAAAATGTGCTGGGAAGAATGAAAGCCTCACTTTTAAAAAAAAACGATATGAATTTCCCACTGGGTTCTCAGATACCCAGAAATGCACACAAAATTGTTCTTCTCTATGTTAACCGAATTTTCAGCAGCATTGTCCTTGGAGTTGTGCAAGTGAATTTGTAGCCTTATTTGTTCTGATGCAGGGTTTCGACCTGAAACGTCGACAATTCCTTTCCTCCCACAGATGCTGCTCAACCCGTTGAGTCCCTCCAGCACATTGTGTTGCTCTGGATTCCAGCATCTGCGGTCTCTTATGTCTCCACTGTAGCCTTGTCTCCTAGATCATTACTCCCACAGCAGAGAAAGTGATTTCCCTCTAGCTACCTCCTTAAGAGAATGTCACGCTCACTGATATTGTCCACTTAATTAAAGGTAACCTTTAATACAGAAATTAATCCAAATTAGGTGGAGGTGTTTTTGGGGGAGGTGGATAAATAAAAATAGAAAATAAGGAGGAAACGTGTAACAAGGCATGAATGGGGAGGCTTAAGGTCAGCTTTTGTTGGAAAAGATAAATGTTGCACAGCTGATAAGTTGAGAGAGAACGGAAGAAGTAGAAACGTTGAAGGGAAGGAACTCCAGTGGGGGGGAGAGGCTGCTGTGTCTAAAGGTTCAGCCACTGACTATCATGTAAGAGGGACATGGACGACAATGTCAGGTCTGCAGGATAATGGACGGGGAGAAGGGATGGTGCTGGGATTTAGAGGATGAGCAACACATGGCATAATTCAGGAACTTCTGCAGAAGTTCAGTAGAAAGATTAAGAGGATCTGAAGATGAGAATTTCAAAAAATATATTTGGGAGTGGGAGCTAGAGTTATTACAGGTGGAGCTTGGTACAAGGAAGGGCACTGTGATGACAATGGCTATACACTTTACAACAGGGTGGTTACCTGATATTGATCAAGAGAGAGACACTTGGCTGACTTTTCACCTATCCAGCTTTGGAGTCCCAAAGCACACAACCATAATCACATTCGAAGTTGGTTTAACAAAACAAAGATTAGCATTTGGAACTGATATACTTACCTGGCATTTGTTTCAAAGTCGAGCTTATTGCCATATGCACGTGTGCACAGGGGCAATGAAAAACGTTCTTGCAGCAGCATCACAGGCACATTGCATCATGTAAGCAGCAATTACAAGATAATCATAAATTATACACAATTTTGATAATAAAGAACACAAAACAAACAAAAAAAGTGCATTTTAGTACAAAGTGGTCATAGTATCAGCCCAGGAGTTCATAGTATTTTTGTTCAGTTTGGATTATGTATCTATTTGGGAGCTGGTCAGAGGAGTTGAGTGTTAAGATGAAGTTGTGATATATGCATATTGATCTCATCAAATGGAATGCTGAATGGCTTCCCCTTTGTACGTCAGGAAGAAAGTGTTGTTGGTTTTATTGGGTCTACTCCTGGGCCACTGTATACAGTTGTGGTTTCCGTTTCCAAGGAAGGATGTACTTGCCTTGGAGATGGTGCGGCCAAGCTTCACTGGATTAGCTCTGCAGATATGGGGCTTGTCCTACAAGGAGAGAGTGAGCAGTTGGGCCTTTCCTCATTGGAGTCTAGAAGAATGGGAGGTGGCCACATTGAAACACATAGGATTCTGAGAGGGGTTGATGGGGTGGATGAGAAGAGGCTGTTTCCTTCAGGCTGGAGAACACAGAACAAGGAGCAATGGCTCCAGCACAAGGGTCGACCATCTGAGACAGAGATAAGAAATTTCCTTACTCTGAAGCTTGTGATTGTCAGTTCTGCAGGACAGTTAATGCTCAGTTGTTGACTTTATCTGGAGTGAAGATTTTTATTTTGAATAGACTAAAATAAATAAGAGATTCAGTGACGGTGCTGGAAAACAGCACTGAGGTAGGAGATCCGCCACGATTAGTGAATGGTGGGACAGACTCAAAAGGTTGAATAGCTGCCTCCTACTCCTTGTGTCCTTCTGCTTTTGCATGGGCATCAGGTGAGAAGGTAGAGGACCAGCCATGACCTTAATGCATGGCAGAGCGATAAATGGAACAACACTTCGTTTTCCACCTTTGGGAGTCTCCAACCTGACGGTCTCAACATTGATTTCTCTAACTTCCAGTAACCCCACCTTCTTTTCCTTACCCCCCCCCACCCCCCACTTCTTTGTCTTCCCTTATTCCTGTGGCTCCCTTCCCCCACCTTGATGACCTGCCCGTCTCCTCCCCTCCTCCATCCTTTACTCCATGGTCCACTGCCCCCTCTCACCAGATTCCTCCTCCCTCAGCCCTTTGCTGCTTCCACCTATCACCCCTCAGCTTCCCCCACACCCCTCCCTTCCCCACCTACCTACTTCCCCCCTCACCTGAACTTGCCTGTCACCTGCCTGCATGTGCTCCTTCCCGTCCGCCCACTACCTTTTTCTGGCTTCTGCCCTCTTCCAGTCCTGATGAAGGGTCTCGGCCCAAAATGTCGACTGTTTATTTCCCTCCATGGATGCTGCCCGACCCGCTGAGTTCCTCCAACGTCTTGCGTATTTCCCTCTGCTCCTTCTTTCTTATGTTCTTACAACACTTAGTTTGTGTTATTCTCAATAACACAGAAAAGATTGAATGTTGCCAGGACTTGAGAGCCTGAGATGTAGGGAGAGGTTGGGCAGGCTGGGGCTTCATTCACTGGAGCGTAGGAGAATGGGGTGTGATGTGTATAAAATCATGAGGGACACAGGGTGAATGCACTCAGTCTTTTTCCCAGGGAAAGGGAATCAAAAACTAGAGGGTGAGGGGAGAAATTTAACAGAAACTGAGGGTTAACTTTTTCACCCAGAGGGTGGTCCAGATATAAAATGAGCTGCCAGAGGAAGTGGTTGAGGCAGGTACATTAACATTTAAAAGGCACTTGGACAGGTACGTAGATAGGAAAGGTTTAGACGGATATGAGCCAAATGCAGGCAAATGGGACTAGCTTAAGTGGGTATCTTGGCATGGACCAGTTGGGCTGAAGGGCCTGTTTCTATGACTCTAAATACACTTTATAGTGCTCTAGATGTCCAGTTATTCATGTCTGCTGTTGTTTACTGAATATGTGCTAATTATCTTCCCAATATTTACTGTATACTGTAAATGTGAAAATTGAAATAACTTCAATTTATGTCCTGTAACACCCTGCCATAGGTTAAACTCACAGGGCTCGGAGGATAAGCCAGTTGTAAAACATTCTGCACTAGTTCTTTTTGGGTTAAGCAGAGGCCCTGTGGATGTGATCTCTCTGTCTCACTTCCTATCTAGTCTCAGCTTCAAGATCCCCCAGTCCAAATAATGATGCTGTACAAACCCTGGCGTCACAAACAATGGACGTTCTATTGGGTTGCGATGTATCGGAGAGTGTCACTGCGAAGGGACAATGTACTCAAACAGTTCATGAGTATAAAGCTGAAGATTCGCTTGTCACATTGTACATCAGAGCTCAGTGGAACGATGCACAAAAGGGACTGAAGAGCCTAATTCAACACGATTGTGAGACAGAGGCACTGTGTGTTACGCTTCATACAAAAAGATTCATTATACCGTATCTTAATCTTGCCCTGTTTTCAGGAAATAGGTTTCTTTGACATGCTAATGACTTGCCATTCAGCGTACCGATAGAACTGTAAAACCAGACAATTCAAACCCAACCAATGCTCCAGGGGAGAAAAACTAGGGATGAGCAAGAGAGCCACAATTAATAGATTCTGATTCATCCTCTGGCCTGCCAATAAATATATTCAGCATGGAACCTAGTGTTAGATAATTCTGCTGCTGCTTGGTTGAAAGAATTTACAAAAGTATAATATCTCCTTTATTTTTGGGATCTCACTGTACAATTTTACATTTCAAAATAGCAGCTTTGTGCTTTGAGCTTTCAGTGGAGTCTTTGTTGTGTGGGTTTGCAGGGGTTACTGATTGGACTGATGGTCCCAGGAGTGGCTGGTTGGGAAATCACAAGCCTGGACCAAAGTTCTACAACACCTAATTCAAATAAATTATGTTTGGAACATAAAACTGTGTCGTTACTAATGCAGCCTTTTCCCACCTCTTTTACTCCAACTGAACTGTTTTGCAGCTAAAACTATGGTTTGGTTGCCTCCTGACATCATCCCAACGAACCGGTGACTCAGCTCCTCGGTTTTGTTCCCCATAATCTTGAGGTCATCCAGAACTTCCGATGAGGTTTCGAGGTTTAAATTCTACCATGTCTTGATCAACCTTCACAGATGGCTCACTGATCAATGTAGGTTCACAGTGAAGTTATGTCCTGAATATCAAGTTCAAATCCTTGCATTGCCACACAATTACTATCTTTGTAACCTCCCCCAGCCCTACAACCCACAAGATATTTATGGAGACAGAAGAGACTGCAGATGCTGGAATCTGGAGTAACAAACAAGGTGCTGGAGGAACTCAGTGGGTCAGGCAGCATGTTGGGTTGAAACCCTTCATCTGGAATCCTCCAATTCTGCACATCATTGAATTCACCGTTGGTGGCAGTGCTTCAGCTTACAGACCCCTAATTCTGTCCCCCTTCCCCTCCTCCATCTGCCTGCCCATCACCCACGTACTGTTCCCATCCCCACTTCCCTTATTTGGTTCCATGCTCCACCTTTCTCTCCTATCAGATCCCACCATCTGCAGCCCTTTGTTGTGTCCACCCCTCACCTCCCGGCCTCTGTCACTATTTCTACTCTCCCCTCCCCCATCTGCCTATCCCCCCTCCTCAGCTGGATCCAGCTCTTGCTCCACCCCTCCCCCTCACCTCATTATACTGGCTATCTCCCCTCTTATCTTTCAGTTCAGATATAGGGTCTCGACCCAAAACTTTGATTTTCTATTTCCCTCCACAGATGCTGCCTGAGCCGCTGAGTTCCTCCTGAAGTTTATTTGCTCCAGATTCCAGCATCTGTAGTTTCATGTGTCTCCCTAACTCTGAGTTCCTCTGCCTCAGTGACCTTTAAGCCACTCTTTAAACTTTTCTCTTTCACCAAGCTTTTGCCTTCCTGTTCTAATACCTTTGCACTGTTTGCATGCACCTTGTGAAGTTTTACTCCAATGAAAACTAAGGAATCACTGTTTCTTGAGAATGGTAGTTGAGCTGCCTCTTCCATTAGAGACCTTGAACATCACTGCTGGCTTACAAGGGGGACATATACAGACATTCTCTCTTCTCCCTCTTTCCATCGGGCAGAAGATCCAAAAGCTCGAAAGCATTCACCACCGGGCTCAAGGACAGCTTCAATCCCACTGTTATGAGGGCTCTTGAATGGACCTTTTGTACGATAAAGATGAAATCTTGATGTCTCAATCTACCTCATTATGACCTTGCACCTTATTGTCTGCCTGCACTGTACTTTCTCTGTAACTGTAACACTATATTCTATATTCAGTCACTGCTTTTCCCTTGCACTACCTCGATGTACTTGTGTTTTGAAATGATTTGTACGGATGGCTTGCAAAACAGTTTTTCACTGTGTCTTGGTAGACATGATGATAAACCAACTACTCATTAGCATTTACCAATTATAAGGAAGCTGGGATGTCTTGTTTGACATTGTGTCCTATGTCATCTGCCCTTTTCCTGAGAGAATTTTTTTCTCCACACCAACTCTGCTGTGGTCTGTTTGTGCCTTCCCGCTGTACTTTAGGTTACACTCAGCTGTTGCCCTGATAATTTTTACGCACTGCCATCTTCCACCTGGATTTCACTGCCATTGTTTGCATTCACCTCCCTACTGGTACACTAGAATCCATTTAATTATCAGGATTGCTTCTGCTGCGAAGCTGGATCATTATATGGCCATTTTTCTATCTCTCTTTGGCTCTCAATGCAAATGGCAGAGAGTTAGAGGCTTTTATGGCAATATTGTGTGACTGAGGGGTCATGTTAAGGCATATGAATCACTTCACCTATGAGCAATTAAACCAGCTCAGTGCAAGTGTATCCAAGGAAAATTTGCAGCTCTTGGATATAGGCACAAGAGATTCTATCAGCATGTATAATGCAAAAACTTCCACAGTGGGGAGCAGCTCTGTCTAATTGGCAACTGAGTCAGTAGGTTGTGTGTTCGTGTCCTGCTCCTGAGCACGAAGATCTAAGCTGCTGTTACGTGCTGAGGCGGTGCTGAATCATTGGCATTGTTTCACCATTGGAGGTGCCAGCTATCAGATGTGGGACCAAACCATATCTGTTCTCTCTGGTGGACACTGAGACAGAGCAGGGGAGTTATCCCCTGAGTTCTGGCCAATATTTACCCCTCCAATTACTAGGAAAGAGAATATTTGTCCTGGTCCAGCCACGTGGATCCTAAGGCCAAGAAAGCACACTTCCTCTAAAGCTCTACTTCCTCAGAAGGCTGAGGAAATTTGGCATGTCCCCGATGCTCCTCACCAATTTTTATAGATGCACCATAGAAAGCATCCTACCTGGATGCATCACGGCTTGGTACGACAACTGCTCTGCCCAAGTCCACATGAAATCGCAGAGAATTGTGAACGCAGCCCAGTCCATCAGCCAAGCCAACCTCCCCTCTATCGACTCCGTCTACACTTCCCGCTGCCTTGGAAAAGCAGCCGACATAATCAAGGACCCCTCCCACCCTGGTCATTCTCTCTTTTCCCCTCTCCTAATGGGCAAAAGATACTAAAGCCTGAGAACGCAAACCACTAGACTCGAGGACAGCTTCTGTTCCACTGTCATCAGACCCTCACGCACTAAAAGATGAACTCTTGTTCTCCCAATCTACCTCAACATGGCCCTTGCACTTTGTCTACCTGCACTGCATTTTCTCTGTAACTGCAACACTATATTCTGTACTCTTTTACTACCTTGATGATATTATTATGTATGGCATGATCTGTCTGGATGACACGCAAAACAAAAGCTTTTCATTGTATCTCATTATATGTGACAGTCATAAACCAATACCTATATGATCGTTTTCCCATTTCTATATATGGGAGCTTGCTGTGCACAATTTGGCTGCCTTACAAAGTGTGCATTGACTGTAAAAGTGGTTTGGAGCATCCTGGAAGATGCTACATAAATGCAAATCTTTCTTTTAGAGAAAATCCTGGGTCCGTTTCAATAAAAACAATCACATGCTGTTCTACACAACACATCAAAGGACAGTTTAACAGCAGAAACAACTGAGGGGAAAGCTTTACACTGAGTTGGAACTACCTCCCTGTAACTAACAGTACTGATGGCAAAGGCAGTCAAAGAAAGAACCGTGTGCTCCACATCCTGTCTTTTGATGTAACCAACAAAACTAAGCAAGATTGCAACAGAAATAAGGAGAGATCAGTCATTGCCACAGATGAAAAGCTGTACCTTACAAAGATTTCTGGACACACAATCAGCAATTAATCTCAAACTATTACGAAGCTGGGATTTCTGAGATGAATTGTCTCTTTGAAGGTGGTCTTATCTTCAGTTGTCACAAGGTCCTTGAGCCAGCCAATCTGATAAGGGAGGGGGGAGAAAATTCATCACTGTCACCCAGGAATTGAAATATCCATAATGATACCAAGATGCCTCTGGTTTTGTCAGCGGTGTGGCAGTCAGCTGATAGGAAACACGGGACGTGCACAGAAGTAGAGCATTCAAAGAGCCAATAGTAGCACTACCTACAAACTCTGCCAAAAAGGGGGAGAGATCTGTTCAATACCCCATCCTGGTCAATATTTGTGCCTCAGCTAATCAAGAAGAGGTGTGCTGGTCTCCAAGGACTAATCGATTAAGGAGAAACTACACAAACTGATGATATACCCCCTAGAGTTTCAGAAGTTAAAGGGTAATTTGGCGCTAGGGAGTACAGATAAATCATTTTTCCCAGTGGGGGAATCTCGGAAGTGAAGGTGGAGTCTAAAGGTTAGAACCGGGACTTTCAGACGTGAAGTTGGGAAACGTTTTATTCCCCCTCCTCCCTCCATTTTGTGCCATCTGTTTTTTTTCCATTTTCCCTTTCTCCCCTCTCTGTCTGTCTCCATCTGCTACTGTCTCCCAATTCCATCCCCCGCTCCCCTCCCCTGCCTGTCATCCTAGTCAGTCCATCAAACACCTCAGACTCCTTCCTCACCACTTCCCCTCTCCTCCTTATATGGGCCACCTCACTTCTCCACTCTCAGTCCTGATGCAGGGTTTCAACCCAAAACGTCGACAATTCCTTTCCTCCCACAGACGCTGCTCGACCCGCTGAATTCCTCCAGCAATTTGTTTGTTGTTCCAGATTTCAGCATCTGCAATCTCTTGTGTCTCCTTAAGAAACTTTTTCTCTGCAAAAGACTGTTGATAGGGAATCGATAGTCAATACTAACGCTAAATTTCATCTTTTTTTTAAATCGACAGTATTGAGAAGTGGAGTTAGGTCATGAAATAAGCTGAGGGGCTGAATATACTTGTCCCAGTCCTCCTCTAATCATTATTATATTACTCTTTAGAAGGAACCTATTGTACCCAAGCTGGCAGCTGTATACCTTATGACAGCAGTGACAATCAGTTAATTGTCGGTAAATTGTATTGGACATTCTGACATTTAAAATAAAAGTATTTCTTTCTTTCAAATTACATGAGAAATTGGCCAGTGCAAAATGTACAAATGTTGATTGAACGTTGCATGCTGTAGTTTACCAAAAATGAACCATGTTTGCAAATACAAAGTTCCGAAGATTTAATAGAGCACATGATTTAAACATGTACCCTCATCACTTAAGTAATTCACAAGAGAGCTGCTCAAATAGCAAGTGAAGCAAGGCAGCAAGATGGATGGCTAGTGTTGGTTGAATATGGAAACATGTCTGAAGATGGATAGAATCAGTAACACAATGGTTGATGGGCTACGGAGCGAGAGCAATCTGTCCCATCTTATGATAGCTCATTCATAACAGGACACATCAATGGAGTTTTATAACAGCTCAGGTGGAACAAAAGATATTCTATCCTTTCAATATTATGTAAAAATACAATAATGAGGCTGACATGCAAATTGAATTTTGAGTTTTAAAAAGAGCTAACTTTATGGATGCAGTCTCCTGAAAGCAGTCTTTCCCTTCGGGATCTGGTGTGAGGGTGGCTTTTTGTGAACATACATTCATAGAGTGGGTAGAAGATTTAATAGGAACTTGAGAGGCAACTTTTTCCTTTACACAAAGGGTGGTATGTATGTGGAACGAGCTGCCAGAGGAAGTGGTTTGGGCAGGTACAATAACAACTTTTAAAAGACAGTTGGACAGGTACATGGATAGGAAAGGTTTAGAAGGATATAGGCCAAATGCTGGCAAATGGGACCAGCTTGGATGGGGCATCTTGGTCAGCATGGACCAGTTGGGCCAAAGGGCCTGTTTCCGTGCTGTATGACAATAGGAAAGGGTAAAGGAAGGTTGGGTCAGCTGAGGTCGGGTTGGCTGCACCTTCTCCTTGGAGTCTGGAGGTTTAGTGGTCATTCAGTATTGGTGCAGACACTTCACAACAGTGTTGTACTGGTTCTGCACTGTTAAATGTATTGTCATTGGGATGAAATATTAAGCTATTGTCAACCTCTACTGAGAAAATAAACCTTAGACATGTACAGAAAGTTAAACCTCATTACTCTTCTCCTTGGCTAAGTCTGCCTCTTCTCCTGTCTTGTGGTCAGCTTCCTGTTAATCCACGTGTTAGTATCCTTCCCAAGCTTCTTATCAAATGATTTATAAAAACTTTTAAAAATCACTTCTATTCATTTTTAAATAAGTATTGCCCTTCAATTTTTCCAAACAAGTGGTCATGTACATCCTGCCCTTTATAACTCACTCCTGGAGATGATTCCTGCATACAGGAACTCGCCAAGTACTTGCCTTTATCCCGGACTCCAGATAGGTAACCCCTGCCTCCCACTCCTTCTGACGCACCTCCAGTCCTCCCATTTTTGCTCCCTTTCCCATCCCCCTGGTTCCATCCACCTACCACACACACACTTCACCCATCGTATCCCCTCAGCCTTCTGGTTCCACCAGCCCCTCACCTCTCCCCTAATGGTCCCTATCCTCACCTTCTCTACTTATCAGATTCCAGCACCTTAGCCTTTGTGTCCCCACCTGTCACCCTCCAGCCTCTGTCTCCACCTTCACCCTCCCTACCTGGCTCCATCTGCCTTTTCTTTTTCCTTGTCTGCTTCCACCTGCCTCCCATCTCCACCCTCCTCCTTGGCTCCTTCTGCCCATCATCCTTCACCCCCACTCGGTCCACCAATCACCTACCAGCCCCTGTCTCACCCCCCCCCCCCCTCCTCTTTACACTGGCTATCTCCCCCTCTCCTCTCTCAGTCCTGATGCAGGGTCTTGGCCTGAAACGTTGGCAATTCCTTTCCTCCCACAGATGCTGTTAGACCTGCTGAGTTCCTCCAGCAGTTTCTTTATAGCTCCAGAAACTTTCTGTTGGGTTTGACTTTTTGGACAGTCATAGTCTTTTCCCTAGGGTTGGGGAGTCCAAAACTAGAGGGACAGATACAAGATAAGAGGGGAGAGATTTAAAAAGGATCTGAGAGGTAACTTCTTTACACAGAGGGTAGCGAGTACCTGGAATGAGCTGCCAGAGAAAGAGGTCGATGCAGGTACCATTGCAACATCCAAGAGGCATTTGGATAGGTACATGGAGGGGAGGGGCTTGGAGGGTTTTGGGCCAAATGTGGGCACCTGGGACCAACAGGGAGCATGCTGTGGTTGGCATAGCCCAGTTGGGTTGAAGGGCCTGTTTCTGTGCTATATTACTTTACCTTTGAGTAGATCGGTTGTTTCACACCTCAAGAGGCTGTGGATGGAGGGCTGAGCTGCCCAGCATCATGGTTATGTGTTGGTAATGAAAGACCTGACTCCACAACTGTGGGTGGAAGTCAGCCAACCCTGCATGAAGGTTTATGACACATTCAGAACTTGGAATCCTTAGCTGGTCAGTTACTCTCCCTTTTACTCTGTCTACTTTCCCTCGTGTCGATCTCCCAAATGCAATGGAAAAATCACCAGCAACCTACCCAGGATGTGCCAGTGCACTGACCCCAGAAATATTTGCAAAGATCAGTAATGACTAGAATGGTGTAAAATCTGTCATTTGGATGGAAAATCCCAATTAAGTGTGCCTAATTTCACACTTGATAAATATCTCCTTCCATCAATTGCACCCAATTTCACACGTAAACAACATAGGAGGCCATTCAGTCCATTGTCTATTCTAGCTCGGAGATCAATCCCATCAAAGCCATTCCCCAACTTATTTCCTTGCAACCTACTCCCTCACACGTATACCCATTAACGCCCCTTTGATTCTTCCACCAGGGAGACTTCCAGTGGCTAATTCATCTATCAGTCAGCACGTCTTCAGGATGTTGGAGGACACCAGAGCACCCGAGGGAAACCCATGAGTTCACAGGGAGAACATGCAAACTCCACATTGATAGCAGCTGAGGTCAGGATCTGTTTGGAGCTGTGAGACAGCTGACCTCCGTGTCATCCAATGTGCTGCCGTGATATGAGACTGTTAGCCTCTAGTATCCTGCCCTTGTTTCTTTGAGATGAACAAGTCCTCGGCCACTTTCCAAATCTTCAGCTGGAACGTTACAGTCACAGTCTCCAGCATTTCTTTCCTAAGATCCTCAGGTTTAAGGCATCCATTCCCTGTGGTTTCTTGACCATATTTGGTCAATTTCTCACCTCATTATCCTTTGAATAAAAATCTCCACCAACATTTCCACAGTCACCTCTGGTATTCTGTAGCATCAGTAAAGCATATTCAGTAAAGCGTCTTGCTGTTCTTTGCATTCATAAGGTATGTCTTGTGTGTCGTTTGTTCTTGTGTGTCTCTAGTTGTCACCCTAAGATTACAGCCTTTGAGCTTTTATTTCTTAGTCCAGGACTAACCACTAAATCCTGTTCTCTCTTACTGCTATCTTTCCAACATAGACTATGTCTCTTGGTTGACTATCTTCCTTCTCTGGTCCTGTTTTCACTTTACTCCTTATCTTGTTGCCTAACATGGGAGGCTCTTTATTCTTTCTGGTCAATAACTTTCTCCAGGACCCCTGTGGCTTTGTTCATGGTGGCCTTCCCTAATGGTCATCCTGTGCTTCATTGATCATCCCTCATGGTCACCTTTGTCCATGGTCTCTTTCCCAAAGTCAACATTCTTAATTGACTGTGGAGGTGGGTCAACCTTGTTACTGATTAACTACCCCCCCCCCCCCACCCCCGGTCAGCCTTGCTACTGATTAACTCTTCACCCAAGGTCAATCTTATTACAATAAAACTCTATTCATTCAGCACACAGGACTGTTAGACTGGCAGATCATTCTGTATATTGGATGTTGCTTCTACTAATACCACACACTTTCAGTTCACTTGTTTTTTTTAGATGTTATGCAGCAGTATAATAAATTTTCTAGTGAACCCAATAAGTTGAAAGGGAGCATGGGAAACTAGGCCCAGTGAGATGAGAAATGATGGAGCAGGTTTGAAGGGCTAAATAACCTACTCTTGCTCCTATTTTCTGTTGCTATGAATCTAAGATTAAGGGGTTAATGCAGGGAAGTGGTGCTGAGGTGAAAGATCAGTCATGATCTTAATGAATGGTATAGCAAGCATGGTGAGAAAATGGCCTACTTCTGCCTCTATTTCTTATGTCCCAATACTTGGTAATTATTTTTCCCAACCTTCCTGTCTACCCTGTGTTGTCACATCTTGTTCCTGAATCCCCACAATAGAAACTTGCATTGGTAGACAATGTTCCAAAGGAGGATTTGTAGGATGGTTATTGATGGAAATTTGACATACAGCTACCACAGAGAGATTGGGACAGATGGCTAAAACTTTCATCGTTCACATTTCTATGTGAATCATGAGGCACATAGTGTTCGCTTACTTACCTTGAGCCATGGTTTGATTAGTGTAAGACTTTAGGATTCTCATTGTTAATTTCATGGCCTCTGCCCTCCCAATCATTGGAAACTCCTCCAACCTATAAGCCTGGCACACCAGTGCCTCTACTTCCACAGAAGGCTAAGGAAATTCAGCATGTCCCCATTGATCCTCACCAATTTTTAGAGATGCACCTTAGAAAGCATCCTATCTGGATTGATCACAGCTTGGTAGGGCAACTGCTCTGCCCGTGACCGAG
This sequence comes from Pristis pectinata, assembly GCF_009764475.1. Taxonomy (NCBI): domain Eukaryota; kingdom Metazoa; phylum Chordata; class Chondrichthyes; order Rhinopristiformes; family Pristidae; genus Pristis; species Pristis pectinata. Next base: position 6,181,710 of record NC_067437.1, read on the forward strand.
TTGTGGACACAGCCCAGTACGTCATGGAATCCAGCCTCCCCTCCATGGACTCTGTCTACACTTCCCGCTGCCTCAAGAAAGCAGCCACTGTAACCGATTACACTTCCCACCCTGGTCATTCTCTCTTCTTCCCCCTCTTCTAGAGGGCAGAAGATACAAAAGTTTGAGAACACGTACCACCAGGCTCAAGTACAGCTTCTATCTTGCTGTTATAAGACTCTTGAATGGGTCACTTGTATGATAAAGATGAACTCTTGATCACTCGGTCTACCTCATCATGACCCTTACACCTTATGGTCTACCTGCACTGCACTCTCTCTGTAACTGTAACACTATATTCTGCATTTTGCTACTGCTTTTCCCTTTGTACTGCTTCAATATACATATATCTGTCTGGATGCCATGCAATACTAAGCTTTTCACTGTATCTCACTACATGGGACAATGATAAACCAATTCCCCAATTCTAATTCCCCTGTAGGTGGAGATCCTGGGACAGGACAGCCATGATATTATTGAATGGCCAGGTAGGCTGAAGGGGCCAGGTTGCCTACTCTTGCTCCCATTTTCTTGTGTTCTAGAGGAGGAGAACGAGGTGGAAAGGTTAGGGAGGGAATCCCAGAATATAGGGCATATGAGCTGAAGGCTGGAACAACTAAATTAGGGACTGACCAGGAGGCCAGACTTAGAGAGTGTAGTTAGAAGTGGAAGAGTTTGCGGAAGTTGATAAGGCATGGTAGGGATTGGAAATTAACAATGAGAATGTCAAAAATTAAACACTTATCAAACCGGTAGGTCAGCAAACACCACATGTCTATTGATTCTCAGTCTTTGTGACTTGAGCCTTGAGTTAATGGAGACCCTTTTATCCCCCACAAAATGTGTTTTCCCAGGAATCCTTAAAGGACAACCCATTCTGAAAATTGCACATAACTGTAGACATACTGTCAGAGTAACCGTTGTAAGTTTTATCTAAGTTATTCTCTACAAAAATCTGAAGATAAAAATTGGTGATTAGTGCTATCAAGGTCTTAGATAGTGAGTCTCTCTATTTGTCCAACACTCAGAGAGATCTCATTGATATATATTTCTAGATTTTGGCTTCTCCAGCTAAGTTATTTTGAGCATCTTCCAAATGTATATGCCTTCATAATAAATGAACCCAAAAATGAAGTAATTTTGATTTTTAAATCTATTTGTTCTAGACTGGCTTTCATTACTGTGAAATCGGCTGGAATGTGTCCAACTGAATGAATGAAGACAGAGAACTGACAGCAAAAAAGTGATACATTTCTGTGGTGCACTGTGGTATAATTAAGGCATCAAATCTCATTTTCCAAAGGTAATTTTTATTTTTCTTGCTGACACCAAAGGAAATTCATCTGAGTAATATGTATGAAGGGTTGGCTTAAACTGTATGCCAAGAAGATTGGCTACAGAATATCCAGGGGATTGAGGTGGGTGAGAGGGGTGAGTGGATGAAGGGTGACGGTGGGTGAGGGTGGGGGTTGTCAGTGAGGGTGAGAGGTGTCAGTGGGTGAGGGTGGGGGCGTCAGTGGGTGAAGAGTGACATTTGGTGAGGGTGGGGGTGTCAGTGGGTGAGGGTCAGGGGTGTCAGTGGGTGAGGGTGAGGGGTGTCAGTGGGTGAGGGTGAGGGGTGTCAGTGGGTGGGGGGTGTCAGTGGGTGAGGGTGGGGGGTGTCAGTGGGTGGGGGGTGTCAGTGGGTGAGGGGTGTCAGTGGGTGGGGGGTGTCAGTGGGTGAGGGTGGGGGGTGTCAGTGGGTGGGGGGTGTCAGTGGGTGAGGGTGGGGGGTGTCAGTGGGTGGGAGGTGTCAGTGGGTGGGGGGTGTCAGTGGGTGGGGAATGGCATGACTGGGTGAGGTGTGTGAATGGTTAAGGGGTGTGTACGAGAGACGTGAATGTGTGAGCAAGTCGGTGGGTAAGGTCGGTGCATTGATTAAGGAATAGGGTGATGCGTTGACGGAGGATACGAGGACAGACGCAGTGCAGTATCATGGGGAGGAGAGTGGGCTGCCCATTAGTGAGGGAATGGGGTGCAGTGTTGGTATGGGAATGGGTGTATCACTGAAGTGGGAGTGGGGTGAGGCACGGTGCTGGTGTGGGGCAGTGTCAGTAAGGGGTGGGGATCATCATTGACAGGGGAATGGGTGCAGGATTGGGGAGCGGGGTGTCAGTCATTTGGGGAGTGGTGTACATTGTCTGTGAGGGAAGTGGATTTCCATGACAAGGAGGGGTCAGGTTAATGTTGGCGGGGGAGTGCACACGAGGTCAGTGGGGTACATTGTTGACGGGGGATTGGGGTACGGTGTTGGTGGCATGGAGCGGTGCGCTGCCGGTGGCGATTGAGTATTGGGGAGCACCAATTATGAGGAGCTGGTCCACTGTCGGTTGGGGACGAGGTGCTGTGTCATTGGGAGGAGTGGGTGGAACAGAGTTGTGTGACGATGGGGGATTGGAGTTAATGGTGGAAGGCGAGTGCCAATGGAAGGCAACGTCATTACGATCTTGCTAGCGACATTTCAAGGCCAAGAATCTTGCATTAACTTCGCCAACACAATGGCCAGAGTAGGCGAAGTTAATGCAAGATTCTTGGCCTTGAAATGTCGCTAGCAAGATCATAATGACCTTGGAACATTTTCTTACTGCTTTGTGCTTTCATTTAAAACAAAAGTGCCAAATCCCATTCCAATTTAACGAGTAGAGTTTTGGACAAACTTGTTAACAAATTTATATCTAGTGCTGTGCAATGCTGTCAAAACCGATCGTTGTACATCTTACAAGGCTTATTCCTCTTGTAGGTTTTATTTGCCTCCCTCAGGAAAGTAAATAATTCAGTGTGCTTTGATGTAGCACAGATTGTACACGGTCAGTGGGAAGTATCCAAATCAATGGGCTGGGTGATATTTTGCCTTTCTTGCTAAACTCTGATGAATAATATGCTGCATGTCACAAGCAGATATGAAATTGAAATTCAAATGAGGACCCAGGTTCAGCGGAGTCAGTTTTATGGACATGTTCTCAATTGCCCTGAGTGTAATGTCACACTGCCACAGCTTTCTTGATAAGCAACTTTTTTTTTGCAAAGAAAACATTCAGCATTTACTTTCTCTTTCATATTAAAAAAAATTATTTATCTTCTGGAAGGACCATGAGCTATTGTTAGGATTTCCCGGTATCTGATTTGCTTTACACATTTTCATGTAATTTTTGGATAATTATAATTTTCGCTAATTCAGGAAGAATGCAGCTGCCTGGCTGCCTTATCCTTGATCATTCCTCGGGCATTAATGTAAAGTTTAATTTGGTGAGGCTGCTCCTGCACCATCACCCTGGGATGGATTGCAGGCTGCGCTAATAGTTCCACCTTATCGTGACCGACTGGGGGGTCCCAGAGCTTCAAACTGCTTATTAAAAAGGGGTCTGTTCCCTGAAATGATGATCTTGAATCTTGACACCATCAGGGACAAATCCCTCAGCATTCACTCCCTCCACCACTAGTGTGCAGTGTGTATTGTCTACAAAGTGCACTGCAGTTATTCACCCAGACTACTCCAACAGCACCTCCCAAACCTCTGAAGGGCACAGCAGGTGCATGGGGACACCACCACCAGCAGGTTCCCCTCCTAGGAACTCAGCAGGCCAGGCAGTATCCGTGGAGAAAAGCAGGCGGTCAATGTTTCGAGTCAGGACCTGACCCGAAACGTTGACCGCCTGCTTTTCTCCACGGATGCTGCCTGGCCTGCTGAGTTCCTCCAGCATCATCATGTTTTTCATCTAGATTCCAGCATCTGCAGTCTCTAGGTTCCCCTCCTAGTTGCACACCATCCTGACTTGGAAATATATTGCAGTTCCTGCACTGGTCCTGGGTGAAAATCCTGGAGCTCCCTCCCAAACAGTACCTTCACCAGGAGGACTGCAACGGTTCAAAAAGGCGACTCACCACCACCTTCTCAAGGGCAATTATGGACAGGCAATAAATACCAGCCTTGCCAACAATTATTCTTCCAGTAAAGAAATTTAATGAAACCACTGGGGGTCTAATTTTCTTAATGGTAGTGGGCACAGTTCCAGAGTTAATGGAACAATAAAGGTTATTAACCTTACGTTAAAAATTTTACCACTCCATTTAGGCCTGGTGCAACATTGAAATTAACCCAGCTTAAACACCCAATTCTGTTTCCCTCAATTATTACCCTGAGCTATCGAAGAGCTATTGTGTCATCTTCAACGAATGTCCAAAGGCTGGAGAGTGGGGAGGAGCAGGAGGTACTTCCACAGCTAAGCTCTGTAGAGTTTTACCAGGTATTCATGAAATGCATTACTACCGTCAGTACACGACGCAACAATTTGTGCTGACGTTTCGAAGCTCCATCGACCCAGGTTCAATCCTGACCTCTGGTGTTGTCTGTGTGGAGTCCCAGTGAACCACAGGTTCTCTGGTCTCTAGGGGTAATTTACAGTGGCTGATTAACCCACCAACAAGCACATCTAGTTGGTGGGTTAAGATGAGATTTCTTTATCAGTCATATGTACATCGAAACACACAGTGAAATGCATCTTTTGCGTAGAGTGTTCTGGGGGCAGCCCACAAGTGTTGCCAAGCTTCTGGTGCCAACATAGCATGCCCACAACTTCCTAACCTGTGCGTCTTTGGAATGTGGGGGGAAACCGGAGCACCCGGAGGAAACCCATGCAGACACGGAGAGAACGTACAAACTCCTTACAGGCAGTGGCCGGTATTGAACCCGGGTTGCTGGTGATTACCTCTAGTGCAGGTGAGTGGTAGAAGAATCAGGGGAGAGTTGATGGGCAGGTGAGAGAGAATAGATTACAGGGAAATAAGTGAGGGAAAGAAACCGATGGGAATCAGCATGGACTTAACAGACAAAATGGCCTCCTTCCATGTAGTAAGAAAATACGGAATAAATTTCCTGTGGCTGTGCCAACCATAACCACCACCCAATCAGTGCATAGGAGCCCAATATACCAGCTTACCCAGCCCCTATCCTCCAATAGTAATTATCCTGTCTTATTCCCAACATTCCTCTATTAATGGCAGCAGTAACTTTAAATAGGAAACATATCCAGAATATAATCAAAAATTGATGCCCTCAGAACAGCTCCCTTTGATTTTAATGCACAGGAATAGGCTGAGTTGACACAGCTGAAGCCTATTAGTCTTTCTGCTCTTGCAGCCATGCAGAGTTGACCCTACTGACACTGCTTCAACCCAGTCACTTCTTGTGCTGGTGAGCTCCAGCATCTGACTGGAGATGCTGGAGAGAGGACTATAAGAGCTGGGTTAAAGTTGAGGGTTTTAGGGAGTTGAAGGACGAGGTGGAGGTTGGAGCAAAGGAGGCAACTTCAGAGTCAGGCTCTGTCGAGTTTGTCAGCCCGTCAGGTTAGCACTGCTAGGTTAAGACAAGGAAATATATCTTTGAGTCATAGTCATACAGCACAGAAACAGGCCTTTCAGCCCACCCTGTTCATACTGACCATCAAGTATCCGTCTATCCTGATGCCAGTTACTAGTACTTGGTCCATAGATTCTATGCCCTGGCAATTCAGGTGCTCATCTAGATGCTTCTTAAGTATTATGAATGTCACTGCCTCCACCAACCCCTCAGGCAGTATGTTCTAGATTCCAATGGTACTCTGGGAGAAAAGGTTCTTAGAAACATACAGCACAATACAGGCTGTTCGGCCCACAAAGTTGTGCCAAATGTGTCCCTACCTTAGAAAATTACTAGGCTTACCTATAGCCCTCTATTTTTCTCAGCTCCATGTACCTATCCAAAAGTCTCCTAAAAGACCCTATCATATGGGCCTCCACCACTATTGCTGGCAGCCCATTCCATGCACTCACCACTCTCTGAGTAAAAAACCTACCCCTGACATCTCCTTTATACCCACTCCCCAGCACCTTAAACCTACGTCCTCTTGTGGCAACCATTTCAGCCCTGGGGAAAAGCCTCTGACTATCCACATGATCGATGCCTCTCATCATCTTATACACCTCTATCAGGTCCCCCCCTCATCCTCCGTCACTCCAAGGAGAAAAAGCCGAGTTCACTCAACCTGTTTTCATAAGGCATGCTCCCCAATCCAGGCAACATCCTTGTAAATCTCCTCTGCACCCTTTCTATGGCTTCCACATCCTTCCTGTAGTGAGGTGACCAGAACTGAGCACAGTACTCCAAGTGGGGTCTGACCAGGGTCCTATATAGCTGCAACATTACCTCTTGGCTCCTAAATTCTAAATTCTTCTTCAGATCCCCTCTAAACCTCTTACTCCTCACCCCAAACCTAAACCTCTGTTGTGGGGAAACGTTTCTCACTCTCTTCTGTATCTCCACTCCTCACAATTTTGTTTACTTCTATCAGGATCCATCAGCTTCCTCCACTCCAAGGCAAACCAACTCAAACCCAACTTATTCAGTCCCTTCTCATAAGTGAGGCACCGTGGCAACATCCTGGTGAATCTCCTCTGCACCCTCTCCAGAACAATCTTTGGCCAGCAGCTGTCCACAGCTGGTTTGCGGCCTTAGTGATGGGTGCTCCTGTGGTCTCACAGAACTGTCTGATGCTGGGCAAACCCCTGATCCTTTGCTTTGCTGTCAGCAGATCTGAAGATGACTGGATTAAACAGGAGCAGTTTATTGAGATGCAGAGGGCAGGGCTGTTAATCAGCAGAACCAGGCCCCATGTCATGATGAAATCACACTCAACAATACATGCAATCAAGAGTAGCTCAGTGGATGTCAGTCTGCACATGGCTAACCAGGGCAGCTAAGTGCTCCAAAGTACAGTGCAGTTTAAGTTTCTGACAGCCCTGTTATTTTATGCAGAAGTCAAAGAGCACTGAAGGTGGTTTAAAGATTTATTTAACATCTGGTGGATCTAGAGATTGCTTGAAAGTGAAATAAAAGGTGGAATTTGTTGCTATGGCAGTGAGACCGGAGGGTTAGGCTTAGAGGAGGATGTGGGATTGAGATCATTGGTATTGGTTTATTATTGTCACATGTACTGAGGTACAGTTAAAAGCTTTTGTTTGTGTGCCATCCAGGCAAATCATGTCATACACTGAGGTAGTAAAAATAAAACAGAATGCAGAGTATAGAGTTACAGTTACAGAGAATGTGCACAAATAAAGTACAAGGGCCACGATGGGGTATATCCAAGAATTCTCCTTTGGTGTATTAGAGGCCTTTTCAAGAGTCTGATTCTGTTTTTATTTTAGATTTATAGCATCTGTAATTTTTTTTGATTTTCTTTATCACTTTGTGGGATCTTGCTGTGTCCAACAGTGACATCACTTGGGTACCACTTCCTTGGCTGTAATTTGTACCAATATTTTATTTTGAATGGGTTATCGGTAAATTATTTCTGTTTTTCAGAGATCTAAGTGAAAAACTTTTAAGAGCAGGCATTGATGATCGGTTTCATGGGATCTTAAGTGAGTCACCTGTGGAATGTCATTGGTTGTCTAGAGTTGGGTGATATTGTTTAGTCTTTGCCTTTAATCCTTGGAATCAATGTTGTGGCACAGGCAGTTCACACTGAGATTGGTGAGGCCCAGAAGGAAGTGAACATTGGACATAGAACAGTACAGCACAGGAACAGGCCTTTCAGCCCACAATGCCTGTACTGAACACAATGTCGAAGTTGAGTTTATTGTCATCTGCACATGTAAGCATACACAGGTTCAATGAAAAACTTGCAGCAGCATCACGGCCACAGAGCATCATATAAGCAGCATTCACAAGAAAAAGATTTAAACATAAATTATACACAGTTTTTACAAGAATGAACACAATTAGAACAACAAAAAAGTCAATTTTACTGCTAAAATGGTGTTCCTAAACTGTAGTGATTAGGGTTTTGCCAGTTGGTTCAAGAACCGAATGGTTGAAGGGAAGTAGCTATTCCTGACCTGGTGGTTTGGGACTTCAGGCTTCTGAACCTCCTGCACGATGGTAGCAGCAAGAAGACAGCATGGCCCGGATGGTGGGGATCTTTGATGGTGGATGTTGTCTTCTTGAGGCAGCGCCTCTTGTATATACTACCATTGGTAGTGAGGGATGTGCCCGTGATGTATTGGGCAGAGTCCACTACTTCTGCAGCTTCTTACGTTCCTGAGTATTTGAAGTGCCATATCAGACTGTGATGCCACCAGTCAGGATGAATTAAATGCCAAATTAAACTAAATCTCTTCAAGCTGTACATGATACACATCCGTCCATTCCCTACATATTCACGTGCCCACCCAAAAGCCTCTTAAACGCCACTATCATATCTCGTTGCACCACTACCCTCGCTGAATAATGAGCCAGATTTTATTACCCCAGGACCTCTGTCACCAACTGCTACCCAAAGTTAGACCAGATGTGTTAGTCCACTCTTGCATGGACCTCCATGTAAGAGGGCCGAGCATGGTGGCCTGAAGTGCCCTGGAATCTGGCGACAAGGCCCAAACAGTGGCAGGTCTGGGGAAGACCTATCTTTGAAAGCCACGACAGCTGGCAAATCCCTACCACCAGCTTAGCTAGCTGTCAAATTCTGAAGGTTTCAAATATCTCTGACTTCCAAAATCATTTTAAAAAAAGCTATTAAATGAAATAAATAAACAAGGAATAAAGATTATTCAATTTAGAAAAACATTAAAATTAATTTTAAAACATCCAAAACACTTACAGCCGAAATATTTTTGGAAAAATATCCCCTGTATGGAGACACAAGAGGCTGCAGATGCTGGAATCTGGAGCAACAAACAAGACGCAGGAGGAACTCAGTGGGTTGGGCAGCATCTGTGGAGAGAAGTGGACAGTTGACCTTTTGGGTTGAGACCCTTCATCTGGACCGAAAGCTACTTCTGTTTGCTTTCCTTTCCATAGGCTTCCAATTCACATTGGAATCAATGGGACGACAGATCCAGCATCAGGTCAAATCTGGTAAAGGGTCCATGGGCTGATTCCCCAATGCAAATCGCAGGGAACCTCAGCACAGTGCAACTCTGCTGCTTGTTTTAATCACCTGTGTCAGCATTCTAATTTGTACAAGGAAAGCACACCAGCATCTTTACTTTCTTCGGAGATTAAGGAGGTTCAGCTTGTCACCAAACACTCTAACTAACTTCTATAGATGTACTGTTGAAAGTATCCTGACTGGTCTGGTACAGCAATTCGAATGCACAGGAGAATAAGAAGCTGCAGAGATTAGTGGACTCTGCCCAATACATCACGGGCACATCCCTCCCCACCATTGTTAGTATCTGCAGGAGGTGCTGCCTCAAGAAGGCAACATCCATCATTAAAGATCCCCACCATCTGGGCCATGCCATCTTCTCGCAGCTACCATTGGGCAGGAGGTACAGAAGCCTGAAGTCCCACATCACCAGGTTCAAGAGCAGCTACTTCCCTTCAACCATTCAGTTCCTTGAACCAACCTGCACAACCCTAATCACTAGGGTTTAGCGACACTAAGATCACTTTGCACAAAAATGGACTTTTCTTTTGTTCTAAGTCTGTTCTTTATTGTAAAATTTGTGTTTAATTTATGTTTTTCTTGTGAATGCTGCTTATATGATTCTCTGTGCCTGTGATGCTTGTTGTGAGAAAGGTTCTTTTGGTATCTTAAAGATAAAGGTCTGGACACACAGTCTTTGTAATTTAAAAGTGGTTTATTAACAAAGACAAACGCGGGGACAGAATGAATGGGAACAGATGCACACTCACACACTCTCAAGTAGGAGATCACAAATGTGGAGGAAAATCGCTACAGAGAGTGAGGTGCGCGCGCGCGCACACACACACACACACACACACACACACACACACACACACACACACACACACACACACACACACACACACACACACACAATAACTGGGTACAAATGATCAAGGAATAAACAATACAATGTTTGAACACCCTGATTCTGGACAAACATTGGCTCTTTGGTCTCGGGAGTCCTTAACTAACTGCCCTGGAGTAGTGCACAGCTCACCTCAACATCCTCGGAGACAAACAGACGAAGAAAAACCAAACATCCAGCACTTTAATGCTGCTGGGGGGCTGGGTGGCCCAGCAAGGACAAAGGTGTTTTAAACGGGCCAATAGTAGATGTGTCCAGGAACAAAGGTGCTCGCACAGACCAGTCCGAGTGGTCCAGCAAGACCTAATGGGGTGGAGCTGGACCCCTGATTGACAGTGGTATAGCTTCCGACCTGATAGGTAATGCTATCATCCGACCATGGGGGTCAGTAGTGTTGTCACTGTCATCTGACCCCTGGCCTTTCATAGTACAATGCTGCTGCAAGTAAGTTTTTCATTGCACCTGTGCATACATGTACTTGTGCATATGACAATAAACTCAACTTTGACTTTGCATTTGTTACTTTTTGCCTAAGCATGCAAGACCATCCCAGGGTTGCTTCCATTTGGAACTGCTGGCTCGCACTAACGATATTCAGGACACTTCATTAGTTCTTTTATCTCATTGCCATCCACATTTTCCTGTATTGCAAGAGTGATGACAATCCCAAAGCAAGTAATTGCCTGAGAACAAATGAAAATTTGTAACTCTTGTGAAAAACATCAGAGCAGGTCCAGTCTTGTATGATCCTGAGGAGTTTTGACAGGACATGGAGAGGATGTTTCCTTTTATGGGAGAACCTAAAACTTCGGGTCACTGTTTAAAAATCAGGGGTCATCCATTTAAGACTGAGATGAGCCGAATTTTTTTTCCCTCAGTCTTCATAACTCTCTTCCTCAAAGAGAGGTGGAAGCAGAGACTATGAATATATTTAAGGCAGAGGTGAACATATACTTGGTAAGAAAGGCGGGTGTGAAAGGTTCCCAGGGGTAGGCAGGAATGTGGAGATCAGCCAGGGTCTTATTCAATGGAAGAGCGGGCTTGAGAGGTCAAATGGACGACTCCTGCTCCTAATTCAAAAAGGGAATTAAAAAGGAAAGTCTAAAGTTTACTCAGTGGGTCGAGCAGCATCTGTGGGGGAGAAGGTCCTAATGCAGAGTTTTGAGCCAAAACGTTAACAATTCCTTTTCCTTACCCCCACCCCCCCCACCCCCCAAAGATGCTGCTCGACCCGCTGAGTTCCTCCAGCAGATTGTTTGTTGCTCCAGATTCCAGCATCTGCCGTCTCTTGTGTGTCCAAGTCTAAGATCTACATTGGGAGATACCACTTGTCTGACATAATGCACGCAGGTCGAACGATTGAGCCTTAATCTGTTACACACTGTTCGCTGGATGCTATGTGAATTGCCCTGGATATTTTTCTGTTATTTCTGAAATCCAAATGTTATGATGACAGACCAATGTGTACTGATTAAAACTAGTTTTATACAACTGGTTAATTAATATACAAAAGCCAAATGATACATTAATCAGCATGATACCAATCAAAAGTTAAAATTCACATCAGTCCATAAAAGAATAACCTGTCTGCTGTAGCATATGTTAGCAAGTCTGGAAACAAACAGGGCTTTTGATTGTACGCTTCCACATGCAGTGTTATACGTGGACTTTTGACTGACAGCTTGTCCACACAGCTTTATTATTTCCTGCCCTGTGCTAAATCTGACCAGCCAGTTCCATGCCATGAATGTACATTAGAGCCATTTCCTTGATGTATACAGGCAGGCCGAGAGTTTGATGGTCCTCACACCTTGTAGGGTGGAGAAGCAAATGCCCAAACACACACACAACTGCTTCCCTCGGACGCTTCCTTCAGTGATTCAGCTGATGGAAAAACTTGACTCTCTCATCCTCTGTCTGTCATCAGCTTACCCCAACAGTTCAAAATAAGCCATGGCATTACATTTTGGATCCATTCTCACTGACTCAGCCAGCTACACGCATTAGTCACCACTAATACAGATTATGGAATCCTCCCGAAGATACAAATGATTGTAAGTAATTTTTAAATCCATCCAGCATAAAATGAAACCACAGAAATGTCCATAATTTTCTTTATGTTGCTTGCAAGTGAGCTGGCCCTCAGTACTTACTGATCACTGAGAAACCCAGTCCGTTAGGTACACGGTTTCATTTTAATTTTCTCCCTTCACCAAGGGCACTGACTATCAAATGCCCCTGCTGCAATTGGAACCAATTCATCCGAAGTCTTTCAACTTCCTGATCTTCTGGCAAGAAAAATTGTTCCAATTTCATGCATCCTTCAGCTCCTTGAGGACATCCTATCATTTACCTGTACATAATTACTATTCTACACACACTTAATATTTTATTTTATAGAGCTTGGGTTTTGCTTATCAGTGGATGATTAAAGAGTCTCACTTCACTGCTTTAATGTTCTGCTTGTATAATTTATTGAGAAAGAGACTTTAGGCTGCAAATTTAAACCAAGAATACTTTATTTACAACAAGACTGCTCGCTGATTTACCAGTGGGTCATTTTTATGCCACAACGTGTTTGGCTGGTGATGTGGAGGAACAGATTTTTGAAGCCAGATGCATGATGGTGTGTGGGTTTTATGATTAGTACGTATTAGGTGCCACAACATTAACACTAAAGAAGCAAAGTTAAAAATGAAGCACATAGTTTTACATGCTCACACCTAGAAGCTTGTGCGTATGTTACCCAATGCGATGGGGATGGGTCTAGCCTTGCTTCAGGGTTTATTTTACGTGAAGCAGGCTCTACTTTATTATACACACGGGCAGTCAATTTTACAGCAAAGAGTCTATATAACAGTAAACAGAATCTATTTTACTACAAACAAAATCTGTTTTACAATAGAGAGCAGGGAATTTTACAGCAGTGAGCAATCTATTTCACAGCAGAGTCTACTTTCCAACCGAGTCCATTTTACAATAAACAGAGTCTATTTTATAGCAATCTATTTTCCAGCTAACAGCAAGCAGCCTACTTTAAAGCAGAGTCCATTTTACAGCAAACAGTGTCTATTTTACTGTTAATAGCAAGTAGCATACTTCACAGCAATCTATCTTGGATGAAATACCATAGTCTATCTTACAGCAACACAAGTATATTTAGTAGAGGTTATTTATGCACAATAGCAACCAGAAAGCATGCTTGAAACCACAGCAAAGACTACAAGTTATTTCTCCATCAGAATGCAGTGAATGGATGGATGATAATTACTTAATGGAGATCATGTCCATCAGATCAATGTCTGCCGCACATAGTGATATTGACCCCAGGTGTCATTGTTAGGGATTATTCAGCAATAATCTCCAATCTCTCTGGCTGTTAAAACACTCTTTGCAGCTGGATGTCTTACACACCAGGTGACAGTGTTCTATTAACGTGAAGGCCAGTTGCTAACATCTATCTGGAGATACAAGAAACCGCAGATGTTGGAATCTGGATCCAATCCAGATGAAGGGTCTCGACCGAAACGTTGACTGTCTACTTCCCTCTACAGATGCTGCCTGGCCAATGGAGTTTGTCTTTTTTCTATTTACATCTATCTGTTTCAGAGTTCACCATCATTGGAATTATCCAATAGGAACATGGCTTTGCAGGTGGAGGATTCAGTGAAGATTCCGTCAAATCCACAAATTTGGAAAGGGAATAGTTATTTTTACACCAACAGCTTTTGTAACCTTTGGACACCAAACTTCTTTGCTGTCAATGACCCAGTTTTAAGATGTAGTCACTATTTCAAATGCAGCTGTCAAATTGTACACAGCAAGATGCCACATCAATGTGCAAATGAACAATTTGAGTGCAAAGTGATCAGAGTGACTCACAGTTTAGCAACGTGAAGACCACTTTCACCACCTTGCACTAAAATGGATTTTGTTTTTTGTTGCTCTAATTGTTTTTGTAAAAACTGTGTATAGAAGTGTACAAGATGATAAGAGGCATAGATCTAGTGGACAGTCAGAGACTTTTTCCCAGGGTGACAATGGCTAACATGAGGGGACATGATTTTAAGGTGATTGGAGGAAGGTATAAGGGGGATGTCAGGGGTAAGTTTTTTTTACACAGAGAGTGGTGGGTGCGTGGAGCGCACTGGCGGCAGAGGTTGTGGGGGCAGATACATTAGGGACATTTAAGAGAATCTGAGACACAAGAATGATAGAAAAATAGGGGGCTATGTCGGAGGGAAGGGTTAGGTAGATCTTAGAGCAGGATAAAATTTCGGCACAACATTGTGGGCTGAAGGGCCTAACTGTGCTGTAGTGTTCTATGTTCTATAACTTATGTTTGATTTATGTTTTTCTTGTGAATGCTGCTTATATGATGCTATGTGTCTGTGATGTGCTGCAAGTAAGTTTTTCATTGCACCTGTGCACACATGTACTTGGTCATATGACAATAAACTCAACTTTAGACCTTAGTTTAAGTGATGTTGCTTAAGGGATAGATTTTGCTCAGGATAACAGAGCAGAGGGCATGGCTCTTATTCAAAAAAGGATTCATCTGAGAGGACAGATAGGTCTTGCTTTGGTCAGACAACAGCAACTTATGATACTGTAGCACTCCCTCAGTACTGGACAAGGGTGCTGAGCTGTGGTCTCTCTTGAATGGAGCTGCAAACATCCGATTCTAAGCGAGCAAGTCTCTTTTCTCATGAAAGGGTTAAGGGGTGACGCAGTGGAGGTCTTTTAGACAATGAGGGGTTTTGTTAGTGCAGTTGCGGAGAGAGTGTTTCCCCCTCTGCGGAGGGGTACAAAGAGAGGCTGGCAAGTGTAAGGCAGTCACCCAGTACCAACAGGGAATGCAGAAGAGACTTTTTTTTACCTAGAGATTGGTGAGACCAGCTCCCACGGGGAGTGGTTGAGGTGAATATTATCGTTGCACCTAAGGGGAGTTTACGAGAGAGGAGGGAATGGAGGTTCAGTCTTGTACAGTTAGATGAAGAAAGATAAGAAGAAACCTGAGTGAGAATGCACCGGTTGTGTCATATATCCTATGTAATTCCATATATTCATTCAACCACAGATGACTCGGGGCAATGTCAGGCCCAAAGGAATCTCAAACCGTCCTGTAACTTTTTATTAAATAGAAACAGAAAATGCTTGAAACACCCAACAGGCCAGGCAGCATCTGTGGAGAGAGAGGAACAGTCACCGTTTCAGGCTCAGGGTTCTGACAGAGGGTCCTGAGCCAGCAGGTCACACAACATTTCTTTCCACAGATGCTGTCTGACCTGCTGTGTGTTTCTAGCATTATCTGTTTTATTTCAGATTTTCAGCATCTGCAGTTCTTTGATTTTGTTTTACCGCAGCTTGTTCTGCTCCACACGAAAATACTTTGCAGTCGTGTTCCATTCACGCCCAGGGTGTGGGCACAGGTGGGAGGGCAGACATTTATCTCCCTGTCCCAACTACCCCTTGAACGGAAGGACTAACTGGGCTAACTCAGGGGGCAGCGAGCAAACTATTGACCTAGGTCTGGAGTCACCTATAGCTGAGATGGGTAGGGAGCAGGGCAATTCCTTCTTTAGATTTTAGTGAACCAGATGTATTTTCATAAAAATCCAGAAGTTTCACTGTTATTGTACCAATACTAGGTTTTTATTTCCATTATATACTCAATTATTTGAAACATTCTTACGGGGTTTGACAAGGTAGAGGCAGGAATGATGTTCTCCCTGGCTGGGGTCAGGTTGGGCCTTTCAGACAGAGGGGGGAAGAAATTTCTTCACCAAAGGGTGGTGGGTCTTTGGAATTCTCTATCCAAGAGAGCTCTGGAGGTTCAGTCGCTGAGAATGCTCAAGATGGAGATTGATAGATATTAATGGAACATAGGTTAGTGCAGGAAAATGGAACTGAGGTAAAATATCAGCCATGATCCGATGGCATGAGGGACCAAATGTCCTATTTCTGCTTCTTATGTTCTTAACTGACCTTAAAATCACTGTTTGCTATTTGAACACATATTTCTGTATCAGACTCTATATACCGGACGACCGTAAAGGAATGTATATTCATGCGGATAATTATTTAAGGGTGCAAATGTCCCCTTCAAAATGTGGTGGTTGAAAGGCCGATGACCCCGTCTTGTAGCTAACCTCTACTGGTTTATGAAACCAAAAGGGAATTTAACAATATAGATCGGGGAAAGCTATTTTGCTGTTGAACTTGGATCCTGAGGAAGATTCAGCCTTTGCTGTCCAATTTCAGGAATCTATTATCAGAGTGGAGAAGTTAAATTAATGAATTGGTACGCTGAAGGAGGTAAGAGAGGCCAGCACAGTAATGAAACCCAAGCGCTTGAGGCTTTAATTTCCTCAGTGGTCTATTTTTAGTTCCGTAGAAAGCAGGCTCTCAAGATCACTGAATAATTACTTGTGAGAAAAGCCATTTGGCCCATCATAATTCATCTAGCTTGAAATTTTCTAAGCTACACCTCGCACCCCAACCATCCCCTGCATTGCTCAATCAAATCGGTTCTTAAAAATTCAAGGGATTTTTAACTTGGCTGTTCGTTTGGGATTAGGTTCTAGATTTGCAATATTTCAATAAAAATTGACCAGAATTTAATGCCTGTGTTAATAATGTTTGCAGGCAGTATACAGCCTAGAACAAATCTTTCCAAATGTTTCTTCCCAGAGAGTGCACTGGGATTCACAGATTTATTGATTCCGGAATTCTGGCTAGCGTTAGACATAGGTGTTTGTCCAAGGTGTTAAGGAATACAGAAATAACAGAAAAGCCTTGAAATTGGATTGCGCAGAGTTTGTTATTTCTAAGTGCTGCATGGTCAATTCTGATTCTACCTGGAGGTCATTTCTGGTTGCCTGTTGTAAAATTGGACTGGGTATCTCTGCCTGGTATTCACCCCAATGCACCTGACATTTGCCCAATGTCAGGTGTGTGTCAGCTGATGTCTTATTTCTGGTTATGTTGCACTGACCTGCATCAACAAAGATCCACAGTATGACTGTTGTGGTACAGGCCCAATGAGACTGACGCTAGTTTATTGTTGCAACACACAAGATGCTGGAAGAACTCAGCGGGTCAGGCAGCATCTGTGGAGGGAAATGGACAGCTGATGTTTTGGGTCGAGACCCTTCATCTGGACTGAGAGATAGAGGGGAGATAACCAGTATAAAGAGGTGCCCTGAAGGGGTGGAGCATGAGCTGGCATGTTGTGTGTTTCTCCAGGCTCTCGAATCTTGGCTGTTTATTGTAATTTAAAGTGACACTCTGCTGACACTGGCAGACCTGACATAGCCTCAGAACTGGTTGCAGATGGTTCAACCACGTTGCAAAGCTCATGCCGTGAGCTACAACTGACGAGGAAATACATTCACCTGCGTTTAACTGCCGGGTTACTCTCACATTAGGGGCCTCAGTGGCGACACTGCCGGTAGTTCTCTGTTACTGCAGGTGTTGGTATGTTCAGGTTTATTATCACTGTCTTATATGACTTGAAATTTGTTTTGCGGCAGCAAGACATTAAAAATTATAAATAAATAAATACATAATGCAAAAAAAAAGGAACAATGAGGTAGTGTTCATGGACTGTTCAGAAATCTGATGGACGGGAAGATGTTCCTAAAATGTTGAGTGTGGGTCTTCAGGCTCCTGTACCTCCTCCCTGATGGTAGTAATGAGAAGAAGGCTTGTCCCGGATGGTGAGGGTCCTTAGTGAAGGATGCCACCGCCTTGATGGTAGGGAGGTTTGTGCCCGTGATGGAGCTGGTTGAATCTACAACCCTCTGCAGCCTCTTGCGATCCCATGCTTTGGAGCCTCCATATCAGGCTGTGATGCAACCAGTCAAAATGCTCTTCACTGTACATCTGTAGAAATTTGTAAGAGATTTTGGTGACATATCAAATTTCATCAAACTCCTAACGAAGTAGAGCCACTGGCATGCCTTCTTTGTGATTGCATCAATGTGTTGGGCCCTTGGAGATGTTGACACCCAGGAACTTGAAGCAGCTCACCCTTTCCACCGCTGACCCCTCAATGAGGACTGGTGTGTGTTCTCCTGACTTCCCCCTCTTGAAGTCCACAATCAGTTCCTTGGTCTTGCTGACGCTGAGTGCGAGGTTGTTGTTGCAACACCACTCAACCAACTGATCTATTTCACTCCTGTACACCTCCTCATCACCATCTGAGATTTTACCAACAACAGTGGTGTCATTGGTGAACTTATGGATGGTGTTTGGGCTGTGTCTTGCCACACAGTCATGAGTGTAGAGACAGTAGAGCAATGGGCTAAGCACACATCCTTGAGATGCACCTGTGTTGATTGTCAGCGAGGAGGAGATGTTATTACTGATCTGTACTGACTGTCCACCCAGAGTGGGTCAGGGTCTGGGACCATGGGGTAAAGATGTTCCCATCAGTGAAGATCCCACAGAATCTTTAGGGACCCCACATCGTACCCGGAGAACAACAAGTTCATATGCTCAGGTTTCCTGAGGCTGTCATGGAATCATAGTTACACAGTAAGGGCACAGGCCCTTCAGCCCAACTCATCCATGCTGACCAAATTGCTGGCCTGAGCTCATCCTATTTACCTGCATTTGGCCCATATTCCTCCAAACTTTTCCTATCCGTATACCTGTCTAAAGGTCTTTTAAACATTGTAATTGTACCCACCTCTACCACTTCCTCTGGCAGCTCGTTCCACACACCCACCACCCTCTGTGTGGAAAACCTGCGTCTCAGCCCCCCTTTAAATCTTTCCCCTCTACACCTATGACTTCTAGTTTTAGACTCCCCCACCCTTGGAAAAAGACTGTGACAATTCACCTTATCTATGGCCCTCATGATTTTATAAACCTCCATAAGGTCACCCCTCAGCCCTCTTCGCTCCAGGGAAAACAGTCCTAGCCTGAGATGTATGACGTTGTACAGGAAGACCCTTGACCGATTTCTCGTGCCTGGACTGCTGTCTCCGTGGGGGTCAAGGTCGCGTTGATTCTCAGCTTCCTCCCCACAAGATCTTTCCCAGCAGCCATATAGACATCTGCACTGTCCCCCAGATTCAGGTCCAAATTCAGATTAGTTGATAGTTGTGTATACCAAGGTGCAATGAAACTCCTTGCTTGTGTGAAGGTCACGGAGTAAATAAACACAACAGTAAATACAGCGATGAGTGCAAAACAACAGAATAGTGCAAAGATAGTGGTGCAGTCTGAAGTAGTGCAAAAAGAAATGCTAAAGTGACAATAACAGAATAACCAAGAGAGAGAGAATTAAGAGTCTGAGAACATGGCAGCCCCACCGGAAAGGGGATGTGAAGGAGATGGTTGGTTCAGGAGTCTGACAGCAGTGGGGAAGAAGCTGTTCCTGAGTCTGGACGTCCGGGCTTTCAAGCTCCTGGATCTTCTCCCAGAAGGTAGAAGGGAGAAAAGGGAATGGCCGGGGTGGCAGGCATTCTTGACGATACTGTTCGCCTTCCTGAAGCCACGCACCGTGAAGATGGACAGGATGGAAGGAAGTGACGAGCCTGTGACGGACTGGGCAGTGTTCATCGCTCCCTGCAGGCTCCGGCGCTCCAGAGCAGAGCAGTTGCCGTACCAGGCTGAGATGCAACCAGTAAGAACACTTTCTGCAGCGCATCTAAGAGACATCAGGGAGGTCACCCCAGGCCCCGAGTTCACGGAGAAGTGATCTCACCCACTCTGGGTTCAGCGAGGAGCAGCTGGCACCTCGGGCGCTGGACTTTGTCGGCACTGCTGTCTGCCCACCAGCAAGAGCAGCCACTGACTGCACTCGTGTCCCAGAGGGGCTCCATCAATAGCCCGGACCCTGTCACCAACAGGAAAGTTTCCGCTCTCGCAGTGGGGATCACAAGAAGCATTTCCTCAGGGTGAGCGCCTTGTATCTGGGAAGGAGGCGTGACCCCCTTCACCCTGCGGGAGTCCGCACCGCCGGACGCCTCCAGCAGACGACACTGCCCAGAGGGATGGATCCTGAGGACAAGGGCTTCCCTTTACTGCTCCGGCTCCTCACACAAGGGTACTCTCCAACCTCAGCAGCTGAGCTCCGATACAACCAGTGACACCATTGGGGGGAACACCAGAGGTCACCTGCAGCTGAGATGTTCTGCCTGCATCAGTCTGTCTGTGGCCAATGGTACTCTCCAGGCCAAGGTGGAGACCTCATCACCGTGCATTGCCGGTTGTAGAATCCAGAGAGCTGCAGGTGTTGGAGGAAGAGCAGCACGGAGACCCGGAGATTGAGGGCATGATGGAGGAGGAAGAGGAACAAGAGGTAGAGGAAGGCTCCGGGGGAAACGTCCCTGCTCGGGATCCATAACCTCCTCCTGCAGTCAGCTAGGAGATGTCGGCAGTGTCCACACCAGATGGGAATTAAATAAAATGGCATCAATTTGATCAAGTAATAAAACCATGAAGCCGGTCTCTTCCGCTTGGAAATGCAGCTCAGTAGTGACGTCCAGAAACCTTTGGTTCAATTCCCAAACTGATCTCTTGAGCTCGAGCCGTGCGCAAGGGTTTAAGTGAGACAGATATGCTGGACATTTCCTGTTTCCCTGCTCCAGTTTGGGGTTGGCTGCCTACACGTAGGTGGACCTGGAGAAGTGGGAGGAGACTGAGGAGCCAAACAGGAGCTGGGTGCCAGCTGGTGATGGCTGCCTGCCTCTTCCACTAGGAGCTGCCGCTGCCAACTCTGGTTTGCCTCCAAGTTTCTGGTCCGCACACTTGTGCCATTGGACATCCAACGTTGGCCACCCTGAGAGTGAGCACCTAACTGGCTATCTGACAGTGGCCACTTTACACTGGCCATTTTAACATTGGACACTCCAACTCTGGACACCCCAATCTTGGCTGCCTGACACTGGACCCCTGACAGTGCAATTGGAATTGGTTTATTATTGTCACATGTACAGAGATGCAGTAAAAAACTTCTGTTTGCGTGTTTACAAAAGGAAAAACAAAATGTAGAATATAGTGTTACAGTTACAGAGAAAGTGCAGTGCAGGCAGACAATAAGGTGCAAGGGTCACAATGAGGTAGATTGGGAGATCAAGAGTTCATCTTTGTCATATAAGAGGTCTGTTGAAGAGTCTGATAACAGCGGGATAGAAGCTGTCCTTGAGTCTGGTGATTCGTGCTCTCAAGCTTTTGTATCTTCTGCTCAATGGGAGGGAGGAGAACAGAGAATGTCCCGGGTGGGAGGGGTCTGTGATTATGTTGGCTGCTTTCCCAAGGCAGTGGGAAGTATAGATAGAGTCAATGGAGGGGAGGCTGGTTTTCGTGATGGACTGGGCTGTCTTCACAACTCTCTGCAATTTCCTGTGATCTTGCCATCACGGGCAGAGCAGTTGCCATACCAAGCTGTGATGTCGTAGGATGCTTTCTATAGTGCTTCTGTAAAAATTGGGGACGTGCCAAATTTCCTTAGCCTTCTGAGGCGTTGGTGTAATTTCTTGGCGGTAATGTCCACGTGATCACCCCAACACTGTCCACTGGACACTGAAAACCTGATGTCACCCTGATATTTTTCACTCAGCATTGGACACCCAACCCTGGAGCCTGATCCTGAACACCCTAACTCTGGACAGCCCAATTATGGACAGCCAACACTGGCATCTAATACTGCCCACCCCAATACGGGCAAGTCTGTTAGAGGTTGACTATTCCTCTCAAGCAGCAGCATGCCCAGGGTGCCAAATCTTGCCCCAAGTGGTGGCAAGGATATGGGCATGAAAGAGACTAAAGTGTGGGGATTTGGGAAAGGGTAGGGGAGAGGGACTAATTAAATTAAACTAATGGCTTCTTTATCCTTGTATGTTTCCATTCTAATTAACTGAACCCAGAAATCACCCTGTCACATGGGGCCCAATAAGTACAATCTGATTGGCCATTAGAGTCATACTGTTGTACAGCATAGAAACAGGCCCGTCGGCCTACAGTGTCTATGCCAACCACCATGCCTGTCTGTTACTAATCCCATGCCTGCATTAATTCCATATCCCTGTGTCCTGCTCATTCAAGTACCTGTCCAGATGCCTCTTAAAAGTTGTTACCGTTCCTGCCTCCACCATCTCCTCTGGCAGCTCATTCCAGACACCAGCTACTCTGTGCATGAAAAATTTACCCCTCAGATCCCCTCTAAACCCCTTCCCTCTTGCCTTAAACCTATGCCCTCGAGCTTTAGACACCCCCACCATGGGAAACAGATACTGGCTAGCTACCCTGTCTATGCCTCTCACAATTTACATACCTCTATCATGTCACCTCTCAGCCTCCTTTGCTCCAGGGAAAAAAGACCTAGCCTATCCAATCTCTCCTGATAAATCAAGCCGTCCAATCCAGGTAACATCTTGTGAATCTTTTCTGCACCCTCTCTAGCTTAATCACATCCTTCCTAAAGTGTGGAAACCAGAACTGCTCCTGATACTGCAAGTGCGGCCTAACCAACATTTTGTACAGCAGTAGCATAACTTCCCTTCTCTTATCCTCAGTGCCTTGGCCGATGAAGGCAAACATGCCATATGTCTTCCTCACAATTCTGTCTACCTACATTCCAATTTTCAGGGAACTATGTACTTATACCCCCAAGGTCTTTCTGTTCAACAACAATCCTCAGGGCTCTTCCATTCACTGTGTATGTCCTGTGCTGGTTTAACTTCCCAAAATGGATCACTTTGCACTTGTTTGCGTTAAATTCACTGTAGTGTAGCGGTTAGCGTGATGCTATTACAGTGCCAGCTACCCAGGTTCAATTCCTGCCGCTGTCTGTAAGGAGTTTGTACATTCTCCCCGTGTCCGCGTGGGTTTCCTCCGGGTGCTCCAGTTTCCTCCCACATTCCAAAGATGTACAGGTTAGGAGCTGTGGGCATGCTATGTTGGCGCCGGAAGAGTGGTGACACTTGTGGGCTGCCCCCAGCACATTCTCAGTAATGCAAAAAGATGCATTTCACTGTGTGTTTTGATTTACATGTGACTAATAAATAAATACCTTATTATTTAAATTCCATCTGCCATTCTGTTGTCCACATACCCAGATGGCTGGGCAGAGACTATGTTGGGGGAGACGATGGGATTACGATAATCATCCCTCGTGTACTTGGATTTGTACAAATACATGTTAAAATATTCCTAAAACATTGAAAATGTAACCTGTTTGCAGCTGGAAGATTATATTTCTCAACTCAAATCTTATTGTAACATTGAGCATTCAAAGCCATCATCTATTTATTCCAGAAGAGAGATTGAATGAATTTCAATTACTTATTTTGCTATTCTCTTCATAATTTTCATGCCAAATTATATTTCTCATCTCTCTGATATTCAAGCAGCAATCTCATATCATAAAAAACAGATTATCACATCATGCTTCTGGCCCATTTTACCGGCTTCATTTTGAGACTTAAACAAAACAACAAATGCAAGTGTTACGGGGGTGTTGGTCCCAAGGAAGTGCTGAGAGGAGTTGTCTGAGGTTCGAATGCAGAGGTAAGGTATGGGGGATTATAAAGCTGGCCTGGTTTATTCAGGGAGATAGGAGCCTCATAGAGACTGAGGCATTCCAATTATATTGGAGAGGGTGGAATTGTTGTCCTTGAGATAAAAGAGGTTAAATTTAATAGGAACAATCAAAATCATGAAGGGTTTTGAAGGCAGAAATGAGAAACTGTCCCCATTGACGGAAGGAGTAATTATGAGAAGATACAGATATAAGATAATTGCAAAAAAAATACAGGGAAACAGTGGGAGATTCAGTTCATGCGGAGAGTGGTTACAATCTGGGACATGCTGCCTGAAAGACTGGTGGAAGCAGAGTCAGCAGAACTTTCAGAAAGAGGGTAGGATGTGTATGTTGAATCAATCCTTTGTGATTCCCTGAGAAATCTTTTCACTTGCCGCTGACTTGGGAAAGCAGCCAACATAATCATTCCGACGCTGGTCATTCTCTCTTCTCCCCTCTCCCGTCGGGCAGATGGTACAAAAGCTTAAAGCACATACCACCAGACTCAAGGACAGATGGATCCCACTGTTATCAGACTCTTGAATGGACCTCTCATATGCTAAGAGATGAACTTTTGATCTCCCAATCTACCTTCTCATGGCCCTTGCATCTTATTTGGTATGCCATCAAAGACTCATGCAAAGTTCCAAAGATGTACGGTGGAGAGCATTCTGACTGGTTACATCAAAGCCTGGTATTGAGGCTCCAATGCACAGGATCGCAAGAGGCTGCAGAGGGTTGTAGACTCAGCCAGCTCCATCATGGGCACAACCCTCCCCACCATCGAGGACATCTTCAAGACGCGGTGCCTCAAGAAGGCGGCATCCTTCACTAAGGACCCTCACCATCCGGGACATGCCCTCTTCTCGTTACTACCATCGGGGAGGAAGTACAGGAGCCTGAAGACCCACACTCAATGATTCAGGAACAGCTTCTTCCTCTCCACCATCAGACTTCTGAATGGTCCAGGAACACTGCACTGTTATAACAAGGCCCAGCGTAAGCTGGAGGACAGCACCTCATGTTCCTCATCGCACTTTACCAGTTCTGTTGAGGGGTCTTCAACCTGAAACTTTAAGCCTCTTTCTCTTTCAGTAGGTGCTGTCTGACCTGCTGAGTATTTCCAGTATTTTCTGGCTTTATTTCCAATGGTAGGGGGACGTATGTGCCTCATTCCTCAGGATTTAGAAAGAACAAAATCTCTCTGAAATCATTGTGATGGAAACTAATTAATGTGAACAAACTCCTTCATGATCATGCCCTGGAGCACTTGTTACTCCTTCTGCTGTTCTCTCAAGAATGAATAAACTGAAAAGAATAATAATTTGCAAAATGTGACACCTTTCAGCATGGTGCATTGCTCCAACATGCAAAATTTGACACCCAATTATATGAAGATAGGTGACAAAACTTTGGTCAAAGAGAGAGGTTTTAAGCAGTGTCTTGAAACAGGAGAGAGAGGGAGGGAGGTTAGAGTTCAGGCATGGCCACTGATGATGGGGTGATGGAAACTGTTGAATCTTGGTAATTGATAATTGGTTTATTATTGTCACATGCACTGAGATACAGTGTAAAACCTAGTTTTGCATGCCATCCAGACAGATCATTCCAAACGTCAGTACATCGATGTAGTACAAAGGGAAAAGCAATAACAGAATGCAGAATGTAGTGTTACAGTTACAGAGAAAGTGCAGTACAGGTGGACAAATAAGGTGCAAGGGCCATGACGAGGTGGACAGAGAGACTTAAGAGTTCATCTTTATTATACAAGAGGTCTGTTCTTATACTAGCAGGATAGCAGCTGTTCTTGAGACTAGTGGTGCGTGTTTTCAAGCTTTTGTATTTTCTGCCTGATGGGAAAGGGGAGGGGAAGAAGAGAGAATGACTGGGGTGGGAGGGGTCTTTGATTATGTTGGGAGCTTTCCCAAGGCAGTGGGAAGTGTAGACAGAGTCAGTAGAGGGGAGGCTAGTTTTTGTGATGGACTGGGCTGTGTTCACAACTCTTTGCAATCTTAATTCTTTGAGTGCATCAAAGAGTTTCAGATGTGAAACAAGTATTTTGTAAGCAGTGCCTATCTTGCCCAGAGTTTAAGTCATCAGAATTGCAGAGTAACATTCTCAATGTAGGTAATTGTAGGCCCTGTGTTGATCTTATGAATTACATTGGAAAAAATATTCATTAACAAGCCTTTACAAAGTGAGCACACAAAATAAGTAGGAGCCAGAAAGACACTGGGCATTGCCATGGTTACGTTCCTAATCATCTTATTTAATGATGGACACTCATAGTGCAATCCAAATGAATTTATAATCAGGCTCTTGAGTTATAATTCTGTGTTAATTATTGAAATAAAATTATTATTATACAATTTGGACAACTATTTAGCATTATTTTTATCTAAATGGGTGTTGACCTAAAAAACAAATGAAAATCCCTCAGAAAGATAACAGCAGGTAAACCATGTCTGTAATGATGAAATACTTATAAAAAGAGAAGCGATTAAAGTTTGGTATTTCATTTAGAATGACATTCAGAACTAATTTATCTTATCAAAAGACTGTCCAGGGATCTGGATTCCAGTACAGGTAAAAATAATTTATAAAACGTATCACTTGTAACATTGTTCATTTCACAAAAGGCACCATTTTCCCTAAAGATTATTAAATAATGATTTTTTAAAAGAATACTCTCATAATCTATGGATCTTTTTGAATATTTACAGTACTTTTGAAGTGTTGCTAGATGTTATAGTGCATGTTAAACAGTCGCCAATATACGCACAGTAAGATCCCAATAAAAATTACTGGGTTATCTTGCGTGGATAATGTTTTGGCCGGGACTGTGGGGAAATAAATCTTTGTTGTCCATCTGAGAAGGTAGATGGGGGCTCAGTTTAATATCTTTCCTGAAAGTTGGTACTTCCAGCAATGTAGCACTCCCCCAGCACTGTACTGAGGTATCAGTGTGGATTTTTATGCTCAAGCTTCTGGAGTGAGATTAGAACTCACAAACCTTCTGACACCACTGAACCTTTGCTGTTTTTAGATTCATTTATGGGTTGTAGGCATCATTGGAAAGGCCAGACTTTATTGGCCATTGCTATTCTTTTCCTAAAAATATTCTTCACTTATAAAATTCCAAGACAGGTTGTCTCACGAGCTTACAGGACTCACGTCAACATGGCATCAGTTTTTTACATCACACAAGGAACACAAAAGGATCATAGATCATAGCACAGAAACAGGCCCTTCAGCCCGTCATGTTCATGCCAATCTTCTTTCTCAGCTACACTAATCCCACCTGTCCTGACCCGAAACGTTGACCGCCTGTTTCTCTCCACAGATGCTGCCTGGCCCTGCTGAGTTTCTCCAGCATCATCGTGAGTTCCTCCAGCATCTTGTTTATAGGCATAGAAGGGTCATTTTCCCATTCTCTATGTTGATACAACAGTGATAGAGGATTATAGTCTCCTGTTCACTCCAATATTATTTTAGTCTTAATTTTCCTGATAACTCGAGTGTAGACTGGAGCAGCAGATTCGAAAGCAGAAGTTAGAACTGAGCCAAGTAACATGGATGCTGGAAATCTGAAATAATAACAAGGAACACTAGAAGTACTCAGCAGGTCAAGAGAGAAAAGGAATTAATGTTTCAGGTCGATGGCCTTTCAGACGAAGCATTAAATCTATTTGTCTCTCCACAGTGCCTGCCATTTTTGAGTAATATTCTCCCACCTGGGGTAAAGCCTTTGTGCGGTTATACTCATTTAGTATCACTGGACTCCATATTCCCATTAACACATGCATTACAGGTGGCACTAAAGACAGGTGGAGAGACTGAGAGCGATAAACGTGAGATTAAACATTTAAATTATGGTAGCCGAGCCTTGAAAATCACTCTCTCCTCTGGATTAAAGGGACATTAACTCAAGATCCCAGTTCACGGATCATTGCAAGAAACCTAGGCAAGTGTTGAAAGCGTGCTGCACAGCTGAGACTAAATAAAAGCAGAGGAAACTGAAAACATTCAGTGGATCAGGCAGCATCTGCGGGGAGACAAAGAGAGGTAATGTTTCAGGTGATGATCTTTCATCGGCATTAGGGGACAAGAAAGATTCATGATACAAAGAAAGAATAGAGGGCAGTGGAGAGACTAAAATCGGTGATATCATGGGGTAATGGAACAAAAGCTCAGGCTGGGAAGATGCAGAATAATTATCTGAAATTAGCAGAGGAACGCTGGATATCTGAAATAAAAATGCCAGGATTGCTGCGTAGCTAAAATTGTTTATAAAGTCAAAAAGTCGAATGTATTGTCATGTGCATACACAGGTGCAATGAAAAACTTACTTGCAGCAGCATCACGGGCACATAGCATCAGAGATACAACGTTCACAAGAAAAACATAAATTAAACATAAATTATACAAATTTATACAACAAAGAACACAATTAGAACAAAAAAAAAGTCCATTGTAGTGCAAAATGGTGATAGTGTTGCTGTGGTGATTAGGGTAGCGAGGAACCAAATGGTTGAAGGGAAATAGCTGTTCTTGAACCTGGTGGTGTGGACCGTGATGTATTGTGCTGAGTTCACTTCTCTCTGCAGCTTCTTACGTTCCTGTGCATTCAAATTGCTGTACCAGATCATAATGCAACCAGTCAGGATGCTTTCAACAGTGCGCCTGTAGAAGTTTGTTGGGAGTTTTCGGTGACAGGCCGAACCTCCTTAACTTCCTCAGAAAGTAAAGACGCTGGCGCGCCTTCCTTGTGATTGCATCTATGTGCTGGACCCAGGACAGGTCATCCGATATTTTGTCGCCCAGGAATTTAAATCTGCTGACCCTCTCCACTGCCAATCCCCCAGTGTAGACTGGCACATGTCGCCCTCCTTCCCCTTCCTGAAGCCAACACTCAGCTCTTTAGTTTCACTGACGTTAAGCGAGGGGTTGTTTTTGCGGCACCACTCAACTAGGTGTCCTATCTCGCTCCTGTACGCTGACTCATCGCCACCTGTGATTCATCCAACGACAGTGGTGTCGTCAGCGAATTTGTATATGGCAGTGGAGCTGTGCTTGGCTGTGTTGAGTCTGGAAGATTGGAATGTGCCCAGTTACATAAATTGGTGCTGTTTCTCGAACTTATCTTGAACTTTGTTGGAACAGAGGTCAGAGTGAAAGGGAGGACGACTATGATAGTCAGAGGTGCTGTCTTTTCAGTGAGGTGATGGACTGAATGTAAAGTGTCTGTCAACTGGGGAGAGGAGGTTCTACACAAATGAAGATAGGAGAGGAATCTTCTTGACATTACTTCTCTAACCAATGCCATTAAAATTATGAGGTATAGACAGAGTAGACAGCCAGTATCTTTTCCCCAGGACTGAAATGTCTAATACTAGGTGAATTTATAGTGAGAGGGGAAAAGTGCAAGGAAGGTGTGCAGGGCAAGTTATTTTTACACAGAGAGAGGTGGGGGCCTGAAATGCATTGGCAGGGGTGGTGGTGGAGGCAGATAACGTAGGAGCGTTTAAGAGACTTTTAGATCGGCACATGAATATGCAGAGAAGGGAGGGATATGGTCAATGTGTGGGGAAGAGGAATTAGATTAATTAGGAGTCACTGGTTTAATTAGTTCAGCACAACACTGTGGGCCGAAGGGCCTGTCCTGTGCTGTTCCATGTTCTATCAACAGAAATTGTTTGGCCCTCTTCTGATGTGGGACCCTGCTGTGCCTAAATTGGCTGTGCACTCGGACCTCTCACACGCTGAAGATGAACTCTTGATCTCCCAATTTACCCCAATGTGGCCCTTTCACTTTATCTGTTTACATGCACTGTATTTTATCTGTAGCTGCTACACTATATTCTGCATTGTCTTCTTACTACGTTGATGTACTTACGTATGGCATTATCTTCCTGGAAGGCATGCAAAAAAAAGTTTTTCACTGTATCTTGGTACACATGACAATAAACCAATAATACCACTTCATTTGTGCTTACACTTTCTGAAGGATTGACTGTGGAGAACTCAGGCTAGCTCTGAGGACAAAAAGGTCACAAAAATCTGACTCCTTCCCATAAGTTCAGTGGTCATTTCATTGGGTAGTGTGGAACCTAGAGGGATGGACCATGATGGCCCAAGCTGGCTTTCTTCTTTGCTTCTCAACCAGCTGGACTTGTCCAAAGGATCAACTGAGGCTCTGGACTGAACCTCAGAATCAGGATTGACTGTGATGCTTCTCACAGTCAAATTGCCAGCTCATGGCCTCTACCTTTGACTTACCAAGGGTTAGTTGAATGAGGCACTGGGAGAACAACAATGTCGTCACAACTGTTCATAGATCAGCGTCTACAGAAGAAGATTAGAAGATCAGGAAGAAAATTTGGGGAAACATGAATCAATTAAAACACGATGAAGGAAAGTAAATCTGGAAATAAGGAAAACATCTCTCTCCACCGCAGGATGAACAGCCACAAAGGGCAACCACCTATCTCATGTATGAAGTGGGGAAGCCAATTTGAGCACAACCAGGTCCCATGGACGATGATAGGACCAGATAGTCTGTTTCAGTGAGACTGGATGAGGGTAAGTATTGGCCCTGACACTGACGATAATGCTCCTGGATCTTTCTCGGAATTGGAATATTGTCATGTGCCAAGATACAGTGAAAAACTTAGTTTTGCATGCCATCCATACAGATCATTTCAAAACACAAGTACGTTGAGGTAGTACAAGGGAAAGGCAATAACAGAATGCAGAATAAAGTGTTACAGTTAGAGAGAAAGTGCAGTGCAGGTAGACAATAAGGTACAAGGGCAACAATGAGGTAGATTGTGAGGTCAAGAGTCCATCCTTAACGCAGAAGTCTGTTCGTCTTATAACAGTGAGATGGAAGCTGTCCTTGAGCCTGGTGGTACGTGCTTTCAGGCTTTTGTATCTTCTGCCCAATGGAAGTGGGGGAAGAAGAGAGAGAATGTCTAGGGTGGGAGGGGTCTTTGATTATGTTGGCTGCTTTTCCAAGGTAGAGAGAAGTGTAGACAGAATCCAGCCAAGGGGAATTTTACCTCCAGGTAAGAAGCCAGAGTGACTAATGCCTCACCTGAGAAGAATGAGAGTGATTAGAGGATGTACGTCTAACATTGCCTTGCCCACTAGTGTGATCTGCTTACTCACAAAGTAGTCACTGTTTGCTCAACACTGCAGTGCTACAGAAAAAGATTACACAATGTTCAAAAATAATCAATAATTAATTTTCTCATTGTAGAGCTTTATGAAGTTTAATAATGCAGTGAGGCATTTACACAGTCAATTTGCACTTTTTGAGCAACCAATAAACAGAACTCACTTGCCAGGAATTTCTGTTAATGAAATGTTATAGATTCCGAATTTGCTTTTATAAAAGTTAATGGAACTGAAAGGAGTGCTCATTCATTAAAGGGCACGCAGTTGAAGTAGATTCTGCACAGAATTGGGAATCTATGAATTGGTCGATTGGTTCATTAATGGTTTATCAGCGAGTGGGACAATGAGTGTTGAAACACGAGAACCATTGACAAACAAAAGAGACTAGAGGCAGTGATGAGCTTGATCTGAGGAACATTCCTGGTCTGAACATGAAACGACACGTGCAGAAGGTAGAAGAGAGATGATCGGGGAGGTAAAGGCAGGTGGCCAAACACACTGACAGAAGTGGACTTTAGGAGCTGCTGTGAAAGAGCAGAGCAAAGAGCACTAGAGAGGTGAAGTGTAGATAAGGTGAACGGTCATAGTCCTTTTCTCAGCGTTGGGAAGTCTAAAATTAGGCATAGGTTTAAACTGAGAGGGGAAGGATTTAAAAGGGATCAGAGGGGCAACTTTTTCTCCCCACACAGAGGGTGGTGGGTATATGGAACGAGCTGCCATAGGAAGTGGTAGAGGAGGAGTGATAAAGACACGGACAGGTACATGGATAGGAAAGGTTTAGAGGGATATGGGCCAAATGCAGGGAAATGGGACCACTCAAGTAGACAACTTAGTCGGCATGGACACGTTGGGCCGAAGGGCCTGTTTCCATGCTGTACAATTCTGACTCTGAGAAGTTAGGAACTCCAAAAGTCAGGGCCTCAACAGCTGAAGGAATGGCTGGTATTGGTGAAACAAAACAGAAGAATCAGAGGAGAGCAGAGTTTCTGAGGATCAGTTGAGCTGAAGGAAGTGACACAGAAAAAAAAAGGAGGCATGTTCAGTGATTTGAAAATTAGGGTGGAAGTTCTGTGGATGAGGTGTTCTGAACTAGGGGCCAGTGGAGGTGACCAAGCACAGAGGTGCTGAGTAAATGGATCTTAGGATGTGGGCACTAGAGACTTGGATGATCTTAAAAGTACAACAAATAAATCAGCCATGTGAGCAGGGGAACAATTCTAGAGGGTAACAAGGGCATGGAAGAGGGTTTATATGGCAGATGAACAGAGGCAGGGGTGGGGCTCTGGTAGAAAGCTGGTTCCCCCTTTCCCGCTGTGCTTGCACTCTGTAGACACACGTTTACAGCAATCCAATTCAATTTGGTTAAATGTTTGCAATCATCCAACCAGCAAGATAATAGACACAAAGCATTGGGGTATTCAAAGTGCAATTAGATTGAAATAATAACAGAGCTAATGTACCAGAGGGATAGGCTTCAATTAGCCTTTCCTTATCCCTGACTTCTCATATTTATGTGGGGACATTGCTGAACTATGTTGTTAAACAGTGCATTTAAGGTAGATTAAAATTACTACCTGAAGGTACAACAAGGATGAAAGACAATGGAATATCATTACAAAATTAATCTGAGATACGAGTTGTAGAAAATTATTGATGTTCTCAATCAGCTCTGTTCAGTTTTTGCATCATTTTCCTCTGTAACTATCTGTAGCATTAAAGAATCATAGAAATTCAGAAGCTTTGGCAAGGGTGCAGAAGAGGTTCACCAGGATGCTACCTGGATTAGAGGGTATGTGTTACGAGGAGAGGTTGGACAAACTTGGGTGGTTTTCTCTGAAGTGGCAGAGGTTGAGGGGAGACTTGAAGGAAGTTTGTAATATTATAGAGAGCTGGCGTCTTTTCCCCAGGGTCAAAATATCTAATACTTGAGGGCATGCATTTAAAGTGAGAGGGGGAAAATTTTTTTTTTTTTTTTTTTTTTTAAAACATAAGATGTGCAGGGCAAGTTTTTAAAAAAAAAAATATGTATAGCATGGTGGATACCTGGCATGTGCTGCCAGGGATGGTAGTGAAAGCAAATACAAGAGGTGTTTAAAAGGCTCTTAGATAGGCACATGAATGTACAGAGAATGGAGTGATATGGACATTGTGTAGGCAGAAGGGATTAGTTTAGTTAGGTGTTTAATTAGCTTGGCACAACATTGTGGGCTGAAGGGCCTGTTCCTGTGCTGTATTGTTCTAGGTGTACAGCTCACACTGCTGGTTGGTCCAGTGTCCCCATGATAGCCACAAACTTGGTCACTGAGACTAATCCCACTCCTGCTCTGTCTATATCTCTGTAGGTTCTTGCATTTCATCCATTCTATGTTCTGTGTGATCAGAGATTGGGAATATTTCACATCCTTGCTGAGATAGTCAGAACAAAGTCCCCAATAAGTGGGACTGATGGTTCACACATTGCTCACTAATATAGTGAGGAATAGTTCTTCTTAGGCCAAAGGAAAGATGATTTACTTTCAGAATCCAAATTATCATCACTGACTTGTATGATGTGAAATTTGTTGTATTGCAACAGCAGTACAGTGCAAAGACATTAACAAATCACAAAATAAACAGTGCAAAAAGAAACCAAGGTAGTGTTCATGGACCATACAGAAATCTGATGGAGGAGGGGAAGAAGCTGTTTCTGAATTGTTGAGTCTTCAGGCTCCTGTACCTCCTCCCCAGTGGTAGTAATGAGAAGAGGGCATGTCCCAGATGGTGAGGGTCCTTAGTGATGGATGCCACCTTCTTGAGGCACTGCCTCTTGAAGATGTCCTCAATGGCAGGGTGGGTTGTGCTTGTGATGGGACTGGTTGAGTCTACAACTTTTCAATCCTGCGCATTGGAGGCTCCATACCAGGTGGTGATGCAACATCAGAATGCAGTCCACCATAAATCTACAGAAATTTGTAAGTCTTTAGTGACAGACCAAATCTCCTCAAACTCTGTCCTGTCAGGTTTGTGGATTTTGAGGGGACTGATGTGGCCAATGTAGGAACCAAAGACTCTTCCAAGGGGCAGATATGGCTGTTGAGGCAGGCAGGTGGGTAGTTTGAGAGGTGGTCTGTGCTTTCTGCTGAGTACACAGGATGTCTGTGTGCTTCCAATTCATGGCTCTCAATACCTTCTCCAGTTTGAGTGCTCATGGACCAGAGATTCTTTGGAGTCAGTGGGGATGTTCGCTTCCTCAAGCAGGCTTTTAGCACATCCTTAAATCTTTTCCTCAGTCTTCTTGATAACTTCTTCCCACGACAGAGCTTGGAATGGAGAACCTGGTGTAAAGGTTTAAGAACACAATAAGAAATAGATGCAGAGGCAGCCATCTGGCCTGTCGAGCCTGCTCCACCATTCAATAAGATCATGGCTGATCTGGCCATGGACTCAGATCCACCTACCTGCCTTTTTCCCCCCATAACCCTTAATTCCTTTACAATGCATAAATCTATCCAACTGTCTTAAATATATTTAATAAGGTAGCATCTACTGTTTCCCTGGGCAGAGAATGCCACAGATTCTCTACTCTCTGGGAAAAGCAGTTTCTCCTCATCTCCATCCTAACTCTCTATTCTCCAGAAATCTTGAGGCTATGTCCTCTAGTTCTAGCCTCACCTACCAGTGGAAACAACTTTCCCACCTCTATCTTATCCATCCCTTTCATAATTTTACACGTTTCTATGAGATTTCCCCCCTCATTCTTCTGAATTCCAGTGAGTATAGTCCCAGGCGACTCACTGTCTTCATAGTCTAACCCCCTCATCTCTGGAATCAACCTGGTGAACCTCCTCTGCACCTCCTCCAAAGCCAGTATATCTTCCCTCAAGTAAGGAGACCAGAACTGCACACAGTACTCCAGGTGTAGCTTCACCAGTACCCTGGACAGTTGCAGAATGACTTCCCTCAAATTCAATCCTCTAGCAATGAAGGCCAACATTCCATTTGTCTTCTTGATAACCTGTTGCACCTGCAAACCAACCTTGAGATTCATGCACAAGCACTGCCAAGTCTCTCTGCACAACAGCATGCTGCAATCTTTAACTATTTAAATAATCTGATCTTCTACTTTTCCTTCCAAAGTGGATGACCTCACATTTACCAATGTTGTACACCATCTGCCAGGCCCTTGCCCACTCACTTAACCTAGCTATCTCTCTTCAGACTTTCCGCATTCTCTGCGCACTTTGTTTTTCCACTTAACTTTGTGTCATCAACAAACTTAGATACACTACACTTGGTCCCCTCTTCCAAATCATTAATGTATATCGTGAACAGTTGTGGGCCCAGCAATGAACGCTGCAGCACCACGCTCACCACTGATTGCCAGCCAGAGAGACACTGCCTTCTATTGGTTAACCAGTCCTCTATACATGCTAATACATTTAACCACCTTACTCCATGCATCCTTATCTTATGGGTGTCTTTTATACAGCACCTTATCAAAGGCCTTCTGGAAATCCAAGTATACAACCCCCACCTGTTCCCTCTATCCACTGTACTCATTATATCCTTAAAGAACTCCAGTAAGTTTATCAAACAGGACCTGCCCTTCCTGAATCCATGCTGTCTCTGCCTGATGGAACCACTTCTATCCAGATGCTGCTATTTCTTCCTCATAGCTGCCATAATTTTCTCGACTACAGATGTTAAGCTAACTGGCCTATAGTTACCTGCCTTTCGCCTACATCTTTTTGTTAAAGGGGAAGTGGCATGACATTTTCTGTCTTCCTACCAGCCAGGACCTTCCCGGAGAATTTTGGTAAATTATCACAAACGTCTCTAACTTCTGCAACTTCTTTCAGTACCCTGGGATGCATCCCATCAGGGCCAGGGGACTTGTGTACCTTTAGGCGCACAAGTTTGCTCATCACTACCCCTTTAGTGACAGTGATTATTATTGAGGTCCTCACCACCCATTGCATCCATAACATCTCTTTGGCACGTTAGATGTGTCCTCCACAGCAAAGACTGACACAAAACAGTAGTTCGAGGCATCGGCCATTTCTACAGTACCCAATATTAATTCCCCCTTATCATCCAAGGGGCCTACATTCACTTTAGCCATCCTTTACAGCTTTATACAATTCTAAAAACATTTACTGTTTGTTTATATTTTGTGCTAGTTTACTTTCATAATTTATCTTCTCTACAATCATAATCTATCTTTTCTTTATTGCTTGCTTACTGGTTCAAAACTTTCCCCAATCTTCCAGTTACTATTCTTGGCAACTTTGTCTGCATGAGCTTTTTGTTTGATACCTTCCTTTATCTCCTTAGTTATCGGAGGCTGGCTCTCCCCATCCTTACTGTCCTTGATTTTAACTGGAATATACTTTTGTTGAGCACCATGAAAATCTTTGAAAGTCTTCCTGTTCTCAACTGTCTCTCCACAGCCTGTGTTCCCAGTCTACACTAGCCAAATCCTCCCATTGTATTCTCCTTTGTTTAGGCATAATACACTGGTTTTAGATCAAACTGGCTGTTTACCCTCCTCTTCCAGAATGCCCTGTAGCCACTCTGAGACATCCCAGACCCTTGCACCTGGGAGGCAACACACCAACCAGGAGTCCTCTTTGCAGCCACAAAAACACCTATCTATTCCCCTTACCATGGAATCCCCTACCATTATAGCTCTGCCACTTTTTCCTGCCTTCCTGTGCAGCAGAGCCATTCACAGTGCCATGATCCTGGCTACCACTGCCTTCCCCTGATGAGTTATCTCCACCAACAGTATCCAGTGTGGTATATCTGTTTTGGAAGGATATGATCAGCACTACCTTCCTGCTACTGCTCTGCCGGTTGGTCACCCATTCCCTACTTTTCCCTAGGCCTTTAAACTCCAGTGTGACCAACTCACTAAGTGTGGTATCCATAACATTCTCAGCATTGTGGATGCTCCAAAGTGAATCCACGTGCAGCTCCAGTACTGTCATGTGGTCTGTCAGGAGCTGCAGCTGGACACATTTCCTGCACACAGTCATCAGGGACACTGGCAGCCTCCCCAAGTTCCCACATTGCACAGGAGGAGCATGACATAGGTCTGAGCTCACCTGCAATGATTAAAAAGCTTTGAGGGAAAATAAAGAAGACAGAAAAAAAAAATAAGAACCTACCCTCACCTTAGTGTTGCTCACCCTCCTCACTGAAGCCTGTTGTTCACCAAGCCCACACTTAGACAACTAGTAGCACTTTGACTAGACAGCAGCCCCTCTCAAAATGGCCACTCCACTTGACCCAAACTTCTTTTTATTAGCTGCTGATAATTAGCCAATCACCTATTAACTAACAATTAGCTGACTTACTTCTTAAATTCCTGCAAGTGAAACTCACAAGCAAGGACACTCACTTGTTTTCAAATCTCCTGCTCTCATTCCAAGTTGCCCAGGCCTGGGCTTCCCCACTCTAACACTGGCACACTCCAACAATAACCACTCTGCTTGGCCCTTACTTCTTTTTATTGGCTGCCGTTAACTAGTCAACAAGCCAATCAACTATTAACAACTTGCAAATGTGCCTCTTTTAGATGCCTGCAAGGTGAAACCCCCCAAGCACAAGCGCAGAGACTCCCCTCTTTTCAAATCTCCCACTTCAAATCTCACTCCAAGTTCCAACTTCTGCAAAGTGAAACTCCTTTACAAGGACCTTGCCAGGACTTGGGGGCCTGAGTTATAGGGAGAGGTTGGCAGGTTAGGATTTTATTCCTTGGAACATAGGAGACTGAGGGATGACCTTATAGAGGTGAATAAAATCATGAGGGGCATGAATAAGATGAATGCACACAATCTTTTTCCCTGGGAAAGGGAACCAAATACTAAAGGACATAGGTTTCAGGTGAGAGGGGTAAGAATTGAAAAGGACCTGAGGGACAACTTTTTCACGCAGAGGGTGGTATGTATATGGAACTTGCTGGCAGAGAAAGTGGTACAATAACGACACATAACGGACATTTGGACAGTTACACGGAAAGGAAAGGTTTAGAGGGATATGGGCCAAACGCGGGCAAATGGGACTAGCTTTGGTGGGCACCTTGGTCGGCATGAATGAGTTGGGCCGAAGGGCCTGTTTCCATGCTGTATGGCTCTATGGCATGTGAATGACAAGGTCTGCTCAATATAGCTGTTTGAGTGAAAGCAGGACCTCAATGCTAGGGATGTGGATCTGGGAAAGGACATTGAGAGGAATAGGTGCCCTCCTAAGCAAAGCCCTGAAGATGATGCCTAAAATATACTGAGGAAAGGCACAGATCAGACTGCACTCTGTGCAATGATGGTTTAAACAGGCATTAGGGTTTGAACGCGCTTTGTATTTAGCCATAGTGTTTGGAGTAAATTCTTCTTTTACTTTTAGTATTGAAAGTGTAAGAGAGACTACTGGTGACAGGGAGTGAAGCTACAATGCAGCTGGTGGCATTTAGATTATTTCTGAAGTATAGGAAAATGGCCAAAATCAGGGTCAAATGTCAAATCTTGCAAGACCTCTCCACAGCAAGAGGTGAGCCTTAAAATCCTCAGTAAAGAAAAAAGGGGAGGTCTTTATTTTCACACTGGAAGTTGGAGGGATTTTCATAATATCGGGGCAGAAAATATCTCCAATATTTCTACCCAATTTGCACTTGACTTTAAGCTTGGACCACCCTCACCTACTATGCAGCTGAAGAGTTCAAATGCAGGTTAAATGACTTCAAAGGACAGGGGAAGATCAAAGTGGCAAGAAGTTAAGAGACCAATTACCATTTTGAAATGACTGGCTATCTGTTTCCCATGGACATCAGCGACAGATGAAAAGAACTAAAAACATTTCAAAAGAAATGGGAAGCTCAGTTGGAGAGAAATGTGAAAGATACATTTGCAAAAATTGTACCTTAAAAATAAAATTTATAAAAGTATATATAACTTTACACTGGCTGTACTCCTTGATTTGCATTTGAATTAGATCTATTTTCAGATAAATCCCGCAGTGCTATACAGGAAGTTGGTAAAATTTACTTTACTCTTTACCTTGGAAGAATTAATTGTCCTCACACTCCTACCCACCTATTTACCTTGAAGACACTGGGTTGGCAGAGGTCCATGATGGCCTCTTGTTTCTGGAGGGGAATTTATTTTCTTCACTAAAAAACACGTTTAATATTCATTATCAAATTATGTTAATGTATGTTTAATATAATTAATATAGACACATTAAATTTTATCATATGAGGGGGGTGAATTTGAAACTCATTTTGCCAGAAGGGAGAGCTTGAAAACTGACTTGAAAAATGCAAAATGAGAGAGGACCTCAGAAAATAAAGAGAGTGCCAGCCTGTTGAATAACTAACCCAAGAGAAATCTTTATGATTATGAAAGACTTTGCAGAGGTTTTTAGACTCAGCCAGCTCCATCACAGGCACAACCCTCCCCACCATCGAGGCCATCTTCAAGAGGCGGTGCCTCAAGAAGGCAGCATCCATCACTAGGGACCCCCGCCATCCAGGACATGTCCCCTTCTCGTTACAACCATCAGGGAGGAGGTACAGGAGCCTGAAGACTACCACTCAATGATTTAGGAACAGCTTCTTCCCCTCCGTCATCAAATTTCTGAACGGTCCATGAATCCTTGAACACTACTTTGTTATTCTTTTTTTGCACTTTTTTTTATTTTGTAATTTATAGTAATTTTAATGTCTTTGCACTGTACTGCTGCTGCAAAACAACAAATTTCACGTCATTTAAGTCAGTGATAACAAACCTGATTCTGATTCTGATTCT
Organism: Pristis pectinata; assembly: GCF_009764475.1. Lineage (NCBI taxonomy): Eukaryota > Metazoa > Chordata > Chondrichthyes > Rhinopristiformes > Pristidae > Pristis > Pristis pectinata. The sequence goes on from NC_067437.1 coordinate 6,221,103, forward strand.
GATTCTGAGAAGGTAGATGTAGCCCAGGAGTTTCCATTTGTAAAATCTTATGGCACGGAAAGAATATGTTAAGCCCATGGCTTTGAAAGAAGTCTCCAAAGTCCCACCATGAATATCTTAGAAGCTTTCCAAATCATTCCCATTTCAAGCTCTCCAGATATCCTCACTACACTGCCCTTTCACCTTAGCTCTGTAAATGTTTCTTCACGTTTTTACCTTGTTCCCTTTTGAAAGGTTCTGTTAAATCTGTTGTCACTGCCACTTCATTTCATATCATTACAGCTCACTGCGTAAAAAAAATCCACATTCCTCTCTTGATCTTTCAGCACTTATTTTAAATCATTGGTTACGGACACACCAGATCATGGGAATTGGGTTCCCCTACTTGCTCAAGCCAGCCCCTTGTAATTTTGAGCACCCATTTCAAGCTACTCTAATCTTCTCGGCAACAAAACCAGCTTCACTGAATAATAGAGTTTCTGCAAAGCAGTTTGAAATAAATTAGCTCTTGGTTTGCCAGTGGCACTGGTAAAGATTTGTTTTTGTTGGGCGATTTCTTTGATAGCTAACATGAATTTCATGAATGAATGATTTCCCGGAGAAAGTTTAAAGGGCATTGCTTAGTGTGGACTGGAACCACATGAAGACCAGACTGGATGCGGTTGGCGGGTTCTCAGTAATGAAGGTCACAGCAGTTGTTGGACCTCACTACAAGTTCTGAGTGGGTGCTACATAAAAGTCTTTCCACCATTGACTACGTATGTCTGGAACATAATGGATTACTCTCCACCTCCCCTGCAGCCCCAATGACACTAGAGAATCTCAAAACCAACCAAGGCATGTTTGCTTGATTGGCATCCTATTAACCACCCTAAACATGCACTCCCTCCACCACCAGCACAGCGGCTGTATTATGTACCATCTACAAAATAGTATTGCTATTGGTTTATTATTGTCACTTGTACCGAGGTACAGTGAAAAACTTGTCTTGCATACCGATCGTACAGGTCAATTAATTACACAGTGCAGTTACGTTGAGGTAGTAAGGAGTGCATTGAGGTAGTGCAAAATGCATTGAGGTAGAACAGGTAAAAACAATAACAGTACAGACTAAAGGGTCACAGCTACAGGTAAAGTGCAGTGCAATAAGGTGCAAGGTCACAACAAGGTGAACGTGAGGCCAGAGTCCTTCTGGTCACCTTCTGCATTTGCTCACCCAGGGCTTCTCCGACAGCACCTTCCAAACTTGCCACCTCTACCATCAAGAAGGACAAAGGCAGCAGGCACAGGGAAACACCACCGTTTATGTATAACACTATCCTGACTTGGAAATACATCGCCCTTCCCTCATCATTGCTGAGTCCAAGATATGGAGCTTCCTCCGCAATAGTACTGTGGGAGCATTTTGACCAGAAAGACTGCAGAGCTTCAGGAAATGGATGCACTTCCACTTCTCTAGGCAATTAGGGATGGTCAGTAAATGTTGGCTCTTCCAGAAATGCTCAGTTTTAGAAAAATGAATAAAACAAAGACATTTGTCTCAAGTGTTCAACATAAGATGAAGATTTCATATGATCTGTACATAGATGCTCAGGCAGCCTTAAAGGATTGATGAGGTTCTTCAGGTGTCCCATCTATTTTTCCCTCCATGACCAACACTACCAAAGCAGGCTACATTCAGTCTGTTAGCATGACATTGTTGGGGATAACTTAAATGCCACAACTGCCAATATAAGAGCTCAGCCTCGAGCTCAGGTATCCATTCACTGTGGTCTGGGCTGTTTTGCAAACATAGTGGGATGCAATATAAATTAGTAATTTACTTTTTCTCTCAGAGTTTGCAGTGGAGCAGGTAATGCGAGTTTCCATGGAGATCTTTGACAACTGGAGATTCCAAGAATGAGCTGGTTGGATAAGTGTGTCAAGGGGTACAGAGGCAAAGGCCCATAGATGGAAATAACAGTCAGAGTCAAGTTAAAATGTGGGTGCAGACTTGAGGGGCTGAATGGCCTTGTACATGAAACACAGAGTACTAGAATACAGCTGCATCAGGTAATTGGAAGGCTAATGATATGCTCAATTTTATTTCCATGGGGTTGCAGTATACAAAGGAGAAGTGTTACTAATACTGTAGAGGCACTAGTTAGAACAATTTGGAATGTCATAAACAGTTTTGGTCCCCTTGTTTAAGTTAGGATGTATTTTCATTGGGGGTGGTAAAAATTGTGCCTAATTTATGTTTATGTTTTTCTTGTGAGTGCTGCTTATCTGATGCTATGTGCCTGTGATGCTGCTGCAAGTCAGTTTTTCATTGCATCTGTGCACACATCAAAGTCAGTCAAGTTTATTGTCATCTACACAAGCACACATATGCACAAATGCAATGAAAAACTTACTTGCAGCAGCATTACAGGTACACAGCATCAGATAAGCAGCATTCACAAGAAAAACATAAATTAAACACAATTTTTACAAGAAAGAACACAACTAGAACAAAAAGAACAAAGTCCATTTTGGTGCAAAGTGATCAAAATGGCCATAGTGTTGCCAAACTCTAATGATTAGGGTTGTGTCGGTTGGTTCAAGAGCAGAATGGTTGAAGGGAAGTAGCTGTTCTTGAACCTAGTGGTGTGGGACATCAGGTTTCTGTACCTGCCCAATGGTAACTGTGAGAAGATAGCACAGCCCGGATGGTGGGGATCTTTGATGATGGATGTTGCCTTCTGGAGGCAGCACCTACTGTAGATACTACCGATGGTGGGGAAAGAGATGCCCGTGATGTATTGGGCTGAGTCCACTACTTTCTCCATGTACATAATACATTTTTAAGTACATGTACATAAGCTCGACTTTGCGTTTGGTTCAGAGAAGGTTCACTGATCCATGGTATGGAGGGAGTGTGTTATAAGGAACGGGTGAACAGAATGGGTCTGTGCTCATTGGAGTTTTGATGAATGAGAGGAGATCTTATTGAAATATATATTTGTTAGAGCGCTGGACAAAGGTAAATGCTGGGAGGATGTGTTTCCCTTCATGAGAGAATCAGGGCTCAGAGAATATATTCCTAGACTAAGGAGACACCCACTTAAGACTGAGATGTGGAAGAATTTCTTTTCTCAAACAGTTGTGAGTCTGGAATTCCTTCCCCCAGAAAACCCCCCCTTAAGTTCTTAATGTTGTTGCGTTCTTGGATACTCCACATTATTAATTGCCTTTTCAGAGGGAAGTATGGAGAGACAGTTAGCGACTGCTAATTTTGTGGACGATATAAGGAAAACTAGCCTTTCCCTAATGCCCCCCCCCCCACCATGGGCATATGACCTCTTGGTAACTGATATTTATTGGTCAATAGGCATCAAGGGTAAAATGCTCCAATGGTCATAGCCCACACAAATATTTGTGGTTATTGGAGGTTGATGGTCCAGTCTCAGTACTTCCTCGGGGGAATGTCCTGGTCTCAGTCATCTTCAGCTGCTTCATCAATGACCTTCCTTCCAACATGGGAAGTTGGGATGTTTGCTGATGATTGCACAATGTTCAGTTCAGTTTCATGTGCAATGCCCATGTCTGTATGTAGCAAGATCTCAGCAGCATTAGGGTATGGGCTGATAAGTGGCAAATAACATGCATAACACAGGCAACAGCCATCTCCAACAAGAGAGAGGCTAAGCATCCATTCCTGATATTCAATGCATTTCCATCACATAATAAACAAATGTATAAGCTTTAGGTTGATGCATGAATAGTGATTATTCTGTGTGAAGTAGCAGAGGATGATTGACATCTATAGATCATTGCTGTTGCAGGCTGGGCATCTGACAACAAAAAAAAACAGGACAGGAAACTCTCCAGAGAAAATGCTTGTATAATAATTGATCTGATGGAAATATTCATGATAATGAAAGGCTTTGACAAGACAGAGTAGATGTTTATGACCACAAGAGACTATTAATATAAGGTAATTATTAATAAATTCAGTAGGGGATTTTGAAGAAACTTCCTTACCAAAGAATGAAAATCCACTCCAACTCTAGACACTCTGTCTTTGACCTTGAACATTTTTCCAACAAAGCCTAATGTAATCTCATGGGAAAGCATCTCATCTTCTGACTAGTCACTATGCAACTCTTGGGGCTCAATATTGAATTCAGCAATTTAAGATAATTAGCCTTTCCCATTTGTGTTGGAACTGGATAGTTCTGACATAAAAATCAACCACCTATAACATTAAATCCGTTTTCCCCTCAAGTGACGCTGACTGTTTTGTTGAGTATCTCCAGCACTCTCCAGCACTCTTCCAGTAACGTTGTCTTTTGTATTTCACAGCTTCAGCATGTTTTATCCCATCCTCTTCATCTCTCTCTCCATTATCTACTTCTCCAGATGGATCTCCTGTGATTAACAGGCACATCACCCTCTCTGAGACGGCACCAACAGTGTCTGTGCCTGTGTCACCTGGACAATCCTGGTCTGTTCAAGAATGTGTTGAACAGTGGGATGGAAGCTGTCCTTGAGCCTGGTGGTGCGTTTGTGGGTTGGTCAAGCTTTTGTATCAGACCCGTTGCCATACCAAAGTGCGCTGCATCTGGATAGGATGTTTTCAAGGGTGCGTCTCTAAACTTTGGAGAGGATCAACAGGGACATGTCAAATTTCCTTAGCCTTCTGAGGAAGTAGAGGAGCTGGTGAGCTTTCTTGGCCATGGCGTCTATGTGGTTGGACCATGGCAAGCTATTGTTGATGTTGACACCTAGGAACTTGAAGCTCTCAACCATCTCCACCTCAGCAGTGTTGATACATACAGGGGTATGTGCTCCCCCCGCCCCATTGAAGACGTCAACGCGAAATATCAACTATGTTTCTCCCTCCACAGATGCTGCCTGATCTGCTGGGTATCTCTAGCTCTTTCTGTTTTTATTTGAGATTTTCAGCATCTGCTGGTTTGCACTCCTCGGATATTCTTTATTCATCCTTTCATAGATTGTGGACACACCCAATTCTGGCATTTAATGTCCATCCTCAGTTTCACTGCACTGAGGTGGCATTTAGGAGTCAATCATAATAGTGGGTCTGGAGTCAAATATAGGCTGGAGCAGATAAAGAGTGAGATAGGTTTGATGAAAAATCCTGTAATTTCATGGCTATCATTACTGGGACAAATATTTTTCAAAAGTTCCAGATTTATTTAATTACTTGAATTTATGAGGTGGGACTTGAACTCACTTCTCTGGATCACTGGTCCAGAATGCCGACTGATACTTTAGTGACTTAACCATTACAATGTCATACTGGTGTTCATGTAAATATACATTTCAGTGGGGGGAGACAAAGGAGGAAGGAAATAAGGGTGTATAAAGTCATGATAGGGTGAACACACACAGTCTTTTTCCTAGGGAAGGGGAACTGAAAACTAGAGGGTGTAGGTTTAAGGTGAGAGGGAAAAGATTTAAAAGGGACCTGAGGGACAACTCCTTCAAGCAGATGCTGGTGCATAGTGGAACGAGCTGCCAGAGAAAGTGGTTGAGGCAGCTACAATAACAACATTTAAATGACAATTGGATAAGCACATGGATAGGAGGGGGTTAGAGGGATATGGGCCAAATGCTGGCAAATGGGACTAGCTTGGTGGGCATGGATGAGTTGGGCTAAAGGGCCTGTTTATGTGCTGTTTAACTCTATGACTCTGAGGGTTAATGTTGGGTGACTGAAGAATAATGGGTAGAGGTTTGTATGGAGCCAATCTCTGTGCTGTAAACACTTCTCAAAGCAATGATAAATGAGCAATATTGGTGAATTAGAATCATTACAAGAAAATGAATTTGTGCTTTCTTCCGGGCACAGGTGAGCAGTTCAAGTGCTTTATTTCCACTCAGAACTCTCAGATGGGATTCATTTCATTGCAATCACTCCTCCCTCTCATTATCTTTCATTAAAGCAATTTCATTTTGAACGAGGGGGATTAAAGTTGGATCTGTTCTGTGGAGTGGCTATTGTAACTGCAACAGGTGTTATTCCAGATACTGACTGACTAGAAAGTACTGTTCGTTTGACAAGGGATGATGTTTTTGCTGAAAGATTAATTCTGCGATACAATCACTGCAGGATTACTGGAGCTTACTCTGCAGGGGATTACGAGGAGGGACAGAAGAGCGTTGAATTTAATGTAACACTGAGGCAGCAACTTCAATATAATACTCCTTCTCTATCTAAGCTACATTAACATACTGCATGAGGGAGAAGGCTGTCTCCTCGGGATTGTGCTGAAGTTGTTGAAGAGCAGCAACAACATCTTCTATCTAAGTAGGACCCTTAATCATAGAATGGTTGCAGCACAGAAGGCCATTCAGCCCGCTGGAGACACAAAATACCGCAGATGCTAGAACCTGGAGCAACAAACAATCTGCTGGAGGAACTCAGCGGATCGAGCAGCAAAGGAATTGGGGATCAGGATCCTGATGCAGGGTTTCAACCTGAAACATCGACGTTCCTTTCCCTCCTCCCACAGATGCTGCTCGATCCGCTGAGTTCCTCCAGCAGCTTGTTTGTTCAACCAGCCCACTTATACGGATGCCAGAGCAATTCATCATTTCCACACCCCAGCTGCAACAGCTACCTCACTATATCCAATTGCCTGTTGAAGGGTGCATTGGAACCTGCCTCCACCATGTCTGCAGACTGTGTGTGTTCCAGGTTCCAAGCACACGCTTCGTCAAAGAGTTTTTCCTTTAATGTAGCAGAAGATAAAGGAAGAGGGGGAAGATTTAAAAGGGACCTGAGGGGCAACTTCCTCACACAGAGGGTGGTGCGTATATGGAACGAGCTGCCAGAGGAAGGCAGGTACAGTCATAATGTTTAGAAGACATTTGGATAAGCACATGCCCTCTTCTCGTTACAACATCAGGGAGGAGGTACAGGCGCCTGACGACCCACACTCAATGATTCAGGAACAGCTTCTTCCCTTCCACCATCAGATTTCTGAATGTTCCATGGACCCGTGAACACTGCATCTTTATTCCTTTTTTTATATTGTTAATTTATTTTGTAATTTACAGTAATTTTTATGTCTTTGCACTGTACTGCTGCCGCAAAACAACAAATTTCACGTCACATAAGTCAGTGATAATGAACCTGATTCCAATTCTGATTCTGAATACGAGGGATTTAGAGCGATATGGGTCAAATGCAGGCAAATGGAACTAGCTTGGTGGGCACCATGGTCAGCATGGATGAGTTGGGCCGAAGGGCCTGTTTCTGTGCTGTGTTACTCTTTGACTCTAAGCATGCTGAGATGCTTCACTGGAGTGTAACCGACAAAAAAACATTGATGCTGAGTAGCAGAAGCAGTTAATTGAGGCAGAGGATCAAGGATTGTATTTAAGGAGAGGTAGAGAGGTTTAGGTGGGGGTTTCAAGACCTAGGGTCCTGACAGCTTGAATCATCCTGCCAAAAGTGGAGGAATTACTTTCAAGAATAAGCAAGAGTCCAGAACTGGAGGGACTCAGAGATGTTGGTTGTAGGAATTGGGGAGGTTGCAGGAATAAGGAAGGGGAGGCATGGAAAGACTTGAGAACAAGGAGAGGAATTTTTAAAATTGAGACATTGCTCAGTGGGGGGCCAGTGTGGGTGACGAGTTCATGGGGCGGTGGGGGAGGGGTGTGTGTGTGTGTGTGTGTGTGTGTGTGTGTGTGTGTGTGTGTTTGTGTGTGTGTGTGTGTGTGTGTGTGTGTGTGTGTGTGTGTGTGTGTGTGCATTCATCCAGTGCAAGCTACTGCCACAGTATCAGGGTTTTGGATGGTTCCAGATGAATGCAAAGTAGAACAAGGGAGACCCTCTGGCAATACAGGATAATAAAGGTATGAACAGGGGTTTCAGTAACCAATAAGATGGAGGGATGGAGGGATGGAGTCAGGAGTGGAATCAGGGAGCCCAGTGATGATGCAGAGATGAAGTCTGAAGCTCAGCTTAGGGTTAAATGATCCCTCTCAGTTTCAGAAGCCTCTGTAGAACGGGATTGGGTAGGTGACTGTTAAGCGGCACATCTTGGCCATGATCCCTTTACACCCTCTATGAACCATTGGACAATCCACAGGGATGCAGGTATAGAGTGTTTCTCCTGTGGTATGCACACATGGTGACTTCTCCATTTTATAATCACGTCTTTATGTTTCTCCCATATATTTATCCATCAACATTTATAATGAAGGCATATCATGTAAATTTGTCACACTTTAATTCAAGCCTTCAGCCAATGGCGGTACTATTGGACCAAGACATAACCCAAAGCCATTTCATGTGGAGCCAATAGAATTACATGAAAGCTACCGCACAGGAGGCCATTCAGCCCATATGGTCTGGACCAGATCTTGTGCTTGACTCGCCTTCTTCCAAATGTCCTTTCTCAAATCCTAGCAATCTGTTCTCATGCTTTCTTTACATTGATTTGTTTATCTATCCACTCCTCAAATTTTGGATGGCCCATCTATGGGCAAGCAAGCTCATATTCCTCTCTCTGGATAAAAGAGTTTCTTCTTCACCTCTCAATGCTTTTATTGTGACAATCTTTCATTAACAGCTCCCAACCCCTTCCTCTGTTTTGGCTGCCATAAATAAAACTATTTTCTCTGGATCTGCCCCATTGAACCCCAATCGGGGTAATTCTCCAAATCCCTTCCTCAAGAGGAAATAGACCAGCCCATCCAAAGTTGCTTGAGATTTGCTGCAGGTTGGGGATGGATTTCAGTCCGAGGAGAGGAGGTTTCAAACCAGCGTGGCCATCAAAATACCAATAGGATGGGTTTAGCTACCCCTTTTAAATTGGTAAATTGGTTTATATTATCACAGGTACAGTGAAAAACTTGTCTTGCATACCATTCATATCAATTCATTACAACAGTGTCTTGAAGTGGTGCAAAGTAAAACAATAACAGAATGCAGAATAAAGTGTTACAGTTACAGAGAAAATGCAGTGCAGGCAAACAATAAGGTGCAAAGTCATAATGAGGTAGATTGTGAGGTCAAGAGTCTATCTTATCGTACTAGGGAACTGTTCAAATAGTCTTATAACAGAGGGATAGAAGCTCTTCTTGAGCCTAGTGGTACATGCTTTCAGGCTTTTGTATCTCCTGCCTGATAGGAGGGGGGAGAAGAGAGAACGTCTGGGGTGGATGGGGTCTTTGATTATGCCGGCTGCTTTACTGAGGCAGTGAGAATTGTAGACAGAGTCCATGGAGGGGAGGCTGGTTTCCTTGATGTGCTGAGCTGTGTCCACAACTCTCTGCAGCTTCTTCATTAGCACAGCAGTTGCCGTACCAAGCCAAGATGCATCTGGATAGGATGCTTTCTACCTAACCCAATCTCTTCCCTGCCTGTTAGTTTCAGTTAAAGTTCACCTCAGATGGGAGATTAATGGAGCATCCAAAGTTCAATTATTCAAGGATATTGTCTTAGAATGCTATGAGCCTCTTTTACAGAGGCAGGAATAAAGTCACGAGGTGGGCTGAAAGACTCAGAAAAGGATGAAAGGTATAGGGCAGTCTACACAAGGTCAAAGACATTGGACAGGGTCAAAGGTAAAGTGAAGGGTCAAAGGTAAAGGGCGTGGTTAAAGGTGCAAGAAAGAGCAGGGTCAATGGTACAGGGAGGGCTCAAAAATCAGGTCACAAGTACACGGAAGGGTTAAAGGGACGGGGCAGGGTCAAAGGAAAGATCCTAGGTAAAGGTCAGAGTCAAAGATAATGCAGAGTCAAAGACAAGTGGCAAGGAAAGAGATTTATGGCAGGGACAGAGATTCATGGCAGGGACAAAGATATATGCAGTCATTTTCTATATTATCTCTTGGATAGATGGTTGGCTCCACTGAGGTTATTAAAAATGAAACAGTGTTATGAAAGAATCAATATTTTATTAATGCACTGTGTGTGTGTGACAGCTATTAAGTTAAAAACCCACAATTCTTGCTCTAACCAGTTAATTCCAATTCAGTGACTATCCCATTTGCCAAGAAACCTTACCCAGAGGTAATCACTTAATAGGGATAGATATTGAAATACTGGGAGCCATGTTCTAAAGGAACATCTGGCATCTTGTACATATTTTATTCAGGATTTTTGCATATTCTTATTGGTGCATCATGTAAAGGCTTTAACCTTATGATGTCCTGTTTGTCTATGCTGATGCCTAACACTGATTATACTTGATAGGAACTGTCCTATTTGAGCTACACTGTCAAATGTGCACTTGGAGAGCAATTCAAACTCTCTGTTATTAGATCTAAATATCACAAATAGATTTTCTGGATTTAACTGTGGTTCAGGAGTGAAGTTAGGAGAGGAAAAAAGACTTCTCCATCCCATCCTAGTCAATAAACAGAGTCTACTTGTCATCTGGGCACACAACGTGTGCAAAGTTCAGTCCATTCAGAACAATGATTCATACCTCTGGCCTTAAGAGGGTGCTGTTATATGTGGTGCAGGAATGTGGAATTCATTTTTACAGACAACAATTAATATTGGGTTAGTTGTTAATTTTAACCCTGCCTTTACTATATTTTTAGTACTCCAATAATATTAAGGAATATGGAGAAAAGGCAGCCATACAGGACTAGGTCACAGATCAGCCATGATCCGTTGACTAGAGAAACCTTCTCTAGAGAGGCCTCCTCTACGTTGGTGAGATGAAGCACAGACTAGGTGACCATTTCACAGAACACCCGCGCTTTGTCCGTAACTGCGACCTGCATCTCCCCGTTACCAGTCACTTCAACTCCCCCTCCCACACCATCACTGATATGTCAGTCCTCGGCCTCGTCCACTGCCAGGAGAATTCCAAGCGCAAACTGTAGGAACAGCACCTCATTTTCCATCTTGGAACCTTGCAGCCTAACGGCATGAACATTGAATTCTCCCACTTTAGGTAATCCCCACACCCCTTCCCCACAACACCCCCCCACCCCCCACCCACCACGCTTCTTCTCTTCTTCCCTTTCCTAGCCTCTTTTTTTTCTACCTTTTTTTCCTTTCTCTCCTTACCTTCGACCCACCCCCAGCGGATCTGCTCTCCCTTCCTCCCCCGCACCTGCCTATCACTACCTCTTACCTGCATCTACCTATCACCACACTCTGCCCACCCAACCTTCCCTCTTTAGTCCACCTATCACTGCTCTGCTTTTCCCTCCTATATACCGGGCTTCCCCTTTTCCTATCCTCAGTCCTGAAGAAGGGTCCTGACCCAAAACGTTGACCGCCTGCTTTTCTCCACGGATGCTGCCTGGCCTGCTGAGTTCCTCCAGCATCATTGTGTTTTTCATCTCTGATCTGTTGACTGACGGAACATCTCAAGGAGCTAACTAACCTTCTAATACTCTTTTTTTGAACAATCATCTGTGAACATAAGGGTCATTTACCACCAAGAAGGACAAAGGCAGCAGGAGCATTGGAACACCACCCCCCTGCTGGTTGTCCTCTAAACTGCATGCTTGGAAATACATTGCTATTACTGTGGCAAAATCCTAGACCTCCCTCCACAGCAGAACTGTGGGAGTGACTTCGCTGCGGAGGTTCGAGAATGTGGCTTGCACCTTCTCAGTTATGGGCAATAAATGCTGACTTTACCATGATCCTGAAAAATAAATAAGCAAATAAAAATGTGCAGGCATTATTGACACTAAACTAGCAGGAGATTTGAACATGCTGAAGTTGGTCGCTCATGTTCTGCCATGTAGTATAGTATGCAGAAGGTAATTGTGAGTTGGCCACACATCCTACAACTCATTCCTTAATGGAAATAAAAAGAGACTTATAAAATATTTTGCACCAGTTTAGATCAACCTTCATAATGATTGCTACATTAGTAAGCATGGAAACCATATTCTGCATCGCTGAAATCCCACAATGGAATAAACGAGCTGTGTGTTTCAGTGGGATTAGTGAACCCATGGAATCATCAATGGGAAAATGGCACATCTGATTAACATCTCTGAACATTGGTATTTTGTACCCTTGAAGTTCATTGGGATGTAAGGCTAGACCCAAACTCTGACTCTATGACCAAGAGGCAATTGTATTGACCAAGACATATTGACCCACACAATCAGTTTGATATCCTGGAGAATTTCCTTGACTTGTCTTTGGAAGTGAGTGAGAAGGTACCTTCTTGGCTGCCCTGTTTGTTGATTACTTTCTAGAGCAGGAAGATGGATGGGGCAGGTAAGAAGTACATGGCTGGAGTCTAATCCTCTAATTCACCAGGACAATACCATAAGACAAAGAACCATAGGCAAGATCTAATTATTGACATCTCTGAAATTAAACCTTGATTAAGGCTTTTAAAAGGGACCAAGGAATGGATTATAAATTGGAATCAAAAACCCCCTTCCAGTCCAACTGGATTTGAAATATTTTCAGGCGGATTTCTTTGTTCATGATGGAGTGCTAATCCTCATGCAGTGCAATAAAGATTCTGATTCAGTTTCCATTGGATAATTAAAGAAACGAAGAACATATGTCTTAAGGCCCTTTACAATTAGATGCTTCTGAAGTGCTGTCACTGTAGACAATTTGTGCACAGCAAGTTCCCGGTGTTTTAACGACCAGATAATCTGCCTCTAACTGATCTTTGTTTCAGGATAAATATTGGGCAGAATGCTGGAGAGAATTGCGCCCTTTCTTCAAGCTAGTGCTTCGAGTCATTTATCATCCACCTCAGTCTTCAGACTCTGAATCGACCGTGACATGGTTAGCACATAAGCTTACTGAACATTGCTGTAGCGTTCTGGTGCATCAAATAATATGGTCATTGAGCAGCAAACAATCTGCTGGAGGAACTCAGCGGGTTGAGCAGCATCTGTGGGAGGAAAGGAACTGTCGATGTTTTGGGTCAAAACCCTGCATCAGGACTGAGAGTGGAGAGGGGAGATGGCTGGTATGAAGAGGAGAAAGGGAATGGTGATTGGTGGAATCAGGAGGGATGTAGGATGACAGGCAGGTTGTGACAGGTAGGAGATGGGAGGAAGGTGGAGTTGGGAGACAGTGGCAGGTAAGTGGTCATTGAGATTCTCCAACTCGGATTGCAGCTTACCTGTATTATCCATTCCATTACTGCTAGTATGCTTGTTTTACCCAACATGACTTACAGTGTTGTGGGAGACCACTTGTTTCCCTTGCCGCTGTGGCATGTTGGCTTAACCTTTGTCAGAGCATCATTACCCTTTCCAATATCTTTGCATCTTGACATCATGACCAAAAAAGCACACCAGCACCTCTACTTCCTCAGGAGGCTAAGGAAATTTGTCATGGTGCCGTTGACACTCACCAATTTTTATAGATGCATAAGAAGCACCCTCTTTGGATGCATCATGGCTTGGTATGGCAACTGCTCTACCAAGACCACAAGAAACTGCAGAGAGTTGTGGGGACAGCTCAGCACATCACAGAAACCAGCATCCCCTCATGGACTCTGCCTACACTTCTCGCTGCCTTGGTAAAGCAGCCAACATAATCAAAGACCCCTTCTACCCCAGACATTCTCTCTTCTCCCCCCCTCTCATCAGACAGAAGATACAATAGCCTGAAAGCACATACCACCAGACTCAAGGACAGCTTCTATCCTGCTGTTATCAGACTCTTGAACGGACCTCTTGTATGATAAGATGGACTCTTGACCTCAAAATCTACCTCATCTTGGCCCGTGTACCTTATTGTCTACCTGCACTGCACTTTCTCTGTAAGCGTAACATGATATTCTGCATCCTGTTATACCTTTTCCCTTGTACTACCTTGATGTACTGATGTGGTGCAATGACCTGTATGGATGGCATGCAAAACTGTACATGTGACAATAACAAACCAATTGCCAATTATCTCCTGGACATGACACCTTATTCACATTACCTATGCTTGCGAATGCCAGTGCCATTCTTCCCAGTGCTGGGCTACCCCCAGGCCATCACTGATCCTTCCTCTCCTGATATTATCTTCCTCTGCCAATGTGAGACCTGCCAAGCTCCAAGAAAAATGCAACCATTGTTATCACAAGCTGATAAACCATGAGGCACCAGGGCACCCAGAAAGCCATAATACATGGCATCCCACACACTCCATCTTCTAAACTAATCAACCCTGCTTATGCATGCAGCAGATGGTGTGGTGGCATTGTGAAATGGAATGTAATGAACATTAACTGTATTTTGAAAACCTGTTATTTATTATTAATGAGTATTCAGACGTGAGCATTGCAATATTGGAAAGTTAAAGGATGGAATATCTTATTTTAAATTCACATCGGGGGTTAGACTTTAACCAAGCTGGTCTAGTAACACCATTACCGGAGACGAGGCTTCAGTCACCTGGCCAGAAGCCTCAATGTTCTCAGAGGTTGGTTTATGTTAAAATTAGGGCAAAGGTTTTTGGCCCATATGGTTCGTGCAGAGAGCTGGAAGAAAAGCTGCCGTATGATGACGAAGCCAAATGCATCCACCAGTATTTGCTTCGGAGAATTTAGTTGTTCAGTGGAGCAGATCCGAGCAGCTTCAGAGCTGGAGGTGTCACATGATCTAGCCTGGAACTATCACCTTCACTTAGGTGGGTGAGTTCAAGCACAGCGACGTAGAATACAGAAAATGGAGCAGCTTGCCGATGCACAGCAAGCTCCCATAAACAGCTGGAAGATAAGGGATCAGATTTCTCCCTCGCCAACAGCACTGTGGGAGCACCTTCATCAGAAAGACTGCAGTGGTTCAAGAAGGCAGCTCACCACCACCTTCTCAAGGGTAATTAGGGATGGGCAATAAGTGCTGGTCTTGACATTGAAGCTAAGATCTTGAAGAATGAATGAAATAAACATTCTTTCTCAAAGGTGCTAATGGGTTTATTTGTCACAGAGAGACAGATACATAGCATGGAAACAGGTACTTCGGGCCATCGAGTCTATGCTGACTATCAAACTGATGCAATGCTAACCCCATTTTTATCCTCCTATCATCCCCCTCAACTGTCCCTCCCAGACTCTACCACTCACCTGCACACTTGGGGCAATCACAGCGGCCAATTAACTCACCGGCCTGCATGTCTTTGGGATGTGGGGGGGAAGCCGGAGCATCCAGAGCGAACCCACTCGGTTACAGGGAGACAGTACACACTCTGCCCGAGGCCAGGATCGAACCTGGGTCCCTGGAGCAGTGGGGGCAGCAGCTCGACCAGCTGCGCCACCCCTACTTCTGATGAGCTATGGCACCAGAGCAGCACTGAGGAGATCCCCTGACCTTTATCCCAGTGCTTGCCAAGGGTTGTGCAGAGGCCTTTGTTCCTCTGATGTGATCTCGGAGCTCAGTCACCGAGTTCCTGCTGTGACAGTGTGGAGTCAGGCAGGAGGGGAGCAGGTCTTCATTCCCAAACCCAGTGCTTGTTGGGGCATGGTCACAATAAAAAACTACATTCCAACTAACCGAAGGAGCTTGCCAGGTCCTGGGGCAGCTTGTGCAAGATGTCAGTAGGAGCACTGAAGAAACAAACCATTGAGCAGTGTAGAAAGCCATGAGCAGGTGTCCATAGCTCATACGCACTTCGACTGAATACTAATGCAGCCTTTAGACAGGAAAATGGAGCATTCTACAACAAACTCTTTCGAGTTTTCTTGGCATATTCAGCGCACCATCCTTCTTGGAGAAGCTTGGCTTGTACAATGTAGATATTTTTCTGAGCCAAACCCTGGTGCCAGAATGGGATTCAATGGTCTCTTTAAAAGAAAGGACTTGAAAAATATGGTGCATCTGTGGGGAACGAGAAAGGAGACAACAGGATAGCTCGTCAAAGATCTGGTGGGCTGAATGGCCTGCCCTGTATCATTCTACCATTCTAGTTTCCCTAATGACCAAGATGTAACACAGTCTCCTCATCCCTAGGTTTTGTATTATATTATGGACAAGTTCTTCCAAGCACAGGAGAAAAGAGGTTCATACCTATATCGAGTTGACGTAGTACAGCACAGGAACAGGCCCTTCAGACTACGATGTTGTGCTGAACTAATGAAGCTAATGGCACTGATGAAGCTAATCCCTTCTGCCTGCTCAATGTTCATATCCCTCCATTCTCTGCATATTCGGGTGCCTGTCCAAGAGCCTCTTAAACGCCTCTATCGCATCTGCCTCCACTACCACCCCTCGCAGTGCATTCCAGGCACCCACCACTGTATTAAAAACTTGCCCCGCACATCTCCTTTGAAGCTTCCCCCTCTCACCATAAATACAAGCCCTGCATAGTATTAGACATTTCGACCCTGGGAGAAAGATACCAGCTGTCTACACTATCTATGCCTCCCATAATTTTATAAACTTCTGTCAGGTCTCCCCTCAGCCTCCGCTGCTCCAGACAAGACAACCCTCTCCTTATGGCATGTGCTCTCTAATCCAGGCAGTATCCTCATAAACCTCTTCTGCACCCTCTCCATAGCTTCCACTTCCTGCCTACAATGGGGCGACCAGAACTGAATGCGATACTCCATATGTGGCCTCACTACTAGAAAATGTGCATGTTGAATGAAGGTCTGGTTGGTGTATTGAGTGGTCTATGACAGTGAAGAATGACTTAAAGGCCCAAAACATGAGAAATGAGAGCGGGATTGAACACACAGCCCCTCAAACCTGCTCCGTCATTCAATAAAATCCTCCCTGACCTTGTGTCTCATCCACGATTCTGCCTGATCCCTGAATCTTTTGCTTCCTTTAATGTCTTGGCCTTGAATACATTCAGTCTTCACAGTTATGTGAGGAAGAGGGGTTGCAAAGACTTTCAACCCACTGTGTAAAGAAATGGCTCCTCAACTGAGTCTTAAGTGGTTTTCCACATCCTGAAACTACACTGACCGGTTCAAAACTATCCTTCCAGGGGATACAGCCTCTTGATCTCCAGCCTTCCAGTTCCTCTCAGAATTCCACATGCCTCAATGAGGTCATTGCTCATTCTTCTGAGCTCCATTGATTATTGGTTAACCTTGTTCAGTCTCAAAGGAGAACCCTCCCTCATGTCTGGAACCACTTGTGAAGCAAAGCTGAACTGATTCAAAGTGAAATACATTCTTCTTCAGGTATAAAGTCAAGATTACGAATAGAACTCCAGATGAGATCTCACTGGAGTTCCATACAATTACGTCAATACTTCTTTACTTTTGAACTCCAACTCCCTTGTAATAGAGGACAACATATCATTCACCTTCCTAATTGCACAATTACTCACCGCATCGACATGCCGATGACACCACTGCTGTTGGACAAATCACAGGTGGCAATGAGTCAGCGTACAGGAGTGAGATGGGACGCCTGATTGAATGGTGCTGCAACAACAACCACTCGCTCAACGTCAGTAAAACTAACAAACTGATCGTTGACTTCAGGAAAAGAAAGGAGGTGGAAAGTGCACCAGTCTACATTGGTGGATCGGCAGTGGAGAATTCAGCAACTTGGTCAACATGGACGAGTTGGACCGAAGGGCCTGTTTTCATGCTGTATAGCTCTATGACTCCGTGTACGTATACTAACTACCAGGATTGAGGAAGATGAACTTGATGGCCTTTCTACATCCACTAATTCCTGTTCCTATCAGCTGAAGAGGTGTTACCAATGAAATTATTCCCAGAAAGAGGAAATAGTGTGGAAGGGGCTACTTTGTACAACTTTCCATATGTAGTTGATATCTCTTGCACACTCATGTCCTATTTTGTGCTGTTACACTGGAAGTGTACACCACAGTCACATTTTAAGACACTTTACAAAATATACCAGGGGGAAGATGAGAATTTATTTTACACAGCAAGACTTCATGTGTTGTCTGAAAGTATGGTGAAACTTTAAAGGGGAATTGGATAAACATTTGAAGAGGAATAGCTTACAAGGGAATAATTGGCTCATCCTTAGAAAGAACCAAGATATAGCATGATGAGCTCCTTGTTCTGTATCATTGTACAAAAATAAACACATGATTCATGGGATCAGGGAAAATTCAATGCAGAAGGAGGCCGTCCAACCCATTGTATCCATGCTAATCATAAAAGAGTTTGCCAATGTAACACCCACTTCCCGCACTGGCTCCGTAGTCCTCAAGGTCACAGCTCGTGAAGTCCACACCCAGATACTGTTGGGATCATAGAATCATAGAACAGTATGGCATAATACAGGCCCTTCGGCCCACAATGTTGTGCCAACCTTTAAACCTCGCCTAAGACTATCTAACCCCTTCCTCCCACATATCCCTCTATTTTAAATTCCTCCATATGCTTATCTAGCAATCTCTTGAATTTGACCAATGTACCTGCCTCCATCACCACTCCAAGCAGTGCATTCCATGCCCCAACCACTCTCTGGGTAAAAAAAACCTTCTTCTGATATCTCCCTTGAACTTCCTACCCATTACTTTAAAGCCATGTCCTCTTGTATTGAGCATTGGTGCCCTGGGAAAGAGGCGCTGGCTGTCCACTTTATCTATTCCTCTTAATATTTTGTACAACTCAAAGTGACAAGGGTTTCTGTCTCTCCCACTCCCTCATGTTGTGGATTTTAGTGTTAGTATGAAAAGATTTTCCTGATCTTTCCTCTAATCCCTTCAACAATTACTTCAAACCTATGCCCTGTCTGACTTAAATGTTACAACAGTCACACATATTAAGAGTTGAAACCAGCCATCTGTTAACTACTGATTGACTGGGAGTAATGAACCACATCTGTGCTGTTGATTAGGAGAATGATGGGCCTGACCCATGACCTTAGCCTTCAATCAACCAGTTTATTGCTAAATTAACATGATACAGTCTGAAATTCATGTAATGGTTGTTAGTGTTAAATGACCAATATAGTGTAATATTGAGAAGAGACTACAACGCGGGTAATACTTCTGGGACCATTTTATGGCAGTAGCCCAAGCTAACAGTACACCTGTTATCTTCTGGCTATCGGTGCCTAACTTAGTGAGTGCCATTTATATTTCTTTCTGCAGGAACTGTGATTAATGCCAATCTGTGTTGGTCAAGACTTGTGACATTGTGTCACAGGGCCTCCTTCCATGCAGTATTACTCTATGGCTCTATGACTGAGGGAATTGTGCTGTGTAGTGAGGGGGTGGAGCCGTGTTGGAGGTGCATTCTTCTGGGGATCTCTAAACCTGGGCTCCGGTGAGTCTCAGAGAATCCCTGGGGATGATTCAGAGATTATTCAACGATCAGTTTGTTAGTTTTACTGACGTTGAACGAGAGGTTGTTGTTGCAGCACCATTCAACCAGGTGTCCTATCTCACTCTGTACACTGACAAATCACCACCTGTGATTCGTCCAACAACAGTGGTGATAAGAGGCATAGATCGAGTGGACAGTTAGAGACTTTTTCCCAGGGTGACAATGGCTAACATGAGGGGGCATAATTTTAAGGTGATTGGAGGAAGATATAAGGGGGATGTCAGGGGTAAGTATTTTACACAGAAAGTGGTGGGTGCGTGGAACGCACTGCCGGCAGAGGTTGTGGGGGCAGATACATTAGGGACATTTAAGAGACTCTTAGATAGAGATATGGACGGCTATGTGGGAGGGAAGGGCTGGATAGATCTTAGAGCAGGATAAAATGTTGGCACAACATTGTGGACCGAAGGGCCTGTACTGTGCTGTAGTGTTCTATGTTCTATAAGTGGACAATCCTTACTGAGTGAGACGGACTCACTGAGACTCCTCCTCAGTGACTGGCAGTCATTTTCTATATGTTGTAATCCCTTCCCAGCGATTCTCCTGTTTTAACACAAAAAACATCTGCTGGGGGAGCTCAGCAGGTTGAGCAACATCTGTGGGGGGGAAAGGAATTGTTGATGTTTCAGGTCGAAACCCTGCATCAGTCCTGCCACAGATGCTGCTCGATCCGCTGAGTTCCTCCAGCAGATTGTTTCTTGCTCCAGATTCCAACGTCTGCAGTCTCTTGTGTCTCCTGTTTTAACATTTCTGCTTCTTTGTGTCTGCTCACACATGAACACACATCCAGCCAAGCAGTAAAGTAATGAAAGTGTCCAGAAGATATTTAATCAAATTAACCAAATATAAAAAGACCTCAAGCATGTAGCATCCTCCTTAAGCTCTGGAAAAAACACTGTTGGCTCTAGTTGAGGGAGATATCAACAAGAAAAAACTGTAACCACCTCAGGATACTCTAGCGTTTTTTTTACCTGAAGAGTTTTAATGTAAGAAATGGAGAATTCAATTAGTGCACAGCAAGTTCCTGTGAGCAGTAATATGACCGTGACCAGAATACCTGTTTTAGCTGTATTGTATAATGGAATAGGGTAGAATTAGGGTGCTTGGAAGTCGACGTGGACTCTTTAGGCCGAAGGGCCTGTTTCTATGTTGTATTTTCCCATGACTCCATTGATAAAGGGATAAATATTGATGGGACACCAGGGAGAACACCCCAGCTCTTCTCTGAATAATCCCCAGGAATTCCCTGAGATTCCCCAAGGCCCAGGTTTAGAGATGTCCAGAAGAATGCACCTCCAACACGGCACCACGTCCTCATTACACAGCACGATTCCCTCAGTCATAGAGGGAGAGAGTAATACAGAACAGAAGCAGGCCCTTCAGCCCAACAGGTCCATGCTGACCAAGATTCCCATCTAAGCTAGTCCAATTTACCTGTGTTTGCATCATCTCCCTCTGAACCGTTCCTATCCATGTACTTGTCCAAATGACTTTTAAATGTTATTGCAGCTGCCTTATCCACTTCCTCTGGCAGCTCATTCCATACGTGCACTCTGGGTGAAACAGTTGCCCCTCAGGTTCCTATTAAATCTCTCCCTTTTACCCTGAACCTATGCCCTCTAGTTCTTGATTCCCCGATCCTGGGAAAAGGACTGTGTATTCACTCTAACCATGCCTGTCGTGGTTTTGTACATCTCTACAATATTCTCATTTTCCTACGCTCCAATGAATAAAGTCCTAACCTGCTCAACCTCGCTCCATAACTCAGTCCCTCGAGTCCTAGCAACACCCTCGTAAATGACTGATGCAGGATTTCGACCTGAAACCTTGACAGTTCCTCTCCTCCCACAGATGCTGCTTGACACTCTGAGTTCCTCCAGTAAGTTGTTTGTTGCTCTTCGTAAGTCTCCTCTGCACTCTTTTCAGCTTAATGGCATCTTTCCTATAGCAGGTTGACCAAAACTGAACACAATACTCCAAATGCAAAGTCACCGATGTCTTGTACAGTTAGAACAGCCAATAAGAATGCCAGATCCTACCTAAATGTGAATTGGCTGTTGCCCTTTTAAAATCATTAATTTGAAGGGGACAAAACTGTTTCAGAGAAGAGAAAAACTCCAATTTTCAGTGGCAGGGAGATCTTTTTTAAATGCCCAATAATGTTTGTAATTTTGGAAATCTTTTAGGCCTGTACAGAATTCAAAGGTAATGATTGGCAAGTGGAGTACCCGTGGGCTTGAACATTGCTGTTAAATAGGCATCAGGAGATACACATGACTGACACAGGCGTTACTTGTGCATTGATTTCTCTTAAGTGTATTAAGGGCCATTCTAGGACTTACTGTTCTGGGAGCTAACTAGTATCATTATTGTTATTGTTATTCTTTTCAGGAGATTCGGGTCTTTGTTTTCTTGGCCTATGATAATATTGAGCCTCTAGGTGTTTGCAATTTGGTATTGAATTGTTTTTAAAATTCATGTCTTGGTTCCCCCTCATTTCTCCCTGCCTCTGCAATCCCCTGCAGCCCTCCAACTCTCCAAGGTCTCTGCACTCTTCTGAGCCTGGTTTGCAGTGCACCACATTTTAAGCATTCCGTCGTTTGAAGGCAGTGCCAAGAGACCTTTTCCGTCTTGGGGAAAAACTCAGATTGAGGGGGCATGACCTTTCAAGTTAGAGCCGAGTCCATTTAGGCGTGGTGTTAGGAAGCGCTTTACATAAAGGGTGGCAGAAATTTGGAACTCTTCCCTGCTATTTTCGTGATTGAATAAATAGAGACTTAATCATCTGTTCCTTTCTCTCTCCTGTGTTTCCCAGCTCCTCCTTCAATGCACCTCTGTCATTTGCCTCAAAACTCTTCACACCACAGCTCATCCTAATCACACAGCGCTTCAATAAATTCCTCCTATTGCATTTATTAGTGGCTTTCATACAGATACAGCCCACAGTTTGTGGAGTCTATCTCCGTGCCTATCTTAAGGATTTCATTATGTTAAAGTCCCTCTGGACGTTGACTTTGTCTTTTCCAAACACCCCTGAAACATCCTACTTTTTCCCAATCCCAGGAAAGCTATGATGGTGGAGCAACAGGAGATCTGGGGAAAGTTCCTCCGGGTGCTCCGGTTTCCTCCCACTTCCCAAGGACATGCTGGTTGTTGGATTAATTGGTTCCTGTAAGTTACCCCTGGTGAAGGTGGTTGGCAGGGTGGAGGAGATGGGCATGTGGGAGAGAGAATGGGTTATAGGAAAACAAGTGGGGGGGATGGCATTGATGGGAATGCTCTGACGTAGTTGATGGGCTGAATGGCCTCCTATATCATAAGAAAAAATGAAATTATGGGAATAAACGAGAATATTGGTTATGAGATAAGATATTATTAGTCATATGTACATCGAAACACACAGTGAAATGCATCTTTTGCGTAGACTGTTCTGGGGTCAGCCCGCAAGTGTCGCCACACTTCTGGCACCAACATAGCATGCCCACAACTTCCTAACCTGTACGTCTTTGGCATGTGGGAGGAAATCGGAGCATCCGGAGGAAACCCACGCAGGCACAGGGAGAACGTACAAACTCCTTACAGACAGTGGCCTAAATCGAACCCGGGTTGCTGGCGCTGTAATAGCGTTAGTCTAACCGTTACACTACCATGTCTGCCACATTGTCTGTGAATTTTTCCACACTTTATTTCTTTTTTCGTTCCTTGCAAGCACATCCTGGACAGAAAGTACAACAGGTCAAAACTTGGGAAGAATTAAATTGCTGCCTTGATATCCCATTAGATGCTAAAGGGTTGTTGAGCTCTGTCAAATCATTTGGATTGAGAGCTGGAAAATCATTAGGGCTGAGAGTGAGAGAAAGCGAGACTGACCCACACCGTCCAAAGGGAAGGACTGGAATTAGTTTCCTCAACTTGACACTTCAAAATGAACTACACTTTCCTTCAAAGGAATCTTCTCTGTCACTCTTCTGGTGGAGAGTAGTCTTTGAGGGAACGAAATTGAAAACATAGAACATAGAACAGTACAGCATAGGAACAGGCCCTTTGACCCACGATGTTGCTCCGGACTAATCAAACTAGTAACTAAATGCCTAACTAAACTCATCCCTTCTGCCTACACAATGTCCATATTCCTCCATTCTCTCCACATTCAATTGCCTATCTAAGAGCCTCTTAGACGGCTCTATTGTATCTACCTCCACCACCACCCTGGTAACGCATTCCAGGCATCCGTAAAAAAAACTTGCCCCACACATCTCCTTTGAACTTATCCCCTCTGACCTTAAATGCAGGCCCTCTAGTATTGGACATTTTGACCTTGGGAAAAAGATACAGGCTGTCTACTCTATCTATGCCTCTCATAATTTTATAAACCTCTGTCAGGCCTCCTTCAGCCTCCGCCGCTCCAGAGAAAATAACCCAAGTTTGTCCAAGCTCTTCGTGTAGCACATGCCCTCTAATTCAGGCAGCATCCCAGTAAACCTCCTCTGCCCCCTCTCCAAAGCCTCTACATCCTGCCTTTAAAGGGGTGACCAAGAATTGATTGGAATACTCCAGATGCCGCCCAGTTTACAAAAACAAAAAGATAATGCAAGAGGTTGACTAACCTGACTCAGGTACACTGTACCAAAGGTTCTTCAATAATAGGAGAGTGCAGTAGGAGTTCAGGAAGGTTGAGGTGGGGTAGGAGTGATGTCCAGGTGTCATCATTCAACATCTTATGAGGACAGCTTGAGTGAGCTGGGGCTTTTCTCTTTGGAGAGAAGGAGAATGAGAGGTAACTTGACAGAGGTGTACAAGATGATAAGAGGCATAGATCGAGTGGACAGTCAGAGACTTTTTCCCTGGGTGACAATGGCTAACACGAGGGGATGTAATTTTAAGGTGATTGGAGGAAGGTATAAGGGGGATGTCAGGGGTAAGATTTTTACACAGAGAGTGGAGGGTGTGTGGAACGCACTGCCGGCAGAGGTTGTGGGGGCAAATCCATTAGGGACATTTAAGAGATTCTTAGATAGACACATGAATGATAGAAAAATAGGGGTCTATGTGGGAGGGAAGGGTTAGATAGTTCTTAGAGCAGGATAAAATTTCGGCACAACATTGTGGGCCGAAGGCCTGCACAGCGCTGTAGTGCTCTATGTTCTATGTTCTATCATAAAGGGTGAAAGATCACACAAAGGTGTGGTGTGAGTGTGCTTGAATTATTCCTTTGTGCTAACGAAGAATGTGGTAAGAATCAACGGATTAAAATACAGTCACTGTTGTCTTTCCCCATCTCTGAAAGTCTGATGTCAAGTGTTGAATTAGGTCTAAATATAATCTGCTTAAATATGAATCAAACCCTGCTGCTGAAAATAAAAACAGTAAGTGTTGGAAACACTCAGCAGGTCAGACGACATTTGTGGAGAGAGAAGGAGAATCAACATTTCAGGTCGATGACCTTTTGTCTGAACTGGAAGAGTGAGAAAGCGTGCAAGGAGGAGGAGGGATGGAGGAGGAACGGATATGACAGAATGGAGACTAGAGGTTGTCCAGGTTCTGTCATTGTTTTTGGTGTCAGCAGTTAGAGAGAGAGAAAAGGCACAAGAGAACATGACTTTAGACCTGAGATGCAGAACACAGCTGGAAACCTGAAACAGAAAAGAATGGTGGAAATACTCGACAGAACAGGCAGCATCTTTGGAGAGAAGTCAAAGAAGTTGAGTTTATTGTGGTATGCACAAGTACATGTGTGCACAGGTGCAATGAAAAACTTACTTGCAGCAGCATCACGGGCACAGAGCATCAGATAAGCAGCATTCTCAAGAAATAAATTAAACATAAATTATACACAATTTTTACAAGAAAGAACACAATTAGAAAAAAAATGTCAATTTTAGTGATCAAAGTGGTCATAGTGTTGCTAAACTGCAGTGATTAAGGTTTTGCTGGTTGGTTCAAGAAGCGAATGGTTGAAGGGAAGTAGCTGTTCCTGAACCTGGTGGTGTGGGTCTTCAGGCTTCTGTACCTCCTGCCCGATGGGAGCTGTGAGAAGATAGCATGGCCCGGATGGTGGGGATCTTCGATGATGGATGTTGCCTTCAGCGCCTCCTGTAGATACTCCCGATGGTGGGGAGGGATGTGCCCGTGATGTATTGGGCTGAGTCCACTACTCTCTGCAGCTTCTTATGTTCCTGCGCATTCGAATTGCCGTCCCAGACCATGATGCAACCAGTCAGGATACTTTCAACAGTATAGACGTCTGTCAGAGTGTTTGGTGACAAGCTGAACCTCTGAGAAACAGAGAGAAAGAAAGCTATAACAGATGGACCACCTTACTGGCCAGCTCTTACACAAACAGGAAAGGCTGGTTATCTGAAATTGTTGACTTCAGTTTTTAGTCCTGAGAGTTGCGATAAAAGATCATTTGACAGAAAAAGCAACAACGGCGTGCGTTTATATGGTGCCTAACACATATCACCTGAGCACAGACAAACAATGACACAAAAAATTCTGCAGATACTGGAATCTGGAGCAATACACAAAAAGTGCTGGAGGAACTCAACAGGTCAGGCAGCATCTATGGAGGGAAATAAACAGATGACATTTTGGGGCCGAGGCCCTTCATCAGGACTCATGTATTGCACTGACAAACAATATTTGTCAACAAGGTAAACACAAATCTTGGCTAAAGAATGAGATTTAATGTAGCATCTTAGAGAGGCAGAGGGCATGATGGAATGAATTCCAGAATTTGAGCCTGATAGGCACAAAAATGCAAACATGAAATTCAAGAGATACATATGAGACCGGAACTGACAATAATGATACCAGTTTACATATGGAAACATCAGGCAGCCATTTTGGAACCAGACAGAAAATGTCTGTCTCCTAAAATCATGTTCCTGATTAACAAACCCATTGTTCCTGAGTGCTCCAAAATGTTATCTCTTTACTTTCCATTCAAAAATACTAATTTTAAGCCAATGCCCATAACCAGATTGTGAAGAGCTGTGTTGTTCTAGGGAAACTATCCCCTCAAAAATGTGGCAAGGAATTTTAACCACATTAGCCTTCTCCATTTCTCCTGTTCAAGCTGTGGTGCTGCTGATTACCTTCGCTCCTGCCTGGATGTGTCACAATAGCTGACAGCACGAGAGAGTTGAGTTAGTTCCACTGGAGTAGACACAGTCGTTAAACTTGGCTGCTTTACCAACCGTGTCACTTCGACTGTGTATGCTAATTCACTTCCCTTGGGGCTGGTTCCTTTGATGCTGTCATCACTGCACAGGGTTTAAACAAATTTGTGGAAGTAGACTTGTTTGAATATAAAGGATGTCAACTTGCAATCAAAACTGTTTGTAGCTGGATTTAACTGGAGTAGGAAAGAAAAATTACTTTTTATAAAGAATAGGTAAGCACTTATAATTCATTTTCCATACATTTGTGATGAGCAACTATGGCTCTTTCTAGTTGACTGACAACCAGGAATATACTCTCAGTATATTTTCCCAAATATGTCATTGCATTTCTACAGAGCCACATCCTAATGGACTGCTTAGTTTATTTATATGAGCTGCAATATTGTAAGAGTGGTATGTTTGGTTTTACATTGGTATTCTTGCTGAGTAGCTGCCTTGTTATTTGCTGCGGTACTCATTCCTTGAATGTGTTATCATTCAGATCAGACGCTGGTGTTAAACTCCTCCGGGTAGTTTCAGCAGCTTCAAGAAGACCAGAAAGCCAAAGAAGAGCTCCGTACGTTTCTACAACCCTTTCACGTCTCAAAATCCTTTGGAGTCACTGAAGGAGTTTTGTAGTGTAGGCACTCTTGCAATTGTAAGAAACATGTCAGCAATTTGTGTATTGCGAACTCCCAGAAGTAGAAGATGATCTAGTTATAGAGTTATACAGCATGGAAACAGTCCTCTCGCCCCAACTTGTCCATGCCGACCAAGATGCCAGTTGTTAATGTTTCAGTGAAAAACAAAAGCAGAAAGCCCGTAACACCTTCTCTCACCTGCCACTGCTACTGTCACCTGTCCTCTCCTGTTCTCGATCCTATTATAGGCATTTCTTTTAGTTGACACCTGCTCTTCTCTCTCATTCCTTCTTCCCCCTCCCATATGGCAGAAGATACAAAAGCCTGAAACATGTACCGCCAAGGTCAAGGACAGCTTCTACCCCGCTGTTATATTGAATGGTCCCCTTGTACCATCAGATGGGTTCTTGACCCCACGATCTACCTCGTTATGGCCTTGCACCTTATCGTCTGCCTGCACTGCACTTTCTCTGTAACTGTAACACTTTACTCTGCATTCTGTTATTGTTTACCCTTGTACTATCTCAGTGCACTGATGTGATGAAATGACCTGCATGGATGGCATTCAAAACAAAGTTCTTCACTGTGATGAAAATCACTATCATGCTGGAGGAACTCAGCAGGCCAGGCAGCATCCATGGAGAAAAGCAGGCGGTCAATGTTTCCGGTCAGGACCCTTCTTCAGGACTGAATACAGGCGAAGGGGAAGGCCAATATATAGGAGGGAAAAGCAGAGCAGTGATAGGTGGACAAAAGAGGGGAGGTGGGGTGGGCACAAGGTGGTGATAGGTAGACGCGGGTAAGAGATAGTGATGGGCAGGTGCGGGGGAGGAGGGGAGAGCAGATCCACTGGGGGATGGGTCAAAGGTAAGGAGGAAAAAGGTGGGTAGAAAAATGAGAGAGAGGCTAGGAAAGGGAAGAAAAGAGGCATGGTTGGGGGTGTGTGGGTGTGAAGGAGTGTGGGTTCTGTCTAAG
Source organism: Pristis pectinata (assembly GCF_009764475.1). Classification (NCBI taxonomy): domain Eukaryota; kingdom Metazoa; phylum Chordata; class Chondrichthyes; order Rhinopristiformes; family Pristidae; genus Pristis; species Pristis pectinata. Next base: position 6,249,092 of record NC_067437.1, read on the forward strand.
TAATCCCCACACCCCTTCCCCCCCCCCCACACTCCCAGTTTTAATCCCAGTTTCTGTCACTGGGTTTAATCCCTACAGGTCAAGTACACATCCTGTTTAAATGTGACAAGAGTTTCTGTCCCTCCCACCCTTTCAAGTAGTGATTTCCAGACCACAGCCGCCTTCTGGGTGAAAACGATCTCCCTTATCTCCTCTCTAATCCTTCTACCTACTTCTAGATCTACTGACTCCGCTAAGGGAGATAGATTGTTCCTATTATCTATCGTCTCACAATTTTAAACAATTATTCTCCTTCATCCTCCCAAAGTAAACAACTGTACCTAATCCAATCTTATCCAATCTTTCCTCCTTGCTGTAGTTTTCCATTCCATGAAGTATCTTCATAAATCTCCTCTGCACCCTCTCAAGCAATTTGCTATTTAGTGTTCTATACGGTTCTTGCAAAACTCCCTACTCTTATACTGTCATTTGGCTAATAAAAGAAACCAATCTTTTGCCTTTTAACCACCTTATTAACCCACCCTGACAGCTTTGAGGATCTGTGGACGTGCGTACTATGATCCCGCTGTTCCTCCACACCACTCAGCATCTCCCCATTTATTGTATATTCCCTTTCCTTGTAGCTTCTCTCCAAATGCATTGACTTGTGCTTGACCCTTCCATTGACTCTGACTACACTTCCTGCTGCCTTGGAGACTTATAACAGCAGGGTGCCCTTGGTATAGGCTCAAGGGCAGTTTCTATCCCACTGTTCTAAGCCTCTTGAACAGACCTCGTGTACAATAAAGATGAACTCTTGATCTCTCTCAATCTATATCATGGTCCTTGCACTTTATTTGTCTACCTGCGTTGCACTTTCTCTGTAACCGCAACACTATATTCTGCATTATGTTTTATTTTCCTTTTGTAATACCTCGATGAACTTATGCATGAAATGATCTGACTGGATGGTATGCATACAAAGCTTTTCACTGTATCTCAGTACACGTGACAATAATAAACCAATTACCTTTCTGCCTAATGACTATTCCTTCCTACGGTTGCAAGCTTTCTTCCTCCCTCTCAACCACACAGACAATTTTTGTACCAAGTGCAAACTCTCCCATTTCCTTTCGAAATAATGCGCTGGATCTTCACATCCACCTGAGAGAGCAGACTGGGCTTCGCTTTAACCTCTCATGTGATGTACAACAGCCCAAATAATGCAGCTTAACTCAGGACTGCACTGGGTCACCAGCCGACTTGTGACCCAGAATGCAACTTAAACCTGCAATGTTTCAGACCCAGAAACATGAATATTACCTACTGAGTCACACCTGGTATTTATCATTGGGGGAATAGAATTGAAATCGGAATTGGAATTGGTTTATTATTGTCATATGCATCGAGATACAATGAAAAACTTAGTTTTGCATGCCATCCAAACAGATCATTTCAAAATATAAGTACATTGAGGTAGTACAAGGGAAAAGCAATAACAGAATGTAGAATATAGTGTCACAGTTACAGAGAAAGTGCAGTGCAGGGAGACAATAAGGTGCAAGGTCCATGACGAGATAGGTTGTAACGTCAAGAGTTCATCTTTAAAGTACAAGGGGTCATTTAAGAGTCTGATAACAGTGGGATAGGATCTGTCCTTTAGCCTTGTGACGCGTGTTTTTAAGCTTTTGTATCTTCTACCCGATGGGAGGGATGATAGGGAGGGAGAAGAGAGAATGTCCAGAATGGGTGGGTCTTTGATTATGTTGACTGCTTTACTGAGGCAGCGGGAAGTGTAAACAGATTCCATGGAGGGGAGGCTGGTTTTCATGATAGACTGAGCTGTGTCCACAACTCTCTGCAGTTTCTTGCGGTCTCAGGCAGAGCAGTTGCCATACCAAGCTGTGATTTACTCTGCCTTTATTCCTGTGCTGTACTGTTCTATATTCTGTGTTCCAAGGACATTGAACTCTATCATCATATCCTGATTGAAAGAATAGGCTTGGTATCCTGGGACCCATTGAGTTTCTGTCACTCAGTGCATTGAACTTATGAACGAGCAAAGCAGCAATCAAATCAGCTGTGTAGTAACACTTCCCTTGTACAAAAATAAGTCTTTTGCATTACAGTGGGTTATAAATTAAAAGATTCACACTTAATCTTTTCTGAAACAAAAACAGAAAATACGAACCAGTCAGCAGGTCAGGCAGCATCTGTGAAATGAGAATCAGTGACTGTTTCAGGTGGAAGGGTCTTTGTCAGAATTGAGGAGGTTGAGGCATCTGAGAGGTGATCTGAAGGGAACAGGCAGATCCAGTGGAAGGAGACCGTTTCCATTGGCGCAGGGGTCAAGGACCTGGGGACATTGGCAAAAGAAGCAAAGGTGACCCGGGGAAACATTTTTTTACGCAGTATGTGGTCAGGGTCTCGAATGCGCTGCCAGGGTGTATAGTGGAGGCAGATTCAACCATAACGTTCAAAGGGGAGTGGGATAAGGATCTGAAGGACATGGAGTTGCTGGGCTGTAGGGAGAAGGCAAGAGAGTGGATTCCTTTACACAGAGCACCTATAGACTTGATGGGTCAAATTGCCTTCTTCCATTCTGTGATTCTGTGCAAACTCCTGGATAACCACCCATTTTACGGTTGAAATCAACATTACTCCTCAAGCAGTTCCTGCAGAACTTTGCCCCTACCAGGAAACTTATTCAGATACAGTTTGGTGGAGTTCCTTATTCAGAGGTGACATTGCTTTGCTTTTGACCTCCAAGATTGGTCTTGGAAAGGATCGGTCTCACAAAAGATCGGTCTCAGAAGGGACCACAGAGTGAGACCCTCTCTTCAGGCTAACTCAACAACTGGAGTGAGTTACTGTTATTTCTGTGACAGTGTACTCCTTGTTCATGGCCCTGCGATCAATACCTTCAGGGACCAGCACACCAATGATTCACTCAGTGATGTGGATGTTGTTAACAAAGGCATTCTACCTTCTCACTCCTAATTACTCTGCCATTCCAGAGAATTAGTGCCACCCACACTGAGGGTCATGGGAAATAGATCAGACGAGATGACACATTCCTTCCCTGAAGGAATTTAGTTTTTACGTTTCTCTGACTATCCAATTCACCATTATGGATACATTTATTCCAGATTCATTTTTAGTTTTTTCCTCAGTTGTCATGGTGACATTTGACTATGGGACTCCTGGTAGAAAAACGACTGGCTGGCAGTGACCAGAATAAGGCAGAGCTGAGGTATAGAGGGATAGAGTTATACAGCATGAAAACAGGACCTTTAGCCCAACTCATCCATGCTGACCAAGTTGCCTACCTGAACTACTACCATTTGGCCCATATCCCTCTAAACCTTTCCTATCCACGTGCCTGTCGAAAGGTCTTTTAAATGTTGTAATTGTACCTGCCTCGACCGCTTCCTCTGGCAGCTCGTTCCACATACCCTCCACGCTCTGTGTGAAAAAGTTGCCCCTCAGGTCCCCTTTAAATCTTTCCCCTCTCACCTTAATCACCTGCCCTTTAGTTTTAGACTCCCCTCCCTGGGATAAGTACTGCGACCGTACACCTTAGCTATGTCCCTCATGATATTATAAACTTCAATAAGGCCACTTCTCAGTGTCCTATGCTCCAGAGAAAACAGTCCCAGCCTATCCAGTCTCCAGTCTCTCCTTATAACTCAAGCCATCCAGTCCTGGTAACATCCTAATGAATCTTTTTTGTATCCTTTCCAGCTTAAAGATATAAGATATACATATTTATTTATTAGTCACGTGTGCATCGAAGCCCACAGTGAAATGTGCCTTTTTGCATTACTGAGAATGTGCTGGGGGTAGCCCGCAAGTGTTGCCACTCTTCTGGCGCCAACATAGCATGCCCACAGCTCCTAACCCATACGTCTTTGGAATGTGGGAGGAAACTGGAGCACCCGGAAGAAACCCATGCAGACACGGGGAGAACGTACAAACTCCTTACAGATAGTAGTGGGAATTGAACTCAGGTCGCTGGCACTGTAATAACGTTACACTAACCGCTACACTACCGTGCCGCCCCAATAAGGAACTGCATACAATAGTCATCGGAAAGATTATCAGGAGCATCAGTTAGAACACCAAGAGATTTCAGATGCTGAGCGTGACTGCCTTGGTTCAGGAAGACTTGTTCAGTAGAAATGCAGAGAAAATTACTGTCAAACTCCAACCATCGCTGCAAGACCAACGTTAGGCCATAGTTGGTCATGTCGAGTCCACAGTTTGGGATGTGGATCCATACTCTAGTAACTCCAGGAAATTCATGGAAGTAGGTCTTTTCAAAGGCTGAGTTATGTAAACACAAGAGATTCTGCAGATGCTGGAAAGCTGGAGCAACGCACACAAAATGCTGGAGGAACTCAGCAGGTCAGGCAGCATCTGTGGAGGGAAATGAACAGTCGATGCTTTGGGCCGAAACCCTTCATCAGGACTGGAAAGAAAGAGGGCAGAAGCCAGAATAATAGGGTGGGGGAGGGGGAGGAGAACGAGCTGGTGGGTGATAGGTGAGTCCAGGTGAGGGGGGGAGGAAGGTAGGTCGGTGGAAGAGGGAAAGGGCTGAATAAGAAGGAATCTGATTGGAGAGGACAGTAGACCATGGAATAAAGGGAAAGAGGTGGGGAACCAGAGGGAGGAAGGTGTGGTGACGGGAGGGTGAGTTATGTAAACATTTTGTTTAATTTCAAAAATGAACATTATTCATAATGTAAAAAAAAGAAACAGTGCAAAAAAACTTTTATGTTCATGGTCAATACATTCAATAGTGTAAAACTTTTTTTAAAAGACAAATCAAACAAACACTCATGTGGCCCCCTGGGGTCATACCCCCTTTTCCTTGCTCGAGGGGCTTCCCCGCCTGACTCTGCCCCTCTGTGTGTGGTAGCGGAAGGAGCCCAGACTGTGGACCTTCCCCACAGAGCCTTAGCATTGGCTGCACCGAATTTCAGTGCGTCCCTCAGCAGGTACCCCTGCAGCCTGGACTGTGCCAGTGGGCAGCGTTCCCCCACAGACATCTCGCTGTGCTGGAAGACCAACAGGTTCTGGGCAGACTGAGTTGATATGTAAACATACAGTGTAGAGTTTTGACGTTCGTACAGGAATGGCCAAGGAAGATTGTGCGTAACAATGCACCAGTGTTAACGTGTCAACCACCTTGAATAAATAGTGGTGCCATGCAACATTTATTTTCCAGAAAATTCCAGAGAATTTTTTTTTGGAATGATTGGGAATTCTGTACTGAGACCCCTGCACAGTACATGTAAAGGGAGTGGTATATCAAAATCAAAACCTCTGTGCAACCCAGCAGAATGAAAAAGTTAAGCTGGGAACTCAGTGCCTACACCTGGAGTTATGTTTAATAGAAAAAACAGAATATTGTTACGTTTAAGTAGAAATTAGACCAACCACAAATGCTTTATCAGAACTTAAATTGAATATTAAGACTCTAAAGGCAAATACTTCTTTAAAACTGCAAAATCTTAATGTGGTTGTTTTGTAATTTCAATTAAACCATGCACAGTTGGCTAAAACAATGAACCTAAATGGTTTAATGGGCATATTTTGGTATTAATCATAACGTAATTGGTGTTGTGTACATCAGTTTTTAACTGCCTTATTACCAGGGAGCTGCAAGATCTCCTGCCAAGCAGTGTTTTGTGAAATGGTCCCACTGAGAACCATAAGATAGGAGTACATGGATGAAAGATACCTTTCCCAAGATGTTGCTGGTTGAGCTGGAAGGAGAGGGAGGAAGTCAGAACGCCCTCAACACCAGTTCATTAGAAGTGGTCTGTGTGACGGACTGTTCAGTAGAAGTGATAATTCCCACAAATGCCCTTGTTGATTCATCAGCTGGGTCACCGACACTTTGCCCTGACGGTGGTTAATCAAACACCCTCCTATGTACTGTGTGGTTAAGACTACTAAATGCATGATATTATAGTGGCTGCATGTTATATTCTGCTGCTTCCAATGTTGGCTTAAATGAAAGCAAATATTAAAGCAGAATACAATATGTGCTGCTTCCATATTCAGTGTTTGACCAATGATAAACTATCATCTTTGTCGGCTTTTCAAAAATGTGGATGTCTGCGTTACAGGAAGATTAAATATCCGTGATGCGTTTCATTGCAATCTTCCACCGATAGATTCCATGTAAGCGTACCCCCATTCAGCTCGTCTTTGTCATGCACAAATGGAGCAATCCAATTAATACACAGCCTTGCTCTTTCCACATATAACATATTCTCATACGATAGCATAGGAGGCCATTTGGCCCTTTGAGTCTCTGCTGGCTTAGGATGGAACCTGGGTGGCTAGAGCTCTGAGGCAGCAGCACTACCTGCTCCACCACAGCCGCTGCATCCTTTTCCCCTCCAAACATTTTTCCAGTCCCCTTTCGGAAGTTGCGATTGAAGTTGGCGTCGTTGCGACGGTTCCAGTTCCCACTCGGTCCCCGTGCAACCTCTCTTACCTCACAGACGTCTCCTGGTCATTTGACAAGCAAAGCGTGACCAAGCAATGACCTTCCATAGAGAGCCAGCACAGATGCGATGGGCTGAATGGAATCTTTCTGTGCTGTAATCATTCCATGATTCCAACAAGTTCTGGGAGATGATCTTGTTATCAAAATAGAAATTATTGGTAATTGGTACCTGGTTTATTATTATCACATGTATCAAGCAAGATACAGTGAAAAGCTTTTGTTTGCGTGCCATCCAGACAGATCATTCCATACATATGGACACGACGAAGTTAAAAGAAATACAGAATGCAGAGTATTGTGTTATAGTTACGTAGAAAGTGCAGTACAGGTAGACAAATAAAGTGCAAGGGCCATGACGGGGTAGATTGAAAGATCAAGAGTTCATCTTTTTTGTATAAGAGGTCTGTTCAAGCATCTGATAACAGCCGGATAGAAGCTGTTCTTGAGTTGAGTAGTACATGCTCTCAAGCTTTTGTATCTTCTGCCTGAAAGGAAGGGGGAGAAGAGAGAATGACTGGGGTGGGAGGGGTCCTTGATTATGTCGGCTGCTTTCCCGAGGCAGCAGGAAGTGTAGACGGAGTCAATGGAGAGGAGGTTTGTTTGCGTGGTAGACAAGGCTGTGTTCACAACTCTGCAATTTCTTGTGGTCTTGGGCAGAGCAGTTGCCGTGCCAAGCTGTGATGAATCTGGATAGGATGCCTTCTAAGGTGCATCTGTAAAAATTGGTGAGGGTCATTGGGCACCATTACCACCTCTTTCACAACTTTCAGATGATCGAGACCACTTTGCAGCTAGTGCCACATTTAAGCAGTGTAGCCACGTAAATTGCAGGAAGATCAGCTGCCAACCTGTGCACAGCAAGATCTCACAAAGAGGAGGAGTGTGACAGTTTGTTTCAGAGAAGTTAATTGATCAATAATACTGGGCATGTGGGTTAACTTCCCTGCTATTCTTACATTTGTCCCAGAAGGTAAAGTGGGCGTCAGTTTAAGGCCTCATCCAGAGCATGCCAGGCAGTGTTGCACTCCCTCAGCACTGTGCTGGATGACAGCTATTTGTGCTCAAGTGTGATAAATCTACAAATTCTGGAGCTCCTATCCAAAGACACCACAGGAGCAGATTTGTCACACTTGTCTTCTCAGGGTTACGCATGATGAGTGTTTGATGGCTCTTCAATGGAGTTTGATGGCTCTTCAATGGAGTGGTATTCAATGGAGTTCAGAAGGATGAGAGGGTATCTCATTGAAACCTACCAAATACTGAAAGGCTTAGATAGAGCGGACATGGAGAGGATGTTTGCATTAGTAGCAGAGTCAAGGATCCGAGGGCACAGCCTCAGAACTGCGAGGAGGACGAATTTCTTCAGCCAGAGGGTGGTGAATCTGTAGAATTTGTTGCGACAGAGGACTGTGGAGGCCAAGTCATTGGGTGTATTTAAGGCAGAGATTAATAGGTTCTTGATTGGTAAGGGGGTTAAGGGTTACAGGGAGAAGGCAGGAGAATGGGGTTGAAAAGAAACACAGTCATGGTTGAATGGCAGAGCAGGCTCGATGGGCTGAATGGCCTAATTCTGCTCCTATTTCTTATGGTCCAATTAGGGAGGGGCAGTACATGCCAGTATCTCCTATATCCAGTGAGTGAAGTGCAAAAAAAATGTCAAATAAAACTGAATCCTCATGGGTCTTTACTGAGTATGAATAAGTTGGTCTTCAAAAGAGGCATGTTTGGCAAAGATTTCTGTAAAGACAGAAATGACATCAAAAGCAGAATGGCTTTTATAAGCGACATGAAAGGACCACACTGAGAGAGCTGGCACTGAGGGGCTTGAGGCCAAATATGGCATCAAAACATGCCAGTCAATGCCAAGGAAGTGATATTCTTTGTTGAATGCAGATGGTTTTCTGATTTTGCCAAGTTCTATTTTTGTATAAATCCTTGTTTTTGTTTTGCTGCTTTGTTAAAAAAAATCACTGTCATACGCTCGCTGTGATCTGCTCGAGAATAACAAGTGCAAACTCATCTATATTCTCCCATACCACTTCCATCACCCTCTCATGCTGTATGGAAAAGACGTCCCCGGAACCACAGACATTAAGATCTTCTTTTTAAATTCATATACAAGATGTGGATGTTGCTGGCAGAACCAGCATTTATTGCCCATCCCTAACTACCCTTGAGAAGGTGGTAGTGAGCTTCTTGAACTGCTGCTGTTCTAGTAAAAGTTTTTGGGGAGAGAGTTCCAGGATTTAGAATCACCGGTGATGAAGGAATGGTGATATCTTTCCAGCTTACAATGGTGTGCAGTTTGGAGGGGAAAGTGCATGTGGTGATCTTCTCCTGTGCCTGAAGTCCTTGTCCTTCTTGGTGGTAGAGGTGACTTTGGGAGGTGCTGTTGGAATTACCTGGGCAAGTAACCACAGTGGGTAAATGTGGATGAGTGGGTTAATAAGTTCTCAGATGATACAAAGATTGGTGGCATTGTGGATAGCGTAGGGTACAGTGGGATGTAGATCAGTTGCAGATATGGGCAGAGAAATGGCAGATGGAGTTTAATCCGGCAAAGTGTGAGACATTGCACTTTGGGAGATGTAAAGGGACAGTACACTGTTAATGGCAGGATCATAAACAGTGTTGATGTATGGAGTGATCTCGGGGTCCAAGTCTATAGCTCCCTGAAAGTGGCTGTACAGATTGATAGGGTGGTAAACAAGGCATACGGCATGCTTGCCTTCATTAGTAGAGCTATTGAGTTTGAGAGTCAAGAAGTTATGTTACAGCTTTATAAAACTCTAGATAGGCCACATCAGTATTGCATTCAATTCTGGTCACCCCATTAGAGGAAGGATGTGGAGGCTTTGGAGAGGGTGCAGAAGAGGTTTACCAGGATGTTGCCTGGATTAGAAGGCATGTGTATAAGGAGAGGTTGGACAAACTTGGGTTGACTTCTCTGGAGCGGCAGAGGCTGAGTGGAGACATGATAGAAGTTTATGATAAAACTTTGAGAGGCATAGATAGAGTAGACAGCCGGTAACTTTTTCCCAGGGTGGAAATGTCTAATACTAGAGGGCATGTGTTTAAGGTGAGAGGGGGTAAGTTCAAAGGAGATGTGCGGGGCAAGTTTTTTACACAGAGTGGTGGGTGCCTGCAACGTGCTGCCTGGAGTGGTGGTGGAGGCAAATACGGTAGAGACGTTTAACAGGATCTTAAATAGGCCCATTAATGTGCAGAGAATGGAGGGATATGAATATTGTGTAAGCAGAAGGGATTAGTTTAGCTGAGAGTTTAATGATTAATTTAATTAATTCGGCACAACATCGTGGGCTGAAGGGCCTGTTCCTGTGCTGTACTGTTCTATGTTCTATGTACAGTGCATTTAAAAGATGCAACACACTGCAGCCGCTGTACACCGGTGGTGAATGAACGGGGTGTTTAGGTTGGTGGTAGAGTTGCTAATCAAGCAAGCTTCTTTGACCTAGATGATGTCAAACCTCTTGAGTTTCATTTGTGCTGCACTCACTCAGGAAAGTGCTACGTACTCCACTGAACTCCCAACCTGCATCAGGTTGAAGCTGAAGCAATTTTGGGGAATCAGGAGATGAGTTGCTCTAACACAATACCAACTTTTGATCTATTCTTGTATCCACAATATTCCTAAGATAAAGGGTAGGAAAAAAGTATTAAGAAACTTGTGTGTAGGTGGCTTTCCACCCCTGGGCCTGCATGAACAAATGGGATTAGTATAAACAAGAACTCAATGGTTGGCAGGGACAAGGTGGGCAGAAGGGCCTGTTTCTGTGCTGTATGACTATGACTCATGGAGGACTATACCATCAATAGTATCACATTCCCTCAGCACTGCACTGGAACTTCACCAATAGGACCTTCTGACTCAGAGATGAGAATACTACCCGCTGAATCAATGAATAACTGGCAGCTGATGGTAGTTCTAATGGAGTTCAGTGTTAAGTCCCCCTCTGAGGGTGTTACTGGTTTTGATATGCATGACGATGAATCACCAGCAAAATCAAAGAGATGTGCCTTCAACCCTTTAATTAGTAATTGGTTTATTATTGTCACATGTACCGAGATACAGTGAAAAACTTTGTCTGTGTGCCATCCAGACAGATCATTCCATACATAAGTACATTCAGGCAGTACAAAAGTAAAACAAAACAGAATGCAGAATAAAGTGTTACAGTTCAGAGAAAGTGCAGTGCAGGTAGACAATAATGTGCAAGGCCATAATGAGGTAGATTAACAGATCAAGAGTTTACCTTTATCGTTTGAGACGTCCATTCAAGTACTTATAACAGCGGGATAGAAGCTGTCCTTGAGTCTGGTGGTTTGTGATCTCAAGCTTTTGTATCTTCTGCCTGATGGGAGGGGGAGAAGAGAGAATGATTGGGGTGGGAGGTGTCCTTGATGATGTTGGCTGCTTTCCCATGTCAGCGGGGCGTAGACAGAGCTGATAGAAGGAATCGTCTGGATGGCGTGCAAAAGAAAGCTTTTCACTGTATCTCGGTACGTGTGACAATAATAAACCAATTACCAATTCCCCATGGAGCTGTTGTGATTCTTCAAGAAGATTTTGAGTCTTTGAATCTTTTCCTCTGTACATCTGGTAACCTCTTCCCGTGACTTAGCTGAGAATAGAGTGTCTGTTTTAGGAGTCTGGTGTCAGGCTTGTGAATGACATGGTCTGCCCAACATAGATGTAGGTGTAACTAGGACCTTGATTCAGTGAATATTGGCTTGAGATAGTTCTAGGAAAGTGGCAATTAAGGACCCAAAATCTTAGGGTTAAGAGTCACAATGGAACATTAGAGCTGCTGGGTTATAAGGGTTTGTGGTTTGGTGACCTGAGAGAAATCTTTAAAATTATGAAATGGGTTTGATTGGGTAGACATGGTGAAAGTTTTCCCACCAGCAGGAGAATCCAACAGTAAAGGCCATAATTAGAAGTGAGTCACTAATTAATCCAATAAAGCCATAAGACCACAAGATATAGGAGCAGAATTTGGCCATTCGGCCCATCATCTTCTCCGTCATTCAATCATGGGTGATTTTTTTTCAACCCCATTCTTCCCATAACCCTTAACCCCTTTATTAATCAAGAATCTATCAATCTCTGCCTTACATACACCCAATGACTTGGCTTCCACAGCCCCCAGTGGCTACGAATTCCACAGATTCACCACCCTCTGGCTGAAAAAATTCCTCATCTCAGTTTTAAAGGGACATCTCTTTATTCTGAGGCTGTGCCCTTGAATCTTAGACTCACCTACTAATGAATGTTGTCTCCATGTCCACTCTATCCAGGCCTTTCAGTATTCGGTAGGTTTCAATGAGATCCCCCCTCGCCTTCTGATGTCCCAGATTTTTAAAGTCACAGAGTCATACAACACAGAAACAGGCCCTTTAGCCCACTGAGTCCAGGGTAACAACCAAGCACGCACTTACACGAATCCTAGACTAATCCCATTTTATTGTCCTGATATTCCCATCAACTCTCCCCAGATTCTGTCATTTACAGCAGCCAATTAACCTACCAACCTACATGTCTTTCAGATGTGGGATGAAACTGGAGAACCTGGGCGAGACCCACACATTGACAGAGAGGATGTGCAAACACCATATCGACTGCCCCAGAGGTCAGGATCGAACCTGGGTCACTGGAGCTGTGAGGCAGCAGCTCTACCAGCTGTGCCACTGAGCTGCACCCATTGATATGGAGACAAAATTGCCCAACATGCCATTGGTTTAAGGACAACCTGGGAAGGGCATCAAGTGGTGCCCCAACCAGTGACTCTAATTTACTGTGAATGAATAAATATAAAAAAATACATTGACGTGAATAGTATTAAGGGGAAGTTGGATACACGTCATGAGTACATGAGTACATTTGTCACCCAGTTATAGGAAGGACGTCATTAAGTTGGAAAGAGTGCAGAGGAGATTTACGAGAATGTTGCCAGGACTTGAGGGACTGAGTTATAGGGAGAGGTTGGACAGGCTAGGACTTTATTCCTTGGGGCATAAGGAACTGTGGGGTGACCTTATAGAGATGTATAAAATCATGAGGGGCATGGATAGGGTGAATGCACACAGTCTTTTTCCCAGGGAATTGAAAACTAGGGGGCATAGGTTTAAGGTGAGAGGGGAAAGATTTAAAAGGGACCTGAGGGGATACTTCTTCACGCAGAGGGTGGTGCGTATATGGTATTGGTATTGGTTTATTCTTGTCACTTGTACCGAAGCACAGTGAAAAACTTGTCTTGCATAACATTTGTACAGATCAATTCATTACACAGTCCACCAAGGTAGTACAGAGCGCATTGAGGTAGTACAGGGTAAAAACAATAACAGAATACAGAGTAAAATGTCACAGCTACAGAGGAAGTGCAGTGAAGGTAGACAATAAGGTGCAAGGTCATAACAAGATAGATTGTGAGGTCAAGAGTCCATCTCATCGTATAAGAGAACCGTTCAATAGTCTTATCACCGTGGGGTAGAAGCTGTCCTTGAGCCTGGTGGTAGGTGCCCTCAGGCTCCTGCATCTTGTTCCTGTTGGAAGAGGAGAGAAGAGAGAATGACCAGGGTGGGTAGGGTCTTTGATTATGCTGGCTGTTTCACCAAGGCAGTGAGAGGTATGGAACAAGCTGCCAGAGAATGTAGTTGAAGCAGGTACAATAATGACACGTAAGAGATAGTTGGATGAGTGTATGGACAGGAAAGGTTTAGAGGGAACAGGGCCAAATGTGGGGAAATGGGACCAGCTTAGATGGGCACATTGGCCAGCATGGATGAATTGGGCTGAAGGGTCTGTTTTTGTGCTGTATGACTGTGAGGGAGAATGGGATAGAAGAGCATTGTGATAGGTGACAGAAGGAAGGGTGGATGCTGATGTGGAGACTAGCAGAGGACAGAGGGGGTGAATGGCCTGTTTTTGCAATGGAACTTCATTATAATTCCATCATTGGTTACTCAGAATTGGCTGATCACTTTCTAAAGGCCTGTCTCCCACTTGACATTGTGCAATGTTAAGTCTCGTAATGCACTGGGTCCACATTATCTTGCTCCTTCTGCACAGGAAGGTGCCAGTAATTTCACAAATATAATTCATTTCCAGTTGATATATTGGCTCCTATAATGAAAGCGGCAGGTCATTTTCTCTGTAAAAGAAAAGACCCTCTTTTGATAACACCACAGTGATCTTCAAAGCTAACGAGATTTGCACATTATATAAAATTGAGGCCAAATATGTCAAAGTATTATGTGACAGGCAGTTTGGGCTTCAAGCTTTGGTTGAACTGAACTTGTAAGCCTTGGGCTAAATTTGGGATGACTGACCAAAGATATTTGTTGGACCGGCACCTGCTCTTCTACCATAATTTTGCCCATTGCATCACATTTCTGACAGTTATTATGCTGCCAGGGAAGTATCGCCAAGGGAATTCCCTTTAGTTGATGAGCCTTTCCTCAGAGTCCCATCAAAATGCAAGCACTAAGCTGGTAGTCTAAGTAGAGAGCTAATGTTCACGCTGTTACAACAAGGCTCGACGTCAGCTAGAGGAACAACACTTCTGCTTCTGTCTGGGCATCTTGCAATGTTCCAGACTTGTTATTGATTTCTCCACCTCCAGGTAACTCACTCTCTTTCTCTCTTCTGTACCCAAACTTGGTCATTTCTGCCTGTCTTAACTTTGGCTTCTTTTTCTCTTGTAATTCTTGTATAGTCTGACCTGCTGGGAAATGTCCTCACTATTCACAACATATTATACAGATTAAGAAGCTTAATGTGCTTGTAATTTGCACCATTAATCCATTTGGATTCACCCTTTCAAAATTACTCCCTTTGATCTACACATCTCTCCCCTACCTATTCTCTGACTGAAAACTAACTTGCTTCTCTTTCTTTCCCAGTTCTAACAAAGAGTCCTAGATCTGAATCCTTAGGAACATGGAACATAGAACAGTACAGCACAGGCCCTTCAGCCCACAATGTCTGTGCCAAACACGATGCCAAATTAAACCAAATTTCTCCTACCTGTACATGATCCATATCCCTCCATTCCCTGCATATTCACGTGCCTTTCTAAAAGCCTCTTGAATGCCACTATCGTATCTGCTTCCATCACTAGCCATGGCAGCCCGTTCCAGGCACCTACCACTTTGTGTTAAAAACTGCCCCTGTTAAAAACTGCCCCACACACCCCATTTAAACTTTCCCCCTTTCACCTTAAAGCTATGCCCTCTCGTACTTGATATTTCTCCCCTGGGAAAAAAGATTCTAACTGTCTAGTCCATCTACGTCTCTCATAATTTTATAAACTTCTCTCAGAGCTCCCCTTAACCTCCGATGTTCCAGAGAAAACAACCCAAGTTTGTCCAACCTCTCCTTGTAGCACATGCCCTGTAATCCAGGCAGCAACCTGGTGAACCTCTTCTGAACCCTCTTCAAAGCCTCCACATCCTTCCTGTAATATTACTGATTCTCTTTCCACAGATGATGCCTGACTTACTCAGTGTTTCCAGTATTTTCTGTATCTTTTTATTACTTTGGGAAGCTAATGAGACCAGCACAATCTCAGTTAAAGCATCAGAGGATGTGAAACTGCAGGAAGCAAAATGAAAGGAAATGCATATGTAATTGGCTGCTCTTGAAGGAGAATCCACGTGCGTTGCCTCTTTTGGGAAAACTCAACACCAAGGAATAACATCAAAGATGCTCTTATATTGTTATAATTTCACCTTCTCAATCAGCTGATGACTGGTATTGAGGTGAATGATCATCATCCACTTAATAGGGCAAGGATTTTCTTCTTGACCTATTGCAATGTGATTGATTTGATGTTGTTGTGGTTCAAAAAAACTCAGTGTTAATTAGGCCACTTACATTAAGAGTTGCTCTTGATGCAATGCTTAGGCAGAGCCACTCGAATAGAAGCAAGCAGATTCTGAAGCAGGCATGTGCAGGGTTATCTCTCACAAACACCGATTCTGACCTCAACACCCACAGGCAGATTCGCCCTCTTAATAGCGAGTTTGAGGACTAGAAGGCGCAACGGAAATAGGCCATTTGGCCCATCGTCCTCATTCTGGCTCTTTGAAGGAACTATCGAAAGAAGCAATTTGCTCTCCGAGCCTTTTCCTCTAGCCCTGCAATCTGTTGGTTTTTCCTCATTCTAGGCTTTGTAAATTCTTCTGCCGGTTTTTCAGGATGCACTAAGTCTTGACCGCCCCTCTCTTCACTGGCTCCTGGTTACTCAATGCTTCATTATTAAAACTCTCCTCCTTACTTTCAAATCTCATGCTCCTCCATCTCTGTTACCTCCACCGTCCCTACTAACCAGAGGTGTCTGCGCTCTTCCAGATCTGCATTCTTGGTCACCCCCAAGTTTACTGGTCCCACCATATGCAGCCGGGCCTTTAATTATCTTCCTAAATCTCTTTGCTTCCTTACCTCTTCTATCTTCCTTTATGTTGGTAAATTGCTCAATTGCTTTACTATTATCACATGTACCGAGGTACAGTGAAAAACTTTGTTTTGCATGCCATCCATACAGATTATTTCATCACATCAGTGCATTGAGGTAGTACAAGGGAAAAACAATAACAAAATGCAGAATAAAGTGTTACAGTTACAGAGAAAGTGCAGTGCAGGCAGACAATAAGGTGGAAGACCTTGACGAGGAAGATTGTGAGGTCAAGAGTTCATCTTATCATACAAGAAGTCTGTTCAAGAGACTCATAACAGCGGGATAGAAGCTGTCCTTGAGCCTGGTGGTGCGCGCTTTCAGGCTTCTGTACCTTCTGCCTGATGGGAGGGGTGAGAAGAGAGAATGTCCAGGGTGGGAGGGATCTTTGATTATGTTGGCTGCGTTACCGAGGCAGCAAGAAGTGTATATTTTGCTAAGATTTAAGCTAAGATTGGTATTGGTATTGGTTTACTATTGTCACTTGTACCGAGGTACAGTGAAAAACTTGTCTTGCATACCGATCGTACAGATCAATTCATTACACAGTGCAGATACGTTGAGTAAGTACAGAGTACATTGAGGTAGTACAGGGTAAAAACAATAACAGAATACAGAGTAAAGTGTCACAGCTACAGGGAAGTACATTGCAGGTAGACAATAAAGTGCAAGGTCAAACAAGGTAGATTGTGAGGTCAATAGTCCATCTCATCGTATAAGGCAACCGTTCAATAGTCTTATTGCAGGGGGATAGAACCTGTCCTTGAGCCTGGTGGTATGTGTCCTTAGGCTCCTGTATCTTCTACCTGATGGGAGAGGAGAGATGTCTGGGGTGGGTGGGGTCTTTGATTATGCTGGCTGCTTCACCAAGGCAGCGAGAGGTACAGACAGAGTCCATGGAGGGGAAGCTGGTTTCTGTGACGCGCTGGGCTGTGTCCACAACTCTCTGCAGTTTTTCGTGGTCCTGGACAGAGCAGTTGCCATACCAAGCCATGATGCATCCAGATAGGATGCTTTCTATGGTGCATCGATAAAAGCTGGTGAGGGTCAAAGGGGACACGCCAAATTTCTTTAGCCTCCAGAGGAAGTAGAGGCGCTGGTGAGCTTTCTTGGCCGTGGCGTCTATGTGGTTGGACCAGGACAGGCTGTTGGTGACGTTCATTCCCAGGAATTAGCAGATCCTTTGCTAAGATTTCTGTGGGGAGAGAAGAATGTAGAGTTGTGGTTACAATCAGGTTAGCCATGATCTTATTGAAGGAAGCAGCAGGTTTGAGGGGATGAATATCTCCTAACGCATGTTCATGATGCTCCTTTAAATCTAGCTCATGGGCCAGATCTCTATTAGCATTGTGCGCATCTATGTGCAAATTTAGTTTTAATTACATTCCTTGGAAGCACCCCTGGTGCTGTAAAAATGGAAATTGTTGTTATTTCTGTTGTTGTTTAATGCCTTTTGGAAGCTAACATTAAACCTTTTCCCACTGCCCTGTCAGGCAATTCTTTCCAGAGCAGAAAATCTCAATGTGAAAATTCTCATCACCTTTCTTTAGTTCTGGTGGCTGCAGTTCCCGACCTTTCTCATAGAGTCATCGTGTAACATAGCAACCAAACAGGCCCTGCGGCCCACCAAGTCCATGCCAACCATCAAGCACCCATTTGCACTAATCCTACACTAATGCAATTTTATTCTCCTCACATTCCCATCAACTCCCTTTAGATTCTACCATTCACCTACACACCAGGGGCAATTTACAGTGGCCAGTTAACTTCCTAACCCTCATGTTTTTGGGATGTGGGAGGAAACCGGAGAAACCTGGGGAAACCCATGTGGTCACAGGGAGAACGTGCAAACGCCACACAGACAGCACTGGAAGTCAGGATTGAACCCATGTCGATGAAACTGTGAGACAATAGCTTTACTGGCTGCACCACTGTGTCCCTGAGATTACGTAGGCTTGAGGTCAGATAAGTCCAACATTGTGGCAAAGTTCTCAGTAACTTTCATGATTTAGCAGAGTCTGGTTAGACAATGAGCTCCCTAATAACACTTTCAATGTGGCTCCAACCCACTATCCTGATTTTGAATGAGGTTCAATGAATGTTTGAATGAGGGCTCATCCATTGTAATGCTGAGATATTCTCTGAGTTTGAACCAAGCACTGATGTAATGGGTTCAGCCCTCAACCAGGTCCTAGGGTAGAGGAAGGAAAAAGAAGGGGGTATGAGGTGATAAAGGGACAGAGATCAGAATTCCCAAGTTATCAGGCAGAAGTCAACAGGAATCAATGGGAATGGGGCGGGAAATGAGGGAAAAGGAGGCAACTGAGTGGAGGACAAGCTTATCAGGAGAGTCCTTGGGTGGAGTTGAATGAGAGAGAACAATAGGAATAGGAGAAGGCCACTCGGCCCTTCAAGCCAGCCCTGCCTTTCAACGTGATCATGGTTGATCTACCTCAGGCGTGATCTACCTCATGGTTGATCTCCTCTTCCATGCCTGTTCACCATAGCCCTCAGTTTACTGTTCTTACAAAAGAAAATACCTATTTAATTCTGCCCCCCCCCCCAGTGATCCATTCTCCACAATCCCCTTGGGTAGAGAATTCCAGAGATCCACCACTCCTGTCAGAAGAAGTACCTACACACCTCAGTTTAAAATGACTGCCCGCTTATCTTAGAGTCATAGAGTACAGCACGGACACAGGCCCTTCAGCCCAACTTGTCCATGCCGACGAAGATATCCCTCTGAGCTAGTCCCATTTACCTGCATTTTTCTCATAACCCTTTAAGCTTTCCTATCCATGTACCTGTACAAATGGCTTTAAATCATTGTAATTGTGCCTGCATTTACCACTTCCTCTGGCAGCTCATTCCACATACCCACCATCCACTGTGTAAAAAACTAGTCCCTTAAGTCCCTTTTAAATCTTTCCCCTCTCACCTTAAACCTATGTACTCTAGTTTTAGACTCCCCTACCCTGGGAGAAAGATTGTGACGTTATCTACGCCCCGCATGATTTTACAAACATCTATTGGGTCACCCTCAGCCTCCTACACTCTTGTAACCATGTCCTTTTCTTCAAGGTCTATCTCATGATCCTCCCTCGGAGTCTGATATGTTTCAATAAAATCACCCCTCATTCTTCTAAACTCCAAAGAATACAGATCTAATTTCTGCAGCAGTCTTAAGAGGGAGCAATTATAGAGGGAGGAGGGGAGGGCAGCAATTGGGAGGAAGAGAAATAAAGAACAAAGGGGAGAAGCGATAGAGGTGATTGAAAGAGTATAGAGAGCACTGAAGAGGAGGAAGAGTTGATTGGGAGCAGAGCTTGACTGGGAGATGGCAGCTAACAGGTCAGGCACTGTTGTAAAGGTGAATAGTGGAAACGCTCCTGGCAAGTCAATCTTGAAGCTCAGAGCTATTGTACTAGAGCTTGCTACCACAGAATGAAGGTAGCAAGCTCTAGGCCCTTTTATGAGCTTGCTTGTGGGCCAGGTTTTCCTGAATACAGACAGCTAAATGGTCCAAAAATTCAGGCAAAACCTCAATACAATACAAAAGTAGGAGCACAGTCATGTATCTTGTCCTGGATTTATCCCAAAGTGCTTTTGGTACAATGGCTCTGAGCTTCAAGATTGACTTGTTATAACTCATTTCCAGTCCTATTAAAAATGAATTCTCCATCACCACAGTCTTTACTCCTTGCCCTTCCAGCCCTATAAAAGTATCTATTATTCATATTTATTGAAAGTGCAAAGAAAGTTTTGCAACATCAAAAACAATCATGTTCAAATCATATTTGCTTTGGTGACAATCAGCTGAGGAGGGGCACAAGACACTAGGCTGTCTTTAGCCTGATGACATTGACCTCCTCACCCCTGAATTATTTAGTCTGATTCAAAGTAATTAGATTTGAAGTCAGAGATAAATAAAGCAGGCAGAGTAATTTTCAGTAAAGCCGACCATTTGGAACAGATTGAAAGAGCAGGAGTTAGTGGGCGAAACTGCTTTCTGGAACCTGAGATCTGTATCCATTGCACGCAAGTGCTCGTTGTACTTGATGCCTTATTGGCAAAGAGTTTTGTGTGCTGAGCAGTCATAACTAGACAGCAGTGGAGGACTGATCATCCGGGAGAAGCAATCTGCCGGTGGGAGGTGGAGAGAATTTCTCAACTGGAGCCCATACCTGCTCAGTCCTTATGGAATGAAACAGTTCAAGACAAGTGTGATGATATTGGTACTGGTTTATTATTGACACTTGTACTGAGGTACAATGAAAAACTTGTCTTGCATACTGATCGTACAGGTCAATTCATTACACAGTGCAGTTACATTGAGTTAGTACAGAGTGCATTGAGGTAGTACAGGGTAAAAACAATAACAGTACAGAGTAAAGTGTCACAGCTACAGAGAAAGTGCAGTGCAATAAGGTGCAAGGTCACAACAAGGTAGATCGTGAGGTCAGAATCCATCTCATCGTATAAGGAAGCCATTCAATAGTCTTATCACAGTGGGGTAGAAGCTGTCCTTGAGTCTGGTGGTACGTGCCCTCAGGCTCCTACCTGATGGAAGAGGAGAGAAGGCAGAATGGTCCGGGTGGGTGGGGTCTTTGATTATGCTGGTTGCTTCGCCAAGGCAGCGAGAGGTAAAGGCAGAGTCCAAGGAGGGGACGCTGGTTTCTGTGACGCGCTGGGCTGTGTCCACAACTCTCTGCAGTTTCTTGCAGTCCTGGACAGAGCAGTTGCCATACCAATCTGTGATGTATCCAGATAGGATGCTTTCTATGGTGCATCGATAAAAGTTGGTGAGTGTCAAAGGGGTCATACCGAATTTCTTTAGCATCTTGAGGGAGTAGAGGCGCTGGTGAGCTTTCTTGGCCGTGGCATCTACGTGATTTGACCAGGACAGGCTATTGGTGATGTTCACTCCCAGGAACTTGAAGCTCTCAATCCTCTCGACCTCAGCACCATTGACGTAATGGAACCCCTTTTGCATTGTTATTCAGAGATACGATGCCATATCTCCGAGCTTCCATGTGTGCAGGCTGAGTTTGCAGGATGACAGTCTGTAGTCACACACAAGGCACCCGAGGAACTCAGCGGGTCAGGCAGCATCTATGGACAGGGATGGGCAGTTGACGTTTCGGGTCGAGACCCTTCATGTGGACTGAAAGAGGGGAGATAGGCAATAAAAGAGGAAGGTGTGGAGCAAGAGCTGGCAGGTGATAGGTGGATCTGCTATGATGCTGGAGGAACTCAGCAGGCCAGGCAGCATCCATGGAGAAAAGCAGGCGGTCAACATTTCGGGTCAGGACCCTTCTTCAGGACTGAAGATAGGAGAAGGGGAAGCCCAATATATAGGAGGGAAAAGCAGAGCAGTGACGGGTGGACAAAAGAAGAGAGGCAGGGTGGGCACAGGGTGGTGATAGGTAGATGCAGGTAAGAGATAGTGATAGGCAGGCGCGGGGGAGGAGGGCAGAGCAGATCCACTGGGGGGTGGGTCAAAGGTAAGGAGAGAAAAGGAAAAAAAAGGTAGAAAAAAGGAGGTCAGGAAGAGAAGAAGCATTGTGGTGGTGGTGGTTGGGGGGGGGGGGTGGAATTACCTAAAGTGGGAGAATTCAATGTTCAATCTAGATTCTAGAATTTGTCCTTTGTTTCTCTCGATAGCTGGATCCAGGTGAGGAGGGGTGATAGGCAGATGGGGGAGGGGACAGTGGGAATAGTGACAGAGGCTGGGAGGTGAGAGGTGGAAGCGACAGAGGCTGATGGAATGTGATAGGAGAGGAAGGTGGAACATGGAATAAAGGGAGAGAGGTGGGGAGGACAGGAGGGAGTCGGGGGCAGAGGCTGTCATGCTTTGCTTATGATGACCCATGCTGTGGCAGTTGTCAATATGTCAATGCGGACTGGAAACTGGTTGCAGTGACTTGGTACTTTCTTTACCAAGTTGACTCGATGGGAATAGTGGAGTCCATCGGGACCATGGCAGGAAGAATGCTCTCACTTGTATAACAAAAGCGTTTGCAGCAAAGGGAAAAAAATTAGTATAGCTTCAGGGAGCTTGGATTTGACGTTTAAGGTAGATAGAATTTAGTGCCTGGTGAATAACGAAGTGCTAAACTGACCTTTAAAGCTGAACATTTAACATATTAACATTTGCAAAGGTGAGGAATATGTAGCAGTGCCCTTTCTAAGCGTAGATTTTCTCTGTGGACTAAAGCTCTCCATTTCAATTAGCCAGATTATTATACGGCTAAAAGGCCATTGAGGATGGAGTGAGGGATCAGAGTTCAACTTTGGGATGGAGCATCAAACTCACCACAGTTTAGAATACAAGTTATATTCTCTATATTCAGCAATGAAATACACTTAAGGGTGAATGTATTTTGACCACTGGTTAATGAAGTGTTTAATAGCTGTAGTGATAAGGACTTTGTCAGCTCCAATTTCTTTTATTATTTTTCCAATTGTCTCCTCACCTTTCACAGTTACCAACAAATCCTACTGCTTGCTCAGATGGGATTCAGATATTCCAGCATCCAAAACTTCCTCCACCACTATAGAAACACAGAAAGGCTCAGTAATAAAAACAGCAGGTCTGGCAGCAACTGTGGGAAGAGAAACAGCTAATCTTTCAGGTCAAAGAACAGAGAAAGACAGTCAGGTACATCTTCAGTGCAAAACCTTTCATTTGGACTTTAATTCATTCCTTCCTTGTTGCTGGATCAAAATCTGGGAACTTCTCAACAGTGCTCTGGGAGACGCTTCACCACAAAGACTGCAGCGGTTTGGGCATTAAACTGAATAACTGAAAGAAAATCAAGTGGCTGCATCAACAAGAAGACAGGCTGATCCAACTGTGGGTGATGGATGAATCCAGTGCAGACCCTTTTCTCAAGGTATACTTATCAACAGGAATTATGTGATATATATAAAATATTATCAGTGAAGTCAAAACCTCTTTACTAGAGGATTATTTTTAATTTAATTTTGGGATCTCGGCATTGCTCACAAGGCCAAAGTTTTCTGCCCATCCCTAACTGTCCTTGAGCAGGTGGTGGTGAGCTGCCTTCTTGAACCGCTGCAGTCCTTCTGTTGAAAATGCCAGTGGGTGGAAAGTTCCAGGATATAGACCCAGTGACAACGAATGACCAACGATGTATTTCCAAGCCATGTGCGACTTGGAGGGAAACCTTTAGGTTGTAGTGTTGGCAGCTCCTTGGTATGCAAATTGGCACTACATGTTGAGGTCAGTAGCAATCGTGCAGTTAAGAGAGACCAAAGAGACACAGGAATGAAGGAACAGAAGGAGATTTCCAAAAGGTTCAAATAAAAAGTCACTTTTGTCAGCCTCAGGATATTACAACCATTGACGTTTACCTGGTTTAGTAATTATTGAAGTGTAGAAAAATCACCAGCTGTACACAGCAAGCTTCAACATACAACAATATCAATGAGGGATAGATGTTTGGCAGGGCGCTGGGGATAACTTGCCTGTTCTTTTTCAAAGTAGTACCATGATGTCTTTTACGTTCACCTGGGAGAAAAGACAAGGCAGCAGTATAAGTTAAGTGAGAACCCCTCTGACAGTGGAGATACAAGAGACTGTAGATGCTTGTATCTGGAGCAACAAACAATCTGCTGGAGAAACTCAGCGGGTCGAGTAGCATCTGTGGGAGGAAAGGATGCAGGGTTTCGACCCAAAATGTCGACAATTCTTTTCCTCCCACAGATGCTGCTCGATCTACTGAGATTTTCAAGCAGATTGTTTGTTGCTCTGGAGCTCCCACAGCGCAGTCCTGAGGCATCAGCTTAGACTTTTGTGCTCAAGTCTCTGGAGTGGGACTTGAATCCATAGTGGCAGAGGCATGATTCACTGATTCACCCAGATAACAGAAGTGGAGTTTGGGTGAAAGAAACTGTTTCTGCATCATAGATGCCACAGAATGTGGCAGAGGGGCCTCGTAAGGAAGAGTGCAGATTGAGGAACGTCAATGGAAGTGATGTAGACTCGATCAAAATTGTTATTGTAAGTGAACAGAGGTGAGCCAAGAATAGGAAGGAACTCAGCTGTTGTGATGTAGAGCTTGGTCATTGAGGAATCTGCCCCCACAACCTCCCCCCCCCCCCCCTTCTCACCCCACCATATATGGACTCTGACCATTGCACTGCTGAGATCAGGAAATCCCTGCACAGACTGGTTGCTGGACTTGGAGCCAGTGCCACACAACTGCTGGGATTTTAACCTGTGTGCTTTGGTGTGTTTACCAACCTAGCAACTCTCAGTCCTGCAATAAAGGAAGTGAAAGACTTGGAGACACAAGGGACTGCGGATGCTGGAATCTGGAAATTCTTGTGACGACATTACACTGTTCAAGTGCTTTCAGAACATCTAAACAGAGTTTCTGTAGGACCGAAAGGAATAGATGTCAGAGCAGCCATTTGCTCCTTAGAAGAGACATAACCTTTTAATAATCCTTTCCTCAGTATCATCTTCCTGAACTCTATACACATGGGCGTCTGTACTCTGTGTACATATGTGTGAAGGTATCCTGCAATCTAATTGTACAGGAAATTCATGTGATGTACTCATCTTGTAACAATGGCACTGACTGGAATGTCCAGTCTTCAACAGGAGCTGGCTGACTCAACATGTTCTGCCTGACAGATAAATCACCTTATTATTTGAGGTATATACACTTGTGCCTTAATGCAGTTATGAAGATATTACAATCTCAAAGTACCTTACAGTCAATGAAGTACCTTTGAAGTGTAGTCCCTGTAATATTGTAGATAGTAGGAAGATTTAAGATCCTTTGCATTTATACCCACTCTTGGAATGATGAAGGATCATTGACCTGAAACGTCAGTTGTATTTCTCCCTCCATAGACGCTGCCTGACCTGCTGAGTGTTTCCAACACTATTTTTATTTTAGGTGTCCAGCATCTTAAGTTTTTTTGATTTTAATTTGCCCACTCCACTGAGATTCTCCATGGAGCAGATGGTGGGATAGGGGAGGAAAGAGGGAGAGGTTGTCTCCGAACCATCCAAAGTAACTTTATTGGACTATCTATAGAAGTCCTGGAGAAATAATGGAAACACTGTCTGACGTACAAGTGACACGAAACATGTACCTCTTGCAATGCTCATTCACTCAAAGGTTAAAACAATTGTGTGCTACTGTGTGCATTTCCTTTTGTATTATGTGAATATTATACAAAGCCCATCACATTCCATCTAAATAAATAGCAACCTTCATTAAAAATTTACCACTCACTGCAGTCTTTCAGGACTGCTTGTGAAAAGGCTGAGTACCTGAGATGTGCATAAAGGCAGAAGCTGGTGGTAAATGCAGCCTGATTCCTGATTTAGACACAGCACAAGGGTGGCTAATAGAACCATTGCCTCACAGTGCCAGAGACCCAGGTTCAAACTTGACCTCGGGTGCTGTCTGTGTGGAGTTTGCAAGTTCTCCCTGTGATGCTTGGGTTTCCTCCTGGTGCTCTGGTTTCCTCTCATATCTCAAAGGCATGCAGGCTGGTAGGTAAATTAGCCACCGTAGATTGTCCCTGGGTTGTAGTGGTCGAATCTTGGGGGATTTGATGGGAATGTGGGGAGAATTAAGAAAAAAGAAGGGTCAATGTAGGATTAGTGTAAATTGGTGGTTGATGGTCGGTATGGACTCGCTGGGCCGAAGGGCCTGTTTCCATGCTGTATCTCTATGACTCTATGACCAATGGGTGACCAAAAAGTAGGTAACAAACAGATTAAATGCAATGAGGATGTGGCAGGATACCAGTGGAGCGAGGTATCATTAGTAACCCCCATCACAAGGAGGGAAGGAGCTCTCTATCTGTTCTACAGATCTCAGAAAAAGTTGGAGAGGCAAGAATATTCTTGGTGATAACAATGACCACCTCAACAGTGAATAGAGGTCAAGAGGGTTGAAAGCTTCAAGTTCCTAGGAGTGAACATCAATAATAGCTTGTCCTGGTCCAACCATGTAAATGCCACGGCCAAGAAAGTGCACCAGTGCCTCTAGTTCCTTAGGAGGCTAAAGAAATTTGTCATGTCCCCTTTGACCCTCACCAACTTTTATTGATGCACCATAGAAAGCATCCTATCTGGATGCATGAAAAACACGATGATGCTGGAGGAACTCAGCAGGCCAGGCAGCATCTGTGGAGAAAAGCGGCAGTCACTGTTTCAGGTCAGGACCCTTCTCCACGGATGCTGCCTGGCCTGTTGAGTTCCTCCAGCATCATAGTTTTCCATCTAGACTCCAGCAGCTGCAGTCCTTTGTTTCTCTATCCGGATGCATCACTGCATGGCAGCTGCTCTGTCCGAGACTGCAAGAAACTGCAGAGGGTTGTGGACACAGCCCAGCACATCACAAAAACCAACTTGCCCTCCGTGGACTCTGTCTACACTTCTTGTTGCCTTGGCAAAGCAGCCAACGTAACCAAAGACCCCACCCACCCTGGACATTCTCTCTGTTGCCCCCTCCCATTGGGCAGAAGATACAAAAGCCTGAAAGCACGTACCACCAGGCTCAAGGACAGCTTCTATCCTGCTGTTATAAGACTATTAATGGTCCTCTAGTATAATAAGATAGACCCTTGACCTCTCAGTCTACCTCGTTATGGCCTTGCACCTTATTGTCTGCCTGCACTGCACTTTCTCTGTAACCGTTAACACTTTATTCTGCATTCTGTTATTTCTTTCCCTCGTATTATCTCGATGCACTGATGTAATGAGATGATCTGTATGGATGGCATGCAAAACAAAGCTTTTCACTGTACCTCAGTACATGTGACAATAATAAACCGATTTACCAATTTATCAAAAAGAAATACAGTATAATCAATCTGGCATTGATAGCACCTTGAATCAAAAGACTATGGTGTCACTCACAGGATAGGCTTGTATAATGGGAGTCAGTTTTCATTGTCTCTTCCAAGCAGTAATATGGCAGAGTGCGCAACCTGCCCTGAGAGGAAATTGGATGGTTTACAGTAGAATGGAAATTGGACTGCTTTATTTTCTGTGGATGGGTGATCGGTGCCCTAATTTGCACTAGTACTCACTCACGTACCGCATCAGGTTCCCAGTTAAGCAATTCCCCAATTGTAAGATTCCCAAACCCCTCTATAGACTGACCCCGCCTGCCTCTGTTATTCTCCTCCAGTCATGTGACCCTCTAGGATATCTGTGCTACTTTAATTCTGACCTTTTTTTTCCTTTTTCAAAGGAGGTTTATTCAGTGATTACAGCATCGCATTACTACAATACTACAATATTCCAGGATTCACACTATTTACAGTCGATAGCTTCAAATTATAACGCAGTCATCTCTATCCAGAATGTACTCAAACCCCTGTGGGGCCCACCGGTCCAATTCTGAACTCCTGGGAGGTCAATTAATCCCCGTGCCACTGGCAGCCATGCCTTCAGCAGACTGAGACCCAAGTTCTAAAACTCCTTCCCTCAAGCCCTCCACCTCTCTCTCAAAAGTCATAATGATAGAGGTAGATAAAATTATGAGGGGAATAAATAGGTAGATGTAAAATTCTTTTATCCCCATGGTGTCTAAGATAAGAAAGTCTTTGCTTGTGAGATGTACAAGGTTTAGAGGGGATCTGAGGGGGAATTATTTCACACAGGGAGTAGTTGGAATCTGGAACACGTTGCCTGAAGAGGTGGTGGAGGCAGAGACTCTTGCAACATTTGAGAAGCATCTAAACAAGAACCTGAATCACCAAGGTTTAGGCCATCGACCAAATGCTGGTAGATGGGATTAGTGCAAGTAGGTACAATGGATAGCATAGACATTGTGGGCCGAAAGGCCTGTTTCTGTGCTGTATGATTCTTATGACTCTATGAGTCCTCCTTTAAGACTGGGCAGCATGGTAGCGTAGTGGTTAGCATGACACTATTACAGCGCCAGCGATCGGGGTTCAATTCCCGTCGCTGTCTGTAAGGAGTTTGTACGTTCTCCCATGTCTGCGTGGGTTTCCTCCAGGTGCTCCAGTCTCCTCCCAAAGACGTACGGGTAGGTTAATTTGGGTTTAAAATGGGCGGCGCGGACTTGTTGGGCCGGAAGGCCGTTACCACGCTGTCAATAAAATTTTATAAATTTAAAAAAAAATTTAAAAAGACAGTCCTAAATTCCTATTTTTTTAACCAAACTTTTGGTCAACTGTCTTGATATCTCTTTACGTGCCTCCATATTTAAAAAGGAAAAAAAAGTCTTATATTTGTAAGAATCTCCCATATCTCTTTCAAAATGTGCCTATTACTGTTGCAATGTGGGAAACGACTCTCAAATTTGGCACAGCAAGAGCTCGTAAAATGGTAAAATGATAATGAGCAAGTTAACTCTTTTAATGAAGTTGATTAAAGGTTAAGTATTGGCTGCAGGATATTGTGGACGTCTCTTCTGCTTCAAAATATCACCAAGACAGTCTTTATGACCATCTGAAAAAAGGTGCCTCAGTTTGATGCCTCTTGAAAACGTGCCACTGACTGTGAGGTATTCCCCCAGCACTGCACTGAGATGCTAGTCTAGATTTTTGTCCCTGGGTTCCTGGAGTGGAAATTGAATCCAGACATGCCACAATGCAATCACTGCCAAGTGCTGGCTCCAGTAAATCACCTTGGGGATGTCCCACTATGATAAAGCAGCTATATAAATGAAAGTTATTGTTGTTGATTATTGCCCAGCCAACAAAGTTGAAAACCTACCCCATGATCTTGGTGAATGGTAATAAAGTGTTGAGCTGTTGGAAGATTCAGTGTTGAATAAGGGCCCACCTCCTCCTCAGGTTAGAACATAGAACAGTACAGCACAGGAACAGGCCCTTTCGTCCATGATGTTGTGCCAAACTAATTAAATGTAGATGAACTCATGGCATGATCTGATGAAGACTAAAATTCAATGATTGAGGCCCATCCCTTCATTGACAACCACAAGGTTAATTTACTGAACTAACATCCAGAGTCTTGGAGTATTGATCCAGAGTTCAAATGCCACTGAAGCAGCTGAGGAACTTAAATTAAGGTAATTAAATGTTTAGTATTTCACGAAAAAGTCACTCTCATTCACTGTAACCAAAGAAGAACCAAATTAGTATAAGAACCTGGTTGTTTTATCCATGTACCCCAGGGAAGGATATCTGCCATCCATACCTGGTCTGGCCTGTGTGACTCTCAGCTCCCTCCTCAGTTCAGGGATAACTAGGGATATGCAATAAATGCTGGCACTGCCAGCAACATTGGTATTGGTTTATTATTGTCGCTTGTACCGAGGTACAGTGAAAAACTTATCTTGCTTACCATTCGTACAGATCAATTAATTACACAGTACAGATACATTGAGTTAGTACACAGTGCACTGATGTAGTACAGGGTAAAAACAATAACAGAATACAGAGTAAAGTGTCACAGCTACAGGGAAGTGCATTGCAGGTAGATATTAAGGTGCAAAGTCAAACAAGGTAGATTATGAGGTCAAGAGTCCATCTCATCAATAGTCTTATCACTGTGGGATAGAAGCTGTCCTTGAGCCTGGTGGTGCCCTCGGGCTCCTGCCTGATGGGAGAGGGGAGAAGAGAGAATGACCCGGGTGGGTGGGGCCTTTGATTATGCTGGCTGCTTCACCAAGGCAGCGAGAGGTATAGACAGAGTACGTGGAGGGGAGGCTGGTTTCTGTGATGCGCTGGGCTGTGTCCACAACTCTCTGCAGTTTCTTGCGGTCCTGGACAGAGCAGTTGCCGTACCAAGCTGTGATGCATCCAGATAGGATGCTTTCTATTGTGCATCGATAAAAATTGGTGAGTGTCAAAGAGGACACGCCTAATTTCTTTAGCCTGTTGAGGAAGTAGAGGCACTGGTGAGCTTTCTTGGCCATTGTGTCTACTTGGTTGGACCAGGACAGGCTATTGGTGATGTTCACTCCTAGGAACTTGAAGCTCTCAACCCTCTCGACCTCAGCACCGTTGATGTAGACAGGTGCATGTACACAACCCCCTTTCCTGAAGTCAATGACCATCTCTTTTGTTTTGTTGACACTGAGGGAAAGGTTGATGACATGACACCATGTCACTAAGCTCTCTATCCCCTTCCTGTACCCTGCCTCATTTGAGATATGGCCCACTATGGTGGTATCATCTGCAAACTTACTAGAGCAGAATCTGGCCACATAGTCATGAGTATATAGGGAGTAGAGTAGAGGGCTGAGGATGCAGCCTTGTGGGGCACCAGTGTTGAGAATAATTGAACTGGAGGTGTTGCTGCCTATCCTTACTGACTGCGGTCTGTTGGTCAGGAAGTCAAGGATCCGGTTACAGAGGGAGGTGTTGAGTTCCAGGTATTGGAGCTTGGTGATGAGTTTGCTTGGAATCATAGTATTGAAGGTGGAGCTGTCGTCAATAAACAGCAGTCTAACGTAGGTGTCTTTACTTTCCAGATGCTCCAGAGGTGAGTGTAGGGCCAGGGAGATGGTGTCCGCTGTCGACCTTTTATGGCGGTAGACAAATTGCAGTGGGTTGAGGTTGTCTGGGAGGCTGGAGTTAATGCATGCCATGACCAGCATCTCAAAGCACTTCATGTCAGAGCCACTGGTTGGTAGTCATCACGTCCAGATCTCATGAACAAATAATTTTAAAGAGTAAATTCTTGTGCAATTTGGCTGTGGCATTTTTCAACACATGATTTCTTCAAAATTTCAGAAGGTACTTTTTGATTTGCAGTGCTGAGACAGGTCCTGTAGATGTGATAAAGAAATATTATAAATGCATAAACTTTTAGTTTATTCACAGGATGTCAGTCTCAGAGCAGTTGCTGGATGTGTGTTAGGCCAGGAAGAACTGGCAGATATCCTTTCCAGATGGGAGTTAGTAAACCAGATGAGTTTATCGAACACCTGGTCAGGTCATGATCACTATTACTTGTGGCATATCAGTTTATTGAAGATAAATTTAATTCCTATAATTTAACTACACTGCTATTTGAGATTGTGTCTCTTGAGGAGTAAGTCAGGCTACTAGATGTTAGTCCAATAACTTAACCACTACACCCCCAACCTTAACAGGTAACTGGAAGGAAGGGGATGAAGAAAGATTGTGAGACAGCTGTAGTATGAAAGGAAATAAATAAATAAAGGCTTGCATTCATACTTAGACACTGAGGAATTCATGGAAATGGGGCTCAGCTGAGAAATAATCTGGTTAGAGAAAGCAAGTCAAGTCAAGTCGTCAAGTTTATTGTCGTTTGTACAAGTTCGGTGAGGTACAGGTACAATGAAGAACATACTTGCAGCAGCATCACAGGCACGTAGGTACAGATAACACACAGAACATAAATTATATGTAAATGATACAAGACAGTGGAGAGAAAAAAGTGTGCAGAATGAGACATTAGTGCAAAAAACACACAATCAGAGACAAGTCCATGGTAGTGCAAGAGGTGGTTCCATTGCTGAGGTAGGATTAGAGTTGTGCAGGTCGGTTCAAGAACCTGATTGTTGCAGGAAAGTAGCTGTTCTTGAACCTGGTGGTGTGGGACTTCAGGCTTCTGTACCTCCTGCCTGACAGTAGCAGTGAGAAGAGAGCATGACACAGATGGTGGAGATCCTTGATGATAGATGCTGCCTTCTTGAGGCAGCACCTCCTGCAGATGGTGTCCGTGGTGGGAAGGGCTGTGCCCGCGATGAACCAGGCTGTGTCCACTACTCTCTGCAGCCTCTTGTGTTCCTGTACATTGGAATTGCCGTACCAGGCCATGAAGCAACTAGTCAGGATACTTTCAATAGTGCATCTGTAGAAGTTAGTTCGAGTATTTGGTGACAAGCCAAATCTCCTTGAGCTTCTAATAAAGTAGAGGTGCTGGCACACCTTCTTAGTGATTTCATCAATATGCTGGCTCAGGACAGGTCATACGAAATTGGAATTTTAACACCCAGGAATTTGAAGCTGCTTACTCTCTCCGCCTGTGACCCACCAATGAGAACTGGTTCATGGCTTGAACAGCTTTTTGGTTTAGGTATTCTCTTCACATTGTCTGGCCTGCTGGGCATGTCCCACAGCCTCACTATTTGCAACATATAACACTTACAAAAAAGCTAATGTGCTTGTAACTGCCCCATTAACCCATATAGACCCACCTTATCAGAGATATTCCTTTTGTTCTACCCAGCCATCCCCATCTTCTCGCCGACTGAAAGCTGACTTGTTATTCTCTCTTTCTCAGTTCTAGACATGAAATATTAACTGTTCCTCTCTCTGCAGTTGCTACCTGACTTGCTGAGTGTTTCTAGCAGTTCCTGTCTTTACCTCAGATTTCCAGCATCTGCAGTGTCTCTGATTTTCGTTTACTCTTCAACGGCCTACTCCGCCATCCTTTTCCCCATGCCTGTATGATCTCCAAAGATGCCTTGCACAAGCTTTGGGTACCCATGCATTCTTAGTGGCCAATGAAGTTATAATACAGGAAGAACATTGCTCTCAGTGAAGGAATGGGCCTCAGTCAGAAGCACATCAGCATATTGAGACACAGCAAGGTCCAACAAACAACAATGTGGTAATGACCAGATAACTCACTTTCACGATGAAGTTTGTTTAAGTCAATAAACGGGTCAGAGTGCATCAGTGCGCCAGTGACAATGATGGAACATTATTGAGTATTTCTTCATGCATGAACTGATTTCATGATCTCTATTTACTATTCACTGTTAGCTTATAGAACTTTGTCCAGTTAAGCAAGGCATTGTGAAAATACTCTGCTGTCAAAGTGAGACAGCTTCACTGTACAAATCCTACAACTTTCTTTTTTATTTGCTTGGCTTCCCTTTGATAACTGAGTAAAATTATTTAAAAGAAAATGAGCTGATATTGATTGCCACACAGATTTGAGCTCAAATGTTGTCTTTTCATTCAAGTATCAATTATCTAATGCATTGTTGGGCCGTGGATTGAGTATTTTGTTGTGAAAGCTGGCATGGTTTTATTGGATGTAGGGAAGGCAGATAGTGTTGAAACCTGTAATCTGCTGCCAGAGAATAGCTCAGCTGCCTGCAGCACTATTGAATCATGTAGCACAGAAGGAGGTCATTCGATGCATCATTTCCATGCCAGATGAAAGAGAACTGTATGACCTAATCCTACCTTCCAGTACCAGGTCCATAACCCTCCAAGTCACAGCCCTTCAAGTATAGAACATCAATTTGGAGCTTTATTCTGTTATAAACTGGAAACACAACAGATTACTGATGCTGGAATCTGAAGCAACAAACAATCAGCTGGAAGAACTTTTATAAGATGAGATATGTGTACATCGAAACACACAGGGAAATGCATCTTTTTGCATAGAGTGTTCTGGGGATCGGCCCGCAAGTGTCGCCACGCTTCAGGCGCCAACATAGCATGCCCACAACTTCCTAACCCGTACGTCTTTGGAATGTGGGAGGAAACCGGAGCACCCGGAGGAAACCCACGCAGACACGGGGAGAATGTACAAACTCCTTACAGACTGTGGTCAGAATTGGACCCGGGTCACTGGTGCTGTAATAGCGTTATGTTAATCACTACGCTACTGTGCCTGCCCTAGGTTGAGTCCTGATGCAGGGTTTCAACCTGAAACATTGATAATTCCTTTCCTTCCACAGATGCTGCTTAACCTGCAAAGGTCTTCCAGCTGATTGTTTGTTGCTCTGTTTATAAACCATTTTTATCCGACCTAGGGAAAGCATAGATAGAGCTTTACTCTTTTCAAGCTGTCTCCGTGCGCTGACCTGGTAGTGGTAAATGGGAAGGTGCAGAAGGAGCTTCATGCTATTTCCAATCTGTGCTGATAGATCCAGTGCTGGGCAAAATGGCAAAGTCTTCATTTCTGAACTTCCCTTGCTCCAATAAGCCCCTCCATATCCCTAGAAGACTGTTTATCTTCCTCATTGAATGAGGAGCTCGTTCAAATCCTGAAACTCAGTTTTGTTGATGGAACTGTTAAGTTATGAGCCCTCTTGTTAAGAAATCAAAGGAACATTTCTTCATAAATGAGCTTCGTGATGTGAAAATTACTGTTGTGTTGCTTTACAAGAAATTCTCAACTGGTACAAATAGAAATTGTCATAGCAACATAAAGCAGCTTTGAAACAAAAAAATAAGAGCTTCCTTCATCTTAGGTTTGTTGTAACTGGGGGGGGGGGGGGAGGGTGACAAGGTGTTTGGTGGTAGACATACTGTTGGAAAGGGAGATATTCATTCAATGAACACAACTCCACTTGAATTGAAAAAACTGACGATCAGTTCACGTCATTAGGACTTGTGATTTCGGAGCTTACAGTTGTGTGTTATTAACCCGGAAGGAAAAACAGTAACAGAAAGAGAGACCATCAACATTTTCAGTAATTACTTACTGTGGCACAGAAGGAGGCCATTTGGCCCACGAGTTTGTGCTGGCTCCCAACAGATCAAACCCACCAGTTCCATTCCTTTCCTTATTTCTTCATACCTCTGCAACCTACTTTCTCTCAAAGCTTCCCTTTGATTCTTTTGCCACCTATCTCCACCTAGGTAATTTAAGAAGCCAACCAGCATGCCTGAGACACATAGAAAAATAGAACATAGTACATAGAACATAGAAAAACCACAGCACAATTCAGGCCCTTCGGCCCACAAAAGCTGTGCCGAACATGTCCCTACCCTAGAAATTACTAGGCTTACCCATAGCCCTCTATTTTACTCAGCTCCATGTACCTATCTAATAGTCTCTTGAAAGACCCTATCGTATCCGCCTCCACCATTGTTTCCGGCAGCCCATTCCACGCATTCACCACTCTCTGAGTAAAAAACTTACCCCTGACATCTCCTCTGTACCTACTCCCCAGCACCTTAAACCTATGTCCTCTTGTGGCCACCATTTCAGCCCTGGGGAGAAACCTCTGACTATCAATACCTCTCATCATCTTATACACCTCTATCAGGTCCCCCCTCATCCTCCGTCGCTCCAAGGAGAAAAGGCCGAGTTCCCTCGACCTGCTTTCATAAGGCATGCTCCGCATTCCAGGCAGCATCCTTGTAAATCTCCTCTGCACCCTCTCTATGGCTTCCACATCCTTCCTGTAGTGAGGCGACCAGAACTGAGCACAGTACTCCAAGTGGGGTCTGACCAGGGACCTATATAGCTGCAACAATACCTCATGGCTCCTAGAAGTCAGCTATTTGCCATGTTTGCTCTCAGTAACTCCATCAGTCGAAGTCTTTGGGATTTATCATGGTGTGTTAACAATGCTTATCATAGTGAAAGATGCAATTCAGTCTATAATTCCTCCTGGATATTTACATCAGTAACAACTTGAAATATAATGTTTTTAACATCGTGAAATTGCAGCTTTGCACTCCCTCACTACTGCACTGAAATCATGAGGCACCCATTGTCAGAGTGGAACTTAATCCCATGATTTTCCTCGTCCAGAATTAAGAAATCTATGTTTGGATCCAGATTATAAAAGCTCAGGAAATGGGATTGCAGCCAAAGTGTCAGGTTTACTGAGTTTTTCTGCTCCCTGTCTCTTGCTCTGGTTGAGCCCTGGCCCTTCACCGTCACCTGATCAAAAAGCTTAACTGCTTGCAATAATGCCACCCACGCACCATAATGGGAATTAAATGTTCTGATAAAATCACCAGAAACAAAGTACAAATAAACAGGCGGGGTTGGATGACTTCTTTCTGAATGAATTCTGTGCTCCTCGCTGCCCATGAGGTCCTTTGAAATGCATCTACCATGGAAACAAGATGATTGAACATTTCCAACAACTGGCTTTGTGGCCATGGTTACTATTCATTTCAAGTTGGTAATCAATGTGCATCTATTTTAGCCAGTTTGTTTATGTATAAATGCTTTTCATTTTGTACATTGGTATTGGTTTATTATTGTCACTTGTACCGAGGTACAGTGAAAAACTTGTCGTGCATACTGATCGTAGAGGTCAATTCATTACATGGTGCAGTTACATTGAGTTAATACAGAGTGCATTGAGGTAGTACAGGTCAAACCAATAACAGTACAGAGTAAAGTGTTACAGCTACAGTGAAAGTGCAGTGCAGGTAGACAATAAGGTGCAAGGTCACAAGGTAGATCATGAGGTCAGATAATATTCCCCTTGGGCTCAGATCAAGATGGATTTATAGAGTCTGTTTCATATCTCAGGATATCCTAGGACACTTCAGTGAACTGTTGATGTGTGGCCAGATAGAGCATGCAAGTGGACCTTGTGTTCTTTATGAACAAGAGTGAACAAGCAGGTCAAAAAATAAAAGTAAAATCCTTGGGATCCAAGGAAAAGGAGCAAATTGGATTGAAAATTAACTCAGTGGCAGGAAGCAAAGGGTATTCTTCGGACAAGTTGAAGGTTACCAATAACGTTCCACAGGACTTGATAGTCAGCCCTTGTTTTTTGTAATGTCCATGAAAGATTCAGACAGTGTAAAGGGTAAGATGAAACAAATTTACATGTTACAAAAATTGGCTGACAGTGAGGGACAAAGCTTTGGATATAGAAGAACTGGTCAGTTGCACAGAAAGGTGACGAATAGAATGTAAACCATTAAGAGGTTATGCATTTGAAAAGGTGTAATAATGCAATGAATGGGAGAGGAATGATGGTGCAGAGGAACAGAATGTATGGCCACAAATCCTTAATAGTAGCAGAACAGATCAATGAAGTGTTTGAAAAGGTATTTGTTTTATTCCTTTTTGGGATCTGGTATTTCTGGCAAAGATAGCGTTTATTGCCCAATTCTAAATGCCTCTGAGAAGGTGGGAGTGAAGAGCCTTCTTGAATCTTCTGGTGAAAGTGCTCCCCCAGTGTCTTGGAGAGGAAGTTCTAGGATTTAGATCGAGTAATGATGAAGGAGGTGCACAACTCGGAGGGAGATGTAGGGGGTGGTATTCCCCTGCACTTACTGGTGGTAGAGATCGTGGGTTTAGCAGCTTGTAGACAGTATGTACAGTGTGCCAGTAGTGGAGATAATGTATATTTAGGTGGTTGATATGGTGCCAGTCAGCCAGGCTGCTTTGTCCTGGATAGTATTAAGCTTCTTTAGTTTAGGTAATGCTGCACTCATCCAGGCAAGTGGAGAGTGTTCCATCACACTCCTGACTAGTGCCTTGTAGATGGTAGAAAGGCCTGGACTGTCAGGAGGTGAGTCACTTGACACAGGACTTCCAGCCTCTGACCCATGGTATCTATATGGCTGGTCCAGTTGAGTTTCTAGTCAATGCTGGCCTTCAGAATGATGATGCGACACTCAGTAATGGTAATGCCATCCAATGCCAAGGGTAGATGCTTAGACTGTCTCTTGCTGGAGATGGCCACTGCCTGGCACTTCTGTAGCACTCATATTACTTCTGCTTATCAGCCCATGCCTGAACGTTGTTTACGTATCTGGAGGATGTTGCAAGGACTCAAGGGCCTGAGTTATAGGAAGAGGTTGGGCAGGCGAGGACTTTATCCCTTGGAGTGTGGGAGACTGAGGGGTGATCTTATAGAGGTGTATAAAATCATGAGGGGCACAGATAAGGTGAACGCACACAGTCTTTTTCCCGGGGAGAGGGAACCAAAATCTAGAGGGCATAAGTTGTAAGTTGAGAGGGGAAAGATTTAAAAAGGACCCGAGGTGCAACTTCTTCACGCAGAGGGTGGTTTGTATATGGAAAGAGTTGACAGAGGAAGTGCTTGAGGCAGGTACAATAACAACATTTAAAAGATATTGACACTGGTACATGGATAGGAAAGGTTTAGAAGGATACGGGCCAAACATGGGCAAATCGGACTAGCTTAGGTGGTCACCGGTCAGTATGGATGAGTTGGGCTGAAGGGCCTCTTTACATGCTGTAAACTCTATGACTCTAGGTGTTTTACATATTGATAATACTTCACTGCCCTCTGTGCTTCCTTATACTGGTTTACATTAGGTGGGACATTGATGATAAGGTAAGATAAGATATCTTTATTGGACATGTACATCGAAACACAAAGTGAAATGCATCTTTTGCGTAGAGTGTTCTGGGGGCAGCCCGTAAGTGTCGCCACACTTCCGGCACCAACATAGCATGCCCACAACTTCTTAACCCATACTTCTTTGGAATGTGGGAGGAAACTGGAGCACCCGGAGGAAGCCCACGCAGACACGGGGAGAACGTACAAACTCCTAACAGACAGCAGTGGGAATTGAACCCGGATCGCTGGTGCTGTAATAGCGTTATGCTAACCGCTACACTACTGTGCCTGCCCCTAAGCTGTTAAGCATTCCTAAGCTGTTTATTGATATATCGATAGAGTCTTGGAGTGGTATAGCATGGAAACAGGCCCTTCAGCCCATCGAGTCCATGCCAACCATCAATACTAATCCTACTAATCCCATGTTTGTTGCTGGAATGCAGATAGATGTTTGGAACCCGATGAAATCCGTGTAGTGTTTATCTTATTTTGAAGCATTGTTTAGTGGAGCTAGGATGCAGCCCAAAAAAAAATCAATGTCTCCTGCCTTTGTGCGTCTGGCAGTGGTATAATTATACAGTGCTGCTCAACAGTGACACAGCTGCAGTCCATGCTTGATGCGTTTTTTTTAAACTTTCTTTTGATCAAAAGTGTAAGATACCTTTAGAGAACCTTCAGGTTTTACAAAAAAAGTCCACTGAGTGGCACAAAGGCTGCACCCTCACAATTTTGCCAAGTGTGGGTGGAATATATTGACTGTGGAAATTGTGTTATATTTTCCGTAATCTGCCATTATGCTGATGCTGTCCTTATTTACAATTTATTGATATACTTTCTTTCGCTCTCTGCTTGCTGGGACATGGCCTTCTCTGTTAACTCGCCCTTGCCTAAGTCTTCCCTCTCTGACCGAGAGTTCAGCCGCCTGGCCCAACATCTGATGTGGTTCAGAACTAAACTTCTCTTGATGATGGAGACACAGATGCTGGAATCTGGAGCAACACACAAAGTGCCGCTGGAAGCTGCAGTCCAGGTGAAGGGTCTCGAACTGAAACGTCGACTGATCATTTCCCTCCACAGGTTCTGCCTGACTTGCTGTGCTCCTCCAGCGCTTTGTGTGTTTTTCTTAATGGTTCACTGTGAAGCATGCACTTGGAGATGTTGCCATATTAAATCTACGTTCCCTTCTAGAATCAGAGTCATAGAGACAAAGAGAATGGAATCAAGCCCTTTAGCCCAACTGATCCATGCCGACCAAAATGCCCATCTCAGCTAGTCCCATTTACCCACATTTGGCCCGTATCCCTCTGAATGTTCCCTACCCATGTACCTGTTCCTATCCATGTATGGTCCAAGTGTCTTTTAAATGTTGTTATTGTACCCGCCTCAACCACTTCCTCTGGCAGCTCATTCCATATACACACCACCCTTTGGGTGAAGAAGTTGCCCCTTGGGTCCCTTTTAATTCTTTCCCCTCTCACCTTAAAGATAAGATATATTTATTAGTCACATGTACAGCAAAACACACAGTGAAATGCATCTTTGTGTAGAGTGTTCTGGGGGCAGCCCGCAAGTGTCGCCACACTTCCGGCGCCAGCAAAGCATGTCCACATCTTCCTAACCTGTACGTCTTTGGAACGTGGGAGGAAACTGTAGCACCCGGAGGAAACCCACGCAGACACGGGGAGAATGTACAAACTCCTTACAGACAGTGGCTGGAATTGAACCTGGGTCACTGGCGCTGTAAAAGCATTATGCTAACTGCTACACTATCATGCTTAAACCTATGCCCTTTGGTTTTTGTTTCCCTTTCCCTGGGAAAAAGACTGTGTGCATTCACCCTATCTGTACCCCTCATGATTTTATACACCTCTGTAAGGTCATCCCTTGGTCTCCTATGCTCTAAGGAGCCTGTCCAACCTCTCCCTATAACTCAGGCCCTTAAGTCCTGGCAACATCCTTATAAATCTTTTTTGCACTCTTTCCAGCTTAATCACGTCTTTCCTATAACAGGGTAACCAGAACTGTACACAATACACTAGGTGTGGCCTCACCAAAATACTGTAATATAACATCCCAACTTCTGTACTCGATACACTGACTGAAGAAGGCCAGCGTGCCAAATTGCTTCTTCACCACCCTGTCTACCTGTGACGCCACTTTCAAGGAACCATGTACTTGTACCCCGAGGTCCTTCTGTTCTACAGCACTCCCCAGGGCCCAACCATTCACTGTGAAAGTCCTACCTAAAATGCAACACCTCACACTTATCTGTATTGAATGCCATTTACCATTCCTCAGCCCACTTATCTGATCGAGGTACCCATGTAATTTTTGATAAGCTTCTACACCGTCTATGATACCACCTACTTTAATGTCAATTGCAAATACAATGCATTGAATACAATTCATTGAAGTGTAAAGCCAGCCTGTGATCTGTTGCTTCCCCATGATTAGTGCAGTTCGGTTAAAATGGAAGTGGGTCCCAATGCAACAGAAACCTGTGAGAAAGGTCCGACCCCCATAAAAAATACCCACCACTAGGGTTACACTGATGTCTAAGTCTTGGCAGCCTGCCCATCCACAGTTACAGAGATGTCTTGGAGCTATATACACCAAGAAAAAATTCTTTAATAACCCTACAGGATTTTCACATTCATGCCTGTAAAATAGGACGGCCCACTGCTTGATATGTTTTATTATATTGATCTGCAGTTGATCTCAATTCTAGTTTGCTGGAAGCCAGCCAGTACTAGAGACGGGCTAAATCTCTCCACAAAGTATTAAATCTAGGCTGCTATTGTGAAGCACAGTAGGTCATCTTTAGAGAACCCACAATCATCATTTTCCCAGTTCCTTCCAATCAATTGCATTTTTTTTTCACTTTATTATAGCTGCCAAGTGCCTCCACTTTTTATATTCATGCTGTTGTCAGCAGAGTTTGGGAATTTGAGTGGGATGATTTCCTATTGCTATTAGGAAAGTTAAAGTTAATGTGAGCATCAATGTGTGTGCGTGTGTTCATGCATGCTCGCAGATGTATGTGTGCCTGTGACTGTGTGTCTATGTATGTATGTGTGTGTATATGTATTTGTGTATGTGTGTATCTGTGTGTGTACATCTGTGTGTGTATGTATGTATATATGTATATGTATTTTGTGTGTGTATTTGTGTATGTATCTGTGAGTGTTGTGTGCCTGTGTGTGCATCTATGTGTTTCTGTGTAAGCATATCTGTGTGTGTGAGTGTGTATGTGTGTGTGCCTGTGTCTGTGCATGTGTGTGTGAGTGTATGTCTGTGTGTGCGAGTGTGTGTGTGAGACTGTGTGTGTGTGCACAAGTGTGTGTGTGTGCCTGTGAGTGTGCAAGTGTGTGTGTGAGTCTGTATGTGCATGTGTGTGTGTGTGCCTGTGTGAGTGTGTATGTCTGTGTGTGCGTGAGTGTGCACGAGTGTGCATGCAAGTGTGTGTGTGTGTGTGAGTGTGCACCATTCT
Organism: Pristis pectinata; assembly: GCF_009764475.1. Lineage (NCBI taxonomy): Eukaryota > Metazoa > Chordata > Chondrichthyes > Rhinopristiformes > Pristidae > Pristis > Pristis pectinata. The sequence continues at coordinate 6,290,555 of NC_067437.1, forward strand.
TGACTGTCCTTCATTTACTCTCCATTCTGTCAGCTGAGGTTATCCAAAGTTCTGTTCTCCCACTCCCCCTTTTCCTGTTAACCTACATTAACTCTCAGTTAAGCTCTGCCTTGACTTTAAAGTTTTTATTCTTATTTCTAAATCCATCCAAAGATCTGAGGAGGAATTTCTTTCTGAGAGGGTCATGACTCTTTGAAATTCTCTACCCCAGAGAGCTGTGACAACGGACTCATTCAATATACGCATGTAACTATGGTGAGAGGGGGTAAGCTCAAAGGAGGTGTGCAGGGCAAGTGTTTTTTTGCACACAGAGAGTGGTGGGTGCCTGGAATGCACTGCCAGGGGTGGCAGTGGAGGCAGATATGATAGAGGCATTTAAGACGCTCTTAGATAGGCACAGGCATGTGAAGAGAATGGAGGGATATGGACATTGTGTAGGCAGAAAGGACTAATTTAGTTTGGTGTTTAATTACTAGTTTAATTAGTTCGGCAAAACATCGTGGGCAGAAGGGCCTCTTCCTGTGCTGTACTGTTCTATGTTCTATGCTCTATATCCAAGGTGGAGATGGACAGATACTTGAACTGCAAAGGGAGAGAGAGTGAAAAATTGGTGCTGAGGCCAAGATTGGATCTTATTGAATGGTGAAGTAGATTCAAGGGTCTGATTGGCCGAGAGCTGCTCTTGGTTCCATGTTCACCCAAAGGGACAGTCTGCTCCTTGATTCCACATCCATTACTCCCTTTCAGTGACTTTCTGGGGACGTGAGGTGGTTCCTTTCTGGGATGATTTCGGACAGAACTTCCCGCCAGGTCCGGATGAGCACCACTCTGATTTCCAGCTGCAAGCACAATTATAGGCAGGAACAGCCACACTGGATAGTCAAACAGCCCTGGCTGTGGGATTCGGGGATGAGGTTGATGATGGGCTAGATTGGCAGAGGGAAGTCTGGGCCAGCTATCCTGACCCTTCCAAAGTACACAGGGAATCTTTCCAATTTTCTTTCCATGCATGATTAAGTCACAGATTTGCATACTTACTGCCATTTATTCTGCAATGAAGCACTGACATGTTCTGCATTTTCTTGAGGCAAAAAAAAAGGACGCTGCAAGAACTCAACAGGTCAATCAGCAACCACGGAGGCAAAAAGGGCAACATTTGAGGTCAAGACCCTGCATCAGGACTGAGGGGGAAGAGGAAAGCTTGCAACTATATAGCAGTGCAAGGGGGAGGGGACAGAGACTGGTAGGTGACAGGTGGACCCAGATGGGGAGGGGATGGTTGGCAGATGAAACCAGATGGGGGAGGAAGGGGAGGGGAGGGGGAAGGGGGAACGGGGAAGGGGGAAGGGGAACAAATGGAGAAGAAAACTAGGTGAGCTGTGTGGAAGGAGAGCACCAGGGGTGTGGGTTACCTGAAATGGAAAATGTAATATTCCTGCCATTGAATTGCGCTAGGTCTCGACCTGAAATGTCAACCTACACCTTTTGCCCCCACAGATGCTGCTTGACCTGCTGAGTTCTTCCAGCATTTTGTTTTTTGGTCCAGATTCCAGCATCTGCAGTCTCTGTCGTCGACACGTTTTCTCGGCATGTGTGAGCACAGGCACTGAAGGTGCTGCCCCTTCACCGTCAGGTGGAGCCTGTGCCTCTCCACATTCCACAGTACCTTGTTGCAGCAGGACAACAACTTGTTCCGAAGGTATTGTTGATGTTTTGGGTTGAGACTCTGCCTCAGGACTCCCGATCCTGTCCCGATGCAGGGTTTTGACCTGAAACGTCGACAATTCCTTTCCTCCCACAGATGCTGCTCGACCCCCTGAGTTCCTCCAGCAGATTGTTTAGAACATAGAACAGTACAGCACAGGAACAGGCCCTTTGGCCCACAATGTTGTGCTGAACCAATTAGTAATAAAATGCCCAACTAAGCTAATCCCTTCTGCCCACACAATGTCCATATCCTAGCATTTCCCTCACAATCATGTGCTTAAGTGCTTCTTGAATGCCCCTATCGTATTTGCCTCCACCACCACACCAGGCAGTGCATGCCAGGCTATCCGTCCATCTGTAGCTTTTAATGTTGCCTCTCAACTAATTAATACTCTCCTCTCGGTCCACCGGAAATCTAATAACCAGCTTTACTTCAAAGTAATTCGTTCATCAACTGCAGCAGCTATTAACTGTCACACCAATCCATTCAGGCTCCAGTGGAAAAAGACAGATATCGCTGGCTGCTTTTACTTCAACTGATAAACCTTTTCAAGACCTGCTAAAGGGTACGAAGATATAATAGGGACCAAATTAGAATTACTTGCATTCGTGTTCACTGAGACATTCTGAGTTCTGATCTCCATTAGTTCTTTGAAAGTAAGAAGCATGGAGACTCACTGGAGAAGGCAGCAGCCCTTTCCGCAGATGTGGTGGAGAGAGTTCGGTGAATCAGTCTTTCTCTTCTGGAGCTGGCTGGTGTGATCGATACAACACTGGGATTTTATCTCTGCTGTTAGGCTGCAAAGAGGGCTGGGTAGGACGAAGCAAATTAACTCTGATAGGGTGAGTCGAGGTTTGCCTTTAACAACTCATTGATCAAGCCATCTTGTTGGCAGATTAATGAGTACAGTTGGAAAGAACACAGAGAAAGAAAATGTAAAATATGTGAAATGCAAAGGAATGAGGGGTGCAGAAGGGTAGAATTGGAGGTGTGCAGTGATTGTGGAGGAGATTCGTTCACGGAGTATTTACCCACTCAACCTTGGGACCAGCTGATGTGGTTTTGTTAAGACTGGCTTTTCATCTCTGGGACTGATGGTCACATCTCTGGAACTGACTTCCAATTAGTTCACTCTCCTTCTCTTCGTAACCTCCTCCAAACTTGTAACCCTCCAAAATCAGCACAGCCACCAGAACTGCAGCCCTCACTGGTCCAGAGATCCGGCTTCAATCCTGAACTCGGGTGGTGTTCGTGTGGAATTTGCATGTTCTTGCCGTCTTAAGTGGGTGACTGCTTTTCTCAAGCTATGCCCCCTAGTTCTAGATAAGATAAGATATATCTATTAGTCACACGTACATCAAAACACACAGTGAGATGTATCTTCTTGCACAGAGTGTTCTGGGGGCAGCCCGCAAGTGTCGCTACGCTTCCGGTGCCAACATAGCATGCCCACAACTTCCTAATCTGTACGTCTTTGGAATGTGGGAGGAAACTGGAGCACCTGGAGGAAACCCACGCAGACACAGGGAGAACGTACAAACTCCTTTCAGACAGTGGCCAGAATTGAACCCAGGTCGCAGGCACTGTAATAGTGTTACGCCAACCGCAACACTACTGTGCCTGCCCATCTAGTGGGGCCAGATACCCCTACTTGTGGCATCATCCACTCAGTATCCACCTTGTTAGTACCCCTCAGAATGTTACGTGTTTCAAAGTCAAAAGTCAAAGTCAATGTCGAGTTTATTGTCATCTGCACAAGTCCATGTGTGCACAGGTGCAATGAAAAACTTACTTGCAGCAGCATCACAGGCACAGATCATCAGATAAACAGCATCCAAAAGAAAGATATAAGCATAAATTACACACAATTTTTACAAGAAAGAACACAATTAGAACAAAAAAATGTCCATTTTAATGCAAAGTCATCAAAGTGGTCACAGTGTTGCTAATCTGTGGTGATTAGGGTTGTGCCGGTTGGTTCAAGAACCAAATAATTGAAGGGAAGTAGCTGTTCTTGAACCTGGTGGTGTGGGACTTCGGGCTTCTGTAACTCCTGCCCGATGGTAGCCGCGAGAAGATGGCACGGCCCGGATGGTGGGGATCTTTGATGATGGATTTTGCCTTCTTGAGGCAGCTCCTCCTGCGGATACTTCCGTTTCAATAAGATCACCTCTCATTCTTCTAAACTCCAGGTCCAACCTGCTCAACTTCTCTTTAAACATCAACCCAGGTAAGAACAATTTGATGAGGAGGTTGGAACCAAGCCAAGAACCTTGTGATACGTTTCTGTTCTGCACTGAGATGGAATATTTACTTGCGTGTCACAGAGTCATAGAATCATACAGCACGGAAACATGCCCTTTGGCCTAACATGTCCATGCTGACCAATTGGCTTACCTGAGTTAGTCCCAGTTCCCTGCAGACATCTGGCCCGTATCCCTCTAAACCTTTCCTATCCACGTACCTGTATAAATGTCCTTTAAATCTTGTAATTGTGCCTACCTCTACCACTTCTCCTCGTTCCACATACCCACCAGCCTCTGTGTGAAAAACTTGCCTCTCAGTTTCCCTTTAAATCTTTCCCCTCTCACCTTAAATCTATCTCCTCTAGTTTTAGACTCCTCTACCCTGGGAGAGAAACTGTGACTATTCACCCTATCTATGCTCTTCATGGTTTTATAAACCCCTCAGCCTCCTAAGCTCCAAGGGAAAAAAAAAACAGACTATCCAGTCCATCCTTATAACTCAAGTCCTCCAGTCCTGGTAACATCCTTCTGAATTTTCTCTGCACCCTTTCCATCTTAATGACATCCTTCCTATAGCTGGGCGACCAGAACTGCACACAATACTCCAAGTGTGGTCTCACCAACATCTTGTACAGCTCTAACATGGCGATTCATCCCTTGTACTCTGTGCCCTGACTGATGAAGGTGAGTGTGCCAAATGCTTTCTTCACCACCCTGTCAGCCTGTGTCTCCACTTTTTCAGGGAACGATGTACCTGGATCCCAAGGTCTCTCTGTTCCACAACACCCTCCAGGGCCCTACCATTTATTATGTAAGCCCCGCCCTGGTTTAACTTCAAAATGGATGACTTTGCACTTGTCTGAGTTAAATTCCGTCTGCCGTTCCTTTGGCCACTTGATTTGAATTCTGTTGTAATCTTAGACAACCTTCTTTATTGTCCTTCCATTCTGTGTTTGACTGGTTGTCCATCAGTCTGTCTAGGTATGTTCATATCTAGTTTGCAGTGGTCTTTGGCCCAAGTATCCTGGCTGTTCCCCATCACTCTCCCTACATCTATATCCCCCTCACCACCACGTGATGAACAAGGCCACCCTCCTCCTTTCCCTTTTGCCCATTCGTGTGGAACACTGAATATCCTGGAATATTGAGTTCCCAGTCCCAGTCACCCTCCAGCCATGTTGTTGGATCAAACACATTAGTCACCATACAATATAGAACAGTACAGAACAGAAACAGGCCCTTCGGCCCACAATGTCTGTGCCAGCCATGATGTCAAACTAAACCAGACCTATCTCCCTGCACACAATCCATTTCCCTCCATGTTCCTGTGCCTGTCTAAATGCCTTATAAAAGCCGCTATCACGTCTGCTTCCAACACCATCCCTGGCAGCACGTTCCAGGCACCCACCACTCTCTGTGTAAATAAAAAACTCAACCTGCACATCTTATTTAAATTCAAAGGGCCCTCTAGTATTTGACATTTCTACCCTGGGGAAAAATACAACCCCACCTCTGTGATCGCAACATACCTGAGATATGGGCAGCCACAGTAGTGTAGCGGTTCTTAAATAGCTACCTTGAAAATTGATTTACTTTGGCACACTACACATGCTGTGTATGGCCCTAATGCTCAGCTGATCTTCTGCAAGAAGTTGTGAAATGGGACAATGTATTGAGAATGGTTTACACCCAGAACCATCAACTAAAACAGCAGAATCACATACTAGACCAGGACCAATGGTTCCCAGCGGCGAAAGGTCTCTGACCTGAAACCTTAACTCTGTTTATCTTTTCTGATGCTGCCTGACCTCTGAGCAGTTCCGATTTCTATTTCAGATTTGTGGGTTATTTGGTTTTCAATTGAGTGCTGCTTTCCCTCTGTTGAGTGCCGATCCAAGAAGGATATTGACTCTCAAGGGGACACTCCCCGTAACCCAACGCATCACCAACACCCTCCATATCCAGGAGAAGGAGAAACCTCCCCTAGATTATTAGTGAGATCAATGACAGGAGGGTGTCCCATGTGCCACCAGGACCAGTGTGGGAAACACCTGGCAGGAGGTGGCTCCATTTACCTCCTTCGGGTATAAGGAACCCAAGTCGTTCAAATAATGGAGAACTGTACCGTGTCAGAGTGAACTGTCCACCACTGAGTGCCATTGTGGCGAACCATTTCAGTAATTGGATCAGGGATTCATTCATTCAGGATCAGTGTAGATCGTCCTGCACAGCAGGATGTCAGAGATTATTATGTGTCATCTGGGATCCCACAGCTAATTATGTTGGTGTTAAGGACTGGAGTGTGGAGAGTGTTGCTTTGCTTACACAGGGGACTATGATTTAGCAGGCTCGGTATGAAAAGCTTCTCTTGATCACAGAGTCCCCTACTGCCCACGCTGTCGATGGCTCCGTCTTGCTTTGTCAGATGTGAGGCTGCAGGAGTTGTGCTGGTTCATCTAAAATAGGGGGCTATGTGGGAGAGAGGGGTTAGATAGATCTTAGAGCAGGATAAAGTGTCGGCACAACATTGTGGGCCGAAAGGCCTGTACTGTGCTGTAGTGTTCTATATTCTATCTCCCCTGGTTCCCCGACCCAAAAAATGATATAGTAACGTTGGAAGCAGGAGGAGCAGATTTACCAGGCTAGTTCATAGGATGAGGGGGTTGTCCTACCAAGAGAGATAAAATAGTTTGGATCTGTATCCTTTGGAATTTAGAAGAATAGGGGTGATCTTCGGGGGCTTCACAAATAGATGCTTGGATGTTTCCATCCGTGCAAGACTCTCGAACGAGGAGATATAACTGCAAGGTAAAGGAATGGTCATTTATAACTGAAGTACATAAAAATTTCTTATTGTAGAGGGAGAAACCCTGGAATCTTCACAGAATCTCTGGAATTCTCTGCCCCACCTGGTGATGGAAGCTGGACCATTCAAAATACTTAAAGGAGAGGTGGATATATATTTGACAGATTGAAGAATAGAGGGGTGTGAGGAAATGGCACAGAAGAGGAGTTGAGGCCAGCATAGATCAACCATAATCATATAAAATGGTAGGGCAGGTTTGAGGGGCCGAGTGGCCTATTACCTTCTTGTGTTCTTATGGTAGTCTTCTCGACCTCCTGCTCCTAATGATACCATCAGGTGTTTTATACTGGTCAACCTGTAGGCGTACTAACATGAATACTAACATGGTCCAATTACCTGACGGACTCAGGACCACCTAGAAGTGACCACTAGGGATTATCTAACTCAGGTTGAATTGCTTTTATGCAGAAGTTACATATAACACTTGGCTCTAAATGGATCCAATCTCAAATCCGGAACTTCTTGCTCACCTGTCCGTAACCGCGACCTGCATCTCCCTGTTGCCAGTCACTTCAACTCCCCCCTCCCACACTATCACTGATAAGTCAGTCCTTGGCCTCCTCCACTGCCAGGAGAATTTCCAAGTGCAATCTGGAGGAACAGCACCTCATTTTCCGTCTTGGAACCTTGCAGCCTAACGGCATGAACATTGAATTCTTCCATTTAGGTAGTTCCCACCCACCTTCCCCACACCCCCCCCCCCCACCCCCCCACCACGCTTCTTCTCTTCTTCCCTTTCCTAGCCTCTTTTTTCTTTCTCTCCTTACCTTTGACCCATCCCCCGGTGGATCTGCTCTCCCCTCCTCCCCCGCACCTGCCCATCACTATCTCTTACCTCCATCTACCTATCACCACCCTGTGCCCACCCCGCCTCCCCTCTTTTGTCCACCTATCACTGCTCTGCTTTTCCCTCCCATATATTGGGCTTCACCTGTTCCTATCTTCAGCCCTGAAGGAGGGTCCTGACCCGAAACGTTGACCGCCTGCTTTCCTCCACGGATGCTGCCTGGCCTGCTGAGTTCCTCCAGCATCATCATGTTTTTCATCTAGATTCCAGCATCCGCATTCCTTTGTTTCTCCAGTTTTCTTGCTCCTTCCAGTGTTTTACTTTCTTGTCTTACAATTTCTAACATTCAAAAGAGAATAGATTTCACAGTTGCATTTCCTTAATGTGCGGTTTTTAGCGCACTTCAAAAGTTTGATGTCTGCAAGCAATAACTTTAATAACATTAATAACATAACGAGAGGCTGGGAGATGGATTTTCCAACTGCTCAACTGATTTTGCTGACTTCTTTCGTTGGAACCAGAAATCCATGTTACCAGTGAGCTTCTGGGGAAATCGCAGTGTAAGTTGCCAGAAGACAAGACTGGCTCATATTTTGGCAAAAGTTAGACTGAGGAAATACTGTTACTTCAAACTGTATGATTTTGAAAGTCAAAACAAAGTTACATCAAATAATTCTGCATGTGATATTATTCAAACCCTTTCTGGGAATTATCCTGTGACTTGGAGACACAAGAGATAGCAGATGCTGGAATCTGGAGCAAAAAACAAACTACTGGAAGGACTCAGCAGGTCAGGCAGCATCTGTGGAGGAAAATGGACAGTCAATGTTTCAGGTCAAGGCCCTTCACCTGGACCAGATGAAGGGTCTTGACCCAAAACATTGACAGTCCATTTCCTTCCACAGATGCTGCCTGACCTGCTGAGTTCCTCCAGCATTTTGTCTTTTGCTGGAATTAACCTATGACATTTTACTTGAGAGTATATCGAAGGGAGAGTGTAACTTTCATCACTCAGAGTAAAGGAGATGGAAATTAGATCACTGGCTGCTTAAAGCCCAAGCCACTAGTCAATGCGTTTGTTTCAAACATTGGAAATGGATTGGACCATCAGATATAGGAGCAGAATTAGGCCATTCGGCCCATCAAGTCTGCTTCACCATTCCATCATGGCTGATTTTTTTTCAACCCCATTCCCCTGCCTTCTCCCTGTAACCCTTAACCCCCTTACCAATCAAGAGCCTATCAATCTCTGCCTTAAATACACCCAGTGACTTGGCCTCCACAGCCCTCCGTGGCAACGAATTCCACAGATTCACCACCCTCTTGCTGAAGAAATTCCTCCTCATCTCAGTTCTAAAGGGACGTCCCTTTATTCTGAGGCTGTGCTCAGATCCTAGACTCCTGGACACAATGTTTGCTTACACTGTGGTTGTTAATGGAATGTTATTCAGAGCCCAAGATCATCAGTCCAGAGATAGAGAGGTTCTCTCTGGTAGCTAGAGAACTTAAATACAAATAATTAAATAGTTCTTTATGTGAAATGGCTGAAGACACACAATTTCTGCTGGATAGTTTAGTCAGCCACTGAGGGCAGTCAGAACCCAGAGTGAACCAAGTGCCTCCTGGCTGGTGAGAGTTATACTGCACAATTACACGGTACAATTACTCTGCAGGAGTGTGGACTAAGGTATGAAATTCAGTCATTTTACTCCAAGAAAAATAAATCGTTGAGTTTGCATATCTCACTGTCAGCTGATGGTAACAGTAACAAGAATGGGTTATTAGCATTGCAACATAACTACCACCTCGAATCAGGCCCAGGTGGTTTTGATTAATACGGTTTAATATAAATTTAATATTAACTTGTATGACTATTCAATGGGATTACGTAAAATATAAGGTTGCAAATGATATAGCCATAGCATACATTAAAAAAAAATTACTTATTTATTTTATTTAATCTTCAAGAGCTGGACATGCCTGGCAAGATCAGCACTTATTTTCCCTCCCTAATTGCCATGAACTGAGTGGCTCACTGGGCCACTTTGGTAGGCATTTAAGAGTGAACCACACTGGTGGATCTGGAATCAAGTACAGCCACTAAAATAGGTGTCATCGTCGACGGTGAAAATGGTTATTGCAGCCTCCAGTTTTGCCCTTCTGCCACTGCCCCACGCAACCCCCCCCCCCACCACCGAACCACCCCCTCCTTTTCTCCATCTGCAAAATCAAAACCTTGCAAAATTCTGAAGATCTCTACTTGGTCACTTGAAGACACAACCTGACTCCAACCTCAGCTCATTGGTGGAGCTTTGTGGTTTCAGATCACGCTGGCAAAACTACAGTCTTGATACACAGCAACTTAAAGTCATAGCTGTCAGTGATTTATCTCCTGAATGCTCCTTCCATGTCTTTTGTGAAGTGGAGGCAGACTAGCAACAGGAGTTCTTGACCTATCCAACCTTGAGGCTGTGATGCACGCACAACATACAGTGGCTCCTCCAAGCTGCCTGAACTTGCCAACTGCATTCCCATGAAGTCTGCTTCTGTACCATCTGTTACTCCCATTCTGATCCTCGTCTCAACCTCTACGCCCCGTCTTTCATACCCTGATTCCAGTGCCCCCCCCATTGTATCTCTCATCCCAACTCCCATGTACCATACCCCAATCCCAATGCCCCCATCCCCCCCATCCACATCCCATCTCCCATTCCCTCATCACATCCCACCCCCAACTATCCAATCCCACGTCCCCATCTCCCATCCTCCCTCCCATCCCATTTACTATATTTCACCCACATTCCATGTCCCATCCAGCTACTCACTGGCTACGTTCCATTCTGCTATCCCAACCCCATCTTAAGCCCTCATCTTAACCTCCAAACCCCCACCCCCCCCCCACTTTCATCCCCAGCCACCACCTAGCACGAGCTCCCCCTGCTACCTTTAGGGTTTGGTTCTGTTCTGAAAGGTAATTGGTTTATGATTGTCACATGTACTGAGATGCAGTGAAAAGCTTTTGTTTTGCGTGCCATCCAGATTAATCCCTACATCAGTACATCGAGGTAGTACAAGGGGAAAGCAAATAACAGGATGCAGAATAAAGTGTTAAAGTTACAGAGAAAGTGCAGTGCAAGTAGACAAATAAGGTGAAGTGCCACGATGATGTAGATTGGGAGATCAAGAGTTCATCTTTGACTATATGAGAGCTCTGTTCAAGGGTCTGATAACAGCAAGATGGAAGCTGTCCTTGAGTCTGGTGGTACGTGTTCTCAAGCTTTTGTATCTTCTGTCTGGAAGAAGAGAGAATGACTGGGGTGGGAGGAGTCCTTGATTATGTTGGCTGCTTTCCCCAGGCAGTGGGAAATGTAGACCGGGTAGATGGAGGGGAGGCTGGTTTGCGTGATGGACTGGGCTGCGATCACAGTTCTCTGCAATTCCTTGTGGTCTTGGGCAGAGCAGTTACCGTACTAAGCTGTGATGCATCCAGGTAGGATGCTTTCTATGGTGCATCTGTGAAAATTGGTGAGGGTCACTAGGGACATAGTGAATTTCCTTAGCCTTCTAAGTAAGTCTGGTTTGCTTTCTTGGTTTTGCTGCTGCCCAGAGCTCTGCAAAACTCCTGATCCTCACGGTGTTATTTTCCAAATCTTGATTGGGTTTACATTTGAATATTCTAATCAGGACAAGGCTCCTGTTCTCTGAAACAGGAACACGGCCTCACTGACTATGTTTTTTGATTGGACCATTCAAATAAAAGCATTGTCCTCACCAGTCAGAGGGAGTATTTTTAAACAAACAAGGGAGATTCATTGGGAAGGTGGAGAGAGGAATCAGATATGTGGTGGGAGTTGGCATAGCAGGAACTCTGTGGTATGTAATTCTTTTAGTCATTCAAGGAACGTGGCTGAGCTTCGAGGTATGTCTTGCTCTGAAGAAGTTTTCCTCCTCTCTTCGATGGCAATTCTGTGAGACCCTCTCTCACTGCTCCCTCTCTGTGATCTCTGCTGCTTTCCAGCTTTTTGACCATGTCCTTACCCAGACTTGCCCCACTTCCTTCCCTTTCTTCCATGGTCCACTGTCCTCTCCTATCAGATTTCATCTCGTTCAGCCCTTTGCCTCTTCCACCTATCACCTCCCAACTTCTCACCTCATTCCCACTTCCCCCCATTCCCCCTACCTACCTACCTTCCCCCCTTCACCTGGATTCACCTATCACCTGCCAGCTCGTGCTCCTCCCCCTCCCTCCACCCTTTTATTCTGGCTTCTGCCCTCTTTCTTTCCAGTCCTGATGAAGGGTCTCAGCCCAAAACGTTGACTGTCCATTTCCCTCCATAGATGCTGCCTGACCTGCTGAGTTCCTCCAGCATTTTGTGTGTGTTGCTCCACGTTTCCAGCATCTGCAGTCTCTCTTGCGCCTGCATTTAATTGTCCATCCCTAGTTGCTCCTGAGAAGATGGCGGTGAGCTGCCTCCTTGAACCACGGTATCTTTAAGCAAGGCTAAAAAATATTAGCATGCAATTAGGTGGGTGGCCCTCAAAAGTTGTTTTGATTGTCAATCTGACGTCCTTGTAAAAACACTGTTCCTGATAGCTCTTGGGCATTTGGGTCAGGGGACATCACTGATTCTTCTGTGTAACACCCTCTGCACATATAGAATGAAGACAGCAGGTCACTGGATTACCGGCAGGGCACTGTCATGGTTATATCACTGGACTCAGCCAATGGTCGGGAGACTTGTTCAAATCCCACCACAGCAGATGGGGAACTAAATTCAGTTAATTAAATAATAAGAAGCTAATATTGTCATGGTAACCATGACACTAATGGATTCAATAATGTCCTTTGGAGAGGAAAAAAAGCTATATTCACCTTATCTGGTCTGTCAAGGACAGTGTATTTTTACTTTAATGCCCCTGAAATGTTCTGGCAAATATTTCTGTTCAAGGGAATTAGTGATGGGCAATAAATATTGTTTTCATTGATCGATTGGCACAGGGTTCAGGAGTTAGTGCTGCTGCCTCACAGCTCCAGGGACCCGAGTTTGATCCCATCCCTGGGTTCTGTTGGTGCAGAGTTTGCACGTTCTCCCTGTGACTGTGTGGGTATCCTCTGAGTTCTCTGGTTTCCTTCCACATCCCAAAAATGAGCTGCTAGGTTAATCAGCCACTGGAAATTACCCTCAGTGTAGGTTAATGGCAGAAGGAATCAAAGGGGAATTGATGGGTGTGTGAGACAGGGAAGTTCCAGGGGTATAAGGGAAGTAAGGACAGAGGAACTTGGGGTGGGGGTTAATGGGATTGGTCCCTGGGAGCCGTTGGACTAAATGGCCTCCTTCTGTTATTCTAAGTATCCAATGAATTAATAAAAAAAATCCTTTGAGGAGAATCCTAAATCTAAAAATGCTGAGTTCACTATAATATCCCTTTTTTTCCTTTTCTCTAATGTTTCCCCAAACCACCATCCATCAGCGAAACCCTGATGCAACCGGTTGTGTTGGGGATCTTTGAAGCATTCTCTCTGTCCTCCTCCAGCCATACATAATGGAAGCTGTGCCTGTTCACCAAAAATTAGAAAATAGGACATAGAACAGTACAGCACAGGAACAGGCCCTTCGGCCCACAATGTCTGTGCCGTACATGATGCCAAATTAAGCTAATCCCATCAGCCTGCACATGATCCATATCTCTCGTTAAGGTATCAGTAATACCTTAACATTACTTATGTGCTGCAATAATCCAGAGTCTCAACTGAGAGAAGGTGCAGTTGCTAAAATCTGGTAGGATCAGTGGAATGGGAGAGAGAACAAGAAGAGAAGTAAAGAGAGAGATGGAGGGGGTGAGAGAGAGAGAGAGAGAGAGATGGAGAGAGAGAGAATGCAGAACATATAGAGCAGACCTTTCTGCCCACAATGTCAGTGCTGACCATGACGCGAGTTTAAACTAATTCCATTTCCCTCCATTCTCACCAAAATATGTGTCTGTCTAAATCCGTCTTAAGTGCCACTATCATATCTGCTTCCCCCACCACCCCTGGCAGCCCGTTCCAGGCATCCACCACTCTCTACGCAAAACAACTTGCCTCATAAATCTCCTTTAAAATTTCCCCCTCTCACCTTAAAGCTATTCCCTCTAATATTTGAAATTTCTACCCTGGGGAGAGAGACTCCGACTATCTACCCTATCTATGCCTCTCATCAATGACTCAGCCTCCGACACTCCGTAGAAAACAATCCAAGTTTGTCCAACCTCTCCTTATAGCTCATGCTCTCTAATCCAGGCAGCATCCTGGTGAACCTCTTCTGCACCCTCTCCAAAGCCTCCACATCCTTCCTGTAACGGGGCGACCAGAACTGCACACAATTAATAAAAAAAAACTATCCCTTCTCAAATTATTAACATACAGTGAGAAAGAAATGAACATCAAGGCTGGAAAAATAATCTACTCACAACGATTGCATTTATTTCAATAAAGCGCCTGTGGCTCCTCATCCTGTATCAGTACAACCTCCTCTCAACTCTGGTCAATCAGTGTTCTCCCCAGGATGAATTCCTAATTCACTTTGATTCTTCTCTAAAGCTAGGCTCTCTGGTAACCAATGGGAAAATGGGAACATTCATTTTTGCTGACAAAATTACATGCAGGCCGTCCCTGGGTAATGAACGGGTTCCGTCTTTACAGACTTCCATAAATTAATTTTGTCTAAGTTATAAAGTACATAAAAATCACTCAATATGGTAACTATACCTCTACACTATTGTAATGAATGACATCAGAAGCACATAAAACTGATAAGAAAGAAAAATTACTAAACGTAGAGAGAGAGAGAGGAAACTAGTTTTGCCATTCGTAGGAACAGATGTATGTACATACATCATGGTTTTGAATTTAATATTATGGGAGCTTGCTTGTGTGGATGTCCATAAGTCAGGTGTTTGTAACTCAGGGACAGCCTGCACAAAATTCTTTCAGAGCTTAACAGGATAGACGCTGGGGTGATGTTTCCGCTGAATGGGGTATGTAGAATCAGTGGTCACAGTCTGAAACTAAGCAGATGGTCATTCCAGAGAGAGACAAAAAGAAATATCTTCACCTAAGAGGACACTCACTCTTCGGAATTATCCACCCAAAACAGTAGTGGAAGCTCAATTGCCAAGTAAGTTCAAGGCAGAGACTGGTAGAATTTTGGACTTTAATGGAATGAAGGAGTAGGGTTTAGTCCAGGAAAGTGGGACTGAGGTAATATAGTGGTGGAGCTAGTACAGGGCATTCAAATGTCTACTCCTGATTCCAACTCGTCATTAAGTTTTTAGATACCCTTTCCCCATCGCTTCCAACAGGATGGGCCTGCACTTTAATGGAGTGATTGTCATCCAGAATTCCTGCACCCTCACCAATCCAGAATAGGATTAGGAACAGGCAATTCTGCCCCTAGATCCAGTCCACTATTCAGTTAGGTCAGGTTCTTCTGTACCTGAGCTCCATCTACCTTTGATGCTATAACTCTGAATATCCTTAGGAACAAACATTTTATTGAACTAAATGCACCCACTGTAAGTAGAATATTTTTCCTTCTTTGTATTCATTCATGGGATGCAGAAGGAGGCCATTCGGTCCATTGGCCCCATGCTTTGCCTCACAGCTGAACTTTCCTAACAGCCCCCGTGCTTGGTTTGAAACTTCCAGTGACCTCACGCTACCTCGGTTGCGTTTGTGAGGGGACAGATTTTCCGATGTCCGCTCCCCTTTGTTGGAGGATATGTTCCCTGACTGCACACTTCAAACGACCAGGCCCAAATTCTGAGGTTATGTCCCCTTGTTCTGGACGTGCCCACCAGTGAAATGACTTTCACTCCAGCTGCCTGAGCAACTCTACTCATGTTAGAAACAGCTCAGTTAGATCACCTTGTGCTTACTGAAGCACCTTTGCATTGACTTGTCCACAGCCAGATGGAACAATGAAGTATACTTACAGCAAGAGCAACAATCTTGACCTGGTTGAGCCTAATTTTCTTTTATATTTATTCAAGGGATGTGGGCTCCACAGGCTGAGCCAGCATTTAATTGCCCTAGTTGCCCTTGAGAAGGTGGTGGTGAGCTGTCTTCTAGAACTGCTGCAGTCCTTGAGGTGTGGATATGTCCGCAGTGCTGTTAGAGAGGGAGTTCCAGGATTTTGACCCAGCGACGGTGAAGGAACGGAGATATATTTCCAAGTCAGGATGGTGTGTGGCTTGGAGGGCAAATTCCAAGGGGTGGTGTCCCCCGTGCTTTTGCTGCCCTTGTCCTTCTAGCTGGTAGAGGTGGTGGGTTTGGAAGGTGCTGTCAAGGGAGTCTTGGTGAGTTGCTGCAGTGCATCCTGTAGATGGTACAACCTGCTGCTACTGTGCGTTGGTGGTAGAGTGAGTGAACGGTTGTGGATGGGGTGCCTATCAAACGAGCTGCATGGTGTCAAGCTTCTTGAGTGTTGTTGCCCAAATGACCAAATTGAACGTGTTCAACAAAAATGGCCCCGTTATTATTTGCTGCAACTTTGCAAAGATGGATTGAGCTGAGGCAGCGAACATAAGAGCAGGGGCTTCATGCTGGGACTGCATTAAACACAAGCCAGGTCACAGCGAGAGCACCAGTTCAGGACAGAACACAACAGGAAGGATGCAACAGAGAAAATGGAGAGGGTGCTTAAGGAGACGTTGCCAGGACTGGAGAATTATGGTGGTGAGGAGAGACTGATTGTGGTTTTCATTAGGATACTGATTTGATGAATAAAATTATTGGGGATTGGGTAGGGTGAACAGGAAGAATGTATCTCCCATGTCAGAAAAATTGATGATTAGGGGACATGGATTTAAGTGGGACTAGAGGAAAGAAAAATACCCAAAGAATGGTGGGGGTCTGAAACGCACATAGAGGCAGAATCTATCATCACGTTTACCCCAAAGATCATGACCTGCAGGGCTGCGGGAAGTGGAAGTAATTATCTTTCACCATCATGGACATTCCTCCTAGATCATAAAGCACTGAAACAGGCCCTTCAGCCCTCTGAGTCTATGCTGCCCATCAAGCACCACATTGCAATAATTCCCACACTAATCTCATTTCATTCTCCTGATATTCCCCCAGATTTTACCACACAGCTGCTCACTAGGGACAGTTTACAGTGACTAATTAATCTACCAACTTGCATGGGTTTGGGATGTGGGAGGAAACTGCGGCACCCAGTGGAAGCCAACTCAGTCATAGAGAGAACGTGCAAACTCCATGCAGACAGCACCAGAGGTCAGGATCGAACCCTGGTCATTGGAGCTGTGAGGCAGCAGCTCCACAGCTGTAACATTGTGCTGCCTCTCCTGTTCCAGCTATGACTCTTGGAATCCTTATCCAATGCTTGACCATGCACCAGCGTAGCACATCAAGAGTGAATGATTTGCAAAGTAATCGCAATAAAATATTTCCTTTACGGTTTGTTAAAGTATTGCATCAGTCATTTTATTTCTAATTAATGGTCAATTTCTTTCTACCACTAACCAATTAGTCTCTGCCTGAGAGACCAACCTGTTAGATGCAAGGAGGGTGGGGGCTGGGAAATTATTCCAGCAAATGGTTTGCTGTCAGTGAGCTAGAAGCAGAAATCTTGCTGGTTCTGCTCACACATAATCTTAGACTGAGAATAAGGGACAGGCTGTTTAGCATTGAGATGAGGAGAAATGTCTTCACTCAGAGGGTGGTGAGTCATTGGAATCCTCTACCCCAGAGGAATGTGGAGACTCAGTCATCAAATGATTTAAAATGGTGATCTATAGATTTCAGGACATTAAGTGAATCAAGGTATATAGGGATACTGCTGGAAGATGACACTGAGGTAGAAGAGCAGTCATGATCTTAATGAATGGTAAAGCAAGCTTAAAGGACAGAAAAGCTAAAAGAGGACATGAGGATGCTTTGACAGACAAGGTGAAAGAGAATCCGAAGGGTTTCTACAACTATATTAGAGCAAAAAGATAGCAAGGGGCAAAATTGGTCCCCTTGAAGATCAGCGTGATCACCTATGCGTGGAGCCGAAAGAGATGGGGGTGATTTTAAATGTTTTTTTTGTATTTTTGTTTACTCAAGAGACAGACACAGAGTTTATAGAACTGAGGAAAAAGAGTAGTGGGGTCATGGACCGTATCTGGATTATGGAGGAGGAGGTATTTGCTGCCTTGAGGTGAATTAGGGTGGATAAATCCCCAGGGCCTGACGAGGTGTCCCCTTGGACCTTGTGGGAGGCTTGTGCAGAAATTGCAGGGGCCCTGGCAGAGATACTTAGCCACAAATGAAGTGCCAGAGGACTGGAGGATTGGTAATGTTCCATTGTTTAAGGAAGGGTCTAAGAATAAGCCAGGAAATTATGGGCCAGTGAGCCTGACATCAGTCGTAGGTAAATTATTGGAAGGTATTTTGAGGGATAGGATATACCGTATAAGTATTTGGATAGACAGGGCCTGCTTAGGGATAGTCAACATGGCTTTGTGCATGGCAGGTCATGTCTATCCAATCTAATAGAATTTTTCGAGGAGGTTACCAGGAAGGTTGGTGAAAGGAAGGCAGTGGATATTGTCTACATGGACTTTAGCAAGGCCTTTGACAAAGTCCCGCATGGGATGATGGTCCAGAAGGTTAAGTCGCTTTGCATTCAGGATGAAGTAGTCAATTGGATTCAACATTAGCTTAGCGGGAGAAGCCAGAGAGTGGTAGTAGATGGTTGTCTCTCTGATTGGAGGCCTGTGGCTAGTGGTGTGCCGCAGGGATTGGTGCTGGGTCTGTTGTTGTTTATCATCTATATTAATGATTTATATGATAATGTGATAAACTGTATCAGCAAATTTGTGGATGACACCAAGATTGGGGGCGTAGTGGACAGCGAGGAAAGTTACCAAAGCTTGCAAAGTGATCTGGGCCAGCTGGGAAAATAGGGCTGGAAAAATGGCAGATGGAATTTAATGCAGACCAGTGTGACGTGTTGCCCTTTGAGAGGACAAACCAAGGTAGGATTTACACAGTGAATGGTAGGGCACTGAGGTGTGCAGTAGAACAAAGGGACCTGGAAATACAGATCCATAATTCCTTGAAATTGGCATTGCAGGTAAATAAGGTCATAAGGAGAGCTTTTGGCATATTGGCCTTCATAAATCAGGGCATTGAGTACAGGAGTTGGGATGTTGAAGTTTGAATAAGACATTGGTGAGGCCAAACTTGAGTATTGTGTGCAGTTCTGGTCACCTACCTACAGGAAAGATATCAATAAGCTTGAAAGAGCGCAGAGAAAATTTACAATGGATTTTGCTGGGACTTGAGGACCTGAGTTGCAAGGAAGGGTTGAATAGGTTAGGACTTTATTCCCTGAAGTGCAGGAGAATGAGGGGAGATATTATAGAGGTATACAACATTATGAGGGGTATAAATGGGGTGAATGTGTGCAGGCTTTTTCCCCTCAGGTTGAGTGATACTAGAACTAGAGCTCATAGGTTTAGGGTGAAAGGTGAAATATTTAAGGGGAACCTGAGGGGAACTACTTCACCCAGAAGGTGGTACGAGTGTGGAATGAGCTGCCAGCAGAAGTGGTGGATGCGGGTTCAATTGTGACATTTGGGAGAAGTTTGGATAGGTATTGGTATTGGTTTATTATTGTCACTTGTACCGAGGTACATTTAAAAACGTCTTGCATACCGATCGTACAGGTCAATTCATTACACAGTGCAGTTACATTGAGTTAGTACAGAGTGCATTGAGGTAGTACAGGTGAAAGCAATAACAGTACAGAGTAAAGTGTCACAGCTACAGAAGAAGTGCAGTGCAGTTAGACAATAAGGTGCAAGGTCACAACAAAGTAGATTGTGAGGTCAAGAGTCCATGTCATCAATAGTTTTATCACAGTGGGATAGAAGCCTTGAGCCTGGTGGTGCCCTCAGGCTCCTGTATCTTCTGCCTGATGGGAGAGGAGAGAAGAGAGAATGACCCGGGTGGGTGGGGTCTTTGATTATGTTGGCTGCTTCACCAAGGCAGCAAGAGGTATAGACAAGAGTCCATGGAGGGGAGACTGATTTCTGTGATGCACTGGGCTGTGTCCACAACTCTCTGCAGTTTCTTGCGGTCCTGGGCAGAGCAGTTGCTGTACCAAGCTGTGATGCATCCTGATAGAATGCTTTCTATGGTGTATCGATAAAAGTTGGTGAGTGTCAAAGGGGACATACCGAATTTCTTTAGCCTCCTGAGGAAGTAGAGGCACTGGTGAGCTTTCTTGGCCATTGCATCTACGTGGTTGGACAAGGACAGGCTATTAGTGATGTTCACTCCTAGGAACTTGAAGGTCTCAACCCTCCCGACCTCAGCACCGTTGATGTGGACAGGTGCATGTACACCTCCCCTTTTCCTGAAGTTAATGACCAGCTCTTCGGTTTTGTTGACATTGAGGGAAAGGTTGTTTTCATGACACCATGTCACTAAGCTCTCTATCTCCTTCCTGTACCCCGTCTCATCGTTATTTGAGATACGGCCTACTACAGTGGTATCATCTGCAAACTTGTAGATGGAGTTAGAGCAGAATCTGGCCATGCAGTCATGAGTGTATAGGGAGTAGAGTAGAGGGCTGAGGACGCAGCCTTGTGGGGCACCAGTGCTGAGAATAATCGTGCTGGAGGTGTTGCTGCCTGTCCTCACTGACTGCGGTCTGTTGTTCAGAAAGTCAAGGATCCAGTTACAGAGGGAGGTGTTGAGTCCTAGGTCTTGGAGTTTGGTGACGAGTTTGCTTGGAATTATGGTATTGAAGGCGGAGCTGTCGTCAATAAACAATAGGTACATAACGAGAGAGGTATGGAGGGCTACGGTCCGGGTGCAGGTAGATGGGACTAGGCAGAAAACCATTCTGGCATGGACTAGATGGGCCAAAGGGCCTGTTTCTGTGCTGTAATGCTCTGTGAAATGCTGAGGGGATAGAAATGGCTGTGGCTTCTCTTTAAGAAGCACTTAATGCATTTTGTTTTGCTTTTATGAGGTAAACTATCCTTTGCGTGGGTTGGAGATGACATGCTTGGTGTGAAGAAAAATTACAAGTGAAAACCATCGCCAACATAAATAATAGAAGAGAGAAAAACACAACAACTAACAACTTCCATGATTACAGATTTTCAATGCTGTCTTAGGCGTGAATCGTATCTGTTCTGTGAATTCATATTCCCCAGGAACTGGAATAAGATGAAGCCTCAAAACATTCATTCACTTATTTAAAAAAAAGAATGAAAATGCCACAAGCTGGAGAGAGCAAAGTGGTTTAGCACAGAGGGAGCCAGGAAAAGGGAAGGACAAAGGGATGGAGAGAGTCCAAGCAAAATAGGGAGACTGTCTGGTATATACTTATTCATGAGTTGTGGGGATTGCTGATAAGGCCAAGGTTTATTACTTATCCTTACCTGTGCCCGAACTGTATTTTGCTCGGTCATTTTCACAGACAGAAATGAGTCAAAAGTGCTGAGCTTTGGTGTCACTTATAGCCCAGATCAGGTTGAGAAGATCAATGTACCTCTCTGAAAGATATTAGTAAACCAAGTTAATCCTTTGGAAGCCGTTTGGAGAAGCTTGCTGGGCTCATACCCGGAATAGGCACAAAGTCCTATGCAGGAAGGTTGTACAGGCTGGGCTTGTATCCCCTAAAGTGTGGAAGAACAAGAGGGAATGATTAAAACAGATGAGACCCTGAGAGAACTCGAGGTCCAAGGGTCCAAGGCTTACTTGGAACTCTCATCTTCAAAGGGTGGTGGCGGAAGAAGAGTCTTTGAATGTTCTTAAGGCAGAGGTGGACAGATCCTTGATAAGCGAGAGGGTGAGAGGACACACACTGAAGGTGTTCGGGAATGCAGAACTGAGGTTACACTCAGATCAACTGTGATCTTATGGAACAGCAGAACTGGTTCAAGGGGCCGAGTGACCTCCACCCACTCGTAATTTATATATCCGTACGTATCCTATATTTATGGCTAGTGGTTTATGCAATCACCATGGTGTCCATTATAACATTCCAATTGTTTTTTTCGTAGCAATTAGTGATAGTAATTGCTTTTTCTGGATATACTTAGGGGCAGCACAATGGCGTAGCTGGTAGAGCCGCTGCCATGCAACACCAGAGACCCGAGTTCGATCCTGACCTCGGGCGATGTTTGTGTGGAGTTTCCACGTTCTCCCTGGGACCATGTGGGTTTCCCCTGAGTGCTCCAGTTTCCTCCCAGGGGTTGGTAGGTTAATTGCCTCTAGTGTGGAGGTGAGTGGTAGAATCTGAGGGGTGGTGGTGGTTGATGAGACAGCGGGGAGAATAAAAATTGGACTAATGTAGGAGTAGTGTAAAATGGATGGTTGATGGTCGGCACAGACTTGGTGGGCCGAAGGGCCTGTTCCCAAGCTGTACCTCTCAATACTCTGTTTTATTCACTGAACTTAATTGCACAGTGAACCTTAAGCAAAGGCCTCTTGAATCCTCATATGGAAACACAGCTACTGTGCTCCTGAGGTAGAGAAACGGAGGTGGAAAGAGAGCACAAGAAAGGGGGAAGGACGGACGGGACTTAATAACCCGCCCTCTTCACCTTCAAAAGAACAGGAAAAGGAAATAGAGGCCTTCTGGCTTCGAGAGACCCGGTTCACCATCATGTAGAGTGATGTGTGCTTGCACTTCCGTGGTTGTCAGTAGGGGGAGCATTGTCCCTAGAGCTGGAGGCAGATCCCTTGCACCTATCACACTGAGAACAACATCATAAGTCAGTGGGAGATGGAGGACACCTGAAAAACATCACCCTCAAACTGCAGTGTCATGGATTGAATGGTGCCAACCTCCATCCAGCTGGTGAAATATAAAACAAATGGTTGTCATCGAACGCAGTTGTATAAAACTTTGGTCAGGCCGCACTTGAAGTACTGCGTGCATTTCTGGTTGCCCCATTACAGGAAGGATGTGGAGGCTTTGGAGAGGGTTCAGAAGACGTTTACCAGGATGCTGTCTGGATTAGAGGTAGTAGCTATAAGGAGAGGTTCAACAAACTTGGATTGTTTTCTCTGGAGCTGATGGGGAGAAGTTTATATTGGTATTGGTTTATTATTGTCACTTGTATCAAGGTACAGTGAAAAACTTGTCTTGCATACCGATCGTACAGGTCAATTCATTACATGGAGCAGATACATTGCGTTAGTACAGAGTGCATTGAGGTAGTACAGGGTAAAAACAATAACAGAGTACAGAGTAAAGTGTCACAGCTACAGGGAAGTGCATTGCAGGTAGACAATAAGGTGCAAGATCATAACAAGGTAGATTGTGAGGTCAAGAGTCCATCTCATCATATAAGGGAACCATTCAATAGTCTTATCACCGTGGGATAGAAGCTGTTCTTGAGCCTGGTGGTACATGCCCTCAGGCTCCTGTATCTTTATAAGTTTATAAAATTATGAGAAGCACAGATAGAGTAGATAGCCAAAATCTTTTTTTCCCAGGGTAGAAATGATGAATACTAGAGGGCTTAGTTTAAGATGAGAGGGGGAAATTTTAAAGAGGATGTGCGGAGCAAGGTTATTTACAAAGAGGCTGGTGGGTGCCTGGAAGGGCTGCCAGGGGTAGTGATGGAAGCAGATATGATAGTGGTGTTCAAGATAGACAAATGAATATGCAGGGAATGGAGAGATATGGATCATGTGCAGGCAGAAGGGATTAGTTTAATTTGACATCATGCTTGGTATAGACGTCGTGGGCCGAAGGACCTCTTCCTGTGTTCTATTAAATGGAGATTTTCTGTGCTGAAACATCAGACATAGGGACAGGATGAGATGATACAGCTCCTCGAGACTGTTCCACCGTTCAGTAAGTCAGTGACTGTTTTTCTCCCTCATCCACATTCCTGCCTGATCCCCACATCTTCTATTTCCATTGACTCCCAAAGACCTCGGCCTTAAATTACCTACTGAGCACCCACATCCATCTGGAGGAGAGAATACACAGGACTTATAACCCTCTGCATGAAGAAATTCTTCCTCATCTCAGTCTGAAATGTCCCACCTCTTGTCCGGAATCTTTGCCTCAGCTCCAGACTCTCCTGCCTGGAGAAACAACGGCTTGACATTCACCGTGTCGATCTCTCTCTGAACTCTGGATATGACAGTGAGATCACTACTAATTCTTCTCAACCCCAGTGTGCAGAGACCATTCTCCCTCCATCTGTCGTCAGGAGAACATGCATGACATTCCAGGAATCGATCGACTAAACTTGCACTGCCCTCGATCCAGTGAAAGTAAACGCTTCACTGGGTACGGAGACCAAAACTGCACACTGGACAGTTTTGCATTGTGCTTTCACCAAACCTCTGTACGATTGGAGCAATATTTCATTACTTGTGTACCTGAATTCCCTTATAATAAAGACTGAACTGACAGATAATTCAGATGTGATAATTACAAGCAGAAATGTGGAGGTCTCAGTTGGGAGATGTCGTTTGAAAATCAAATAAACTGCAGATGCTGGAAATCTGAAATAAAGATACAGGCAGCAGGAGAGAAACATTTGACATTTCTGGTCCAAGGTTGTTCATCAGAACTGAGAAAGAGCAAAAAGCAAGTTTCAGTTGCAGAGATAGTGGAACAAAGAGAATATCTCTGATAGGATGAGACCAAATGCATTAATGCAGCAGTTAGAGTAACTGTTAGAATCAGATTATTACTTCTTTATCTATATAATGTGTTGTTAATAGTGATGCTGTGGGACATGCCCAGCAGGCCAGACTATACAAATAGAAAAAGATAAACTGATCCAAAATGATGACAAGCAGAAATAGAAATCTCCAACTTTAAGGAAAGAGTGAGTTACTTAAAGCTGGAGAATTTGATATTGATCTTGGAAGGCTGCACCGTGCCCAGACAG
Organism: Pristis pectinata; assembly: GCF_009764475.1. Lineage (NCBI taxonomy): Eukaryota > Metazoa > Chordata > Chondrichthyes > Rhinopristiformes > Pristidae > Pristis > Pristis pectinata. The sequence goes on from NC_067437.1 coordinate 6,315,091, forward strand.
AAGATGAGGTGCTCTTCCTCAAGATTGAGTTGAGCCTTGCTGTATCAGTGCAGGAGACCACAGACAGAGAGGTCAGAGTATCATAGAGTCATACAGCACGGAAACAGGCCCTTTGGCCCAACTTGTCCATGACCATCTAAGCTAGTCCCTTTTGCTTGTGTTTGGCCCATATCCCTCCAAACCTTTCCTATCGATGTATCTATCCAAATAAACGTTGTTATTGTACCTGTCTCAACCACTTCCTCTGGCACCACCCCCTGCGTGAAGAAGTTGCCCCTCAGGTCCCTTATAAATCTTTTCCCCCCTCACCTTAAACCTATGGTCTCTTGTGGAAGTGAGGCAGGGAATTAAAATGGGTTCAGATGGGTGATAAGCCCTTTAAGAAAGAACTTTCTAATCATATGCTTGTAAAATATGCATTCACATCAGCTAGTGGTTAATCAATGCTAATGGTAATCCACAACAGACTGAGCCTTCTTCCCTCATAAAGTGCCTCAGGTCATGAATACACATTACTTAATCAGCAAGGGATAATTGGTGTGTGATTACCCACCACACAAGAAGAAAGGTGTGATTACCAGCAGCCTGTTCTGAATGTAATGCAATGACTGTTCCAGAAAGTTTGACTGATCAAAGAAATAGACAAGAAAGCAGTATGGAACAGATGGAGAGGGATAGTCACCAATCTGGCCCCGCGTTTTACTATTGGGAAGGCGTGACATCAACAAAGACGGCTTGCTCATCTGCGCTACTGACTTCACTGTAAGAAGTTCTCGGAGGTGTTAGGTGGGTGCCTCATTTACACATACATGTTGCCTTGTGCTTGTTTCAGGTATCCTCGGAAAAATGTCATAGGGTTATCGAGTCATAGAGTGATACAGCACAGATACAGGCCCTTCAGCCCAACTCGTCTGTGTCGACCAAGATGCCAGTCTAAGGTAGTCCCATTTTCCCACATTTTGGCCCATATCTCTGTAAACCTATTGCTTTCTCAGCAAAGTTATTCCATATCAGCTCTGTGAATCAATACCTGTTAGTGCCCAGGAAAATCTATCCTGCTCAGCCTTGAAGTTACTCAGTGGGGAGATGGAGACACCAGGGGGATTTGTATTGCCTTCTGCAATTCAGATGGTACCATCCCATCTGGTTAAGGAAAATCAACGTCAAAGTCAAGTTTATTGTCATCTGCACAAGTACATGTGTGCACAGGTGCAATGAAAAATTCACTTGCAGCAGCATCACAGACACATAGGATCATATAAGCAGTATTTACAAGAAAAACCTAAATTAAACATGAGTTATACACAATTTTTACAAGAAAGAACACAATTAGAACAAAAAAACAAAGTCCATTTTAGTGCAAAGTGATCAAAGTGGTCATGGTTTTGCTAAACTGTAGTGACTGGAGTTCTGCTGGTTGGTTCAAGAACCGAATGGTTGAACCGAATGGTTGTACCTGTTCCTGAACCTGGTGATGTGGGACTTCAGGCTTCTGTACCTCCTGCCCGGTGGTAGCTGTGAGAAGATGGCATGGCCCGGATGGTGGGGATCTTTGATGATAGATGTTGCCTTCTTGGTAAATTGGTTTATTATTGTTACATGTACCGAGGTACAGTGAAAGACTTTGTTTTGCATGCCATCCATACAGATCATTACATGCATTTGAGGTAGCTTAAAGGAAAACAATACCAGAATGCATAATAAAGTGTTCCAGTTACAGATAGTGCAGTGCAAAGCTACAATGAGGTAGACTGTGAGGTCCAGAGTCCATCTTATTGTACACAGGGACCATTCAATAGTCTTATAACAGCAGGATAGAAGCTGTCCTTGAGCCTGGGCTTTTGGGCTTTTGTATCTTCTGCTCGATGGGAGGGGGGAGACGAGAGAATTTCGGGGGTGGGTGGGGTCTTTGTTTATGTTGGCTGCTTTACCGAGGAAGTGAGAAGTGTAGACAAAGAGTCCATGGAGGGGAGGCTGGATACTACCGATGGTGGGGAGGAAATCCCAAAATAGGTCCCTGGGGTGGGTTGGTGGGAGTTGACACAGGACAGATGGTATCAGTGCTACAGCTGGGCTTGTCAACCTTTGAGTGAGTGAGGGAGGAGAATCAAACCTGGTGATTCCCATTGTTGGAAAGTGTAGGGGAGTGAATCCTGCAGAGAGCAGGATCAAGGCTTGACTGAACAACTGGTCACTTTATTGGTCCTGGTTTATTATTGTTGCATGTACCGAGATACAGTAAAAAGCTTTTGTTTGCATGCCATCCGGACAGATCATGATGAGATGAGATGACATATCTTTATTAGTCACATGTGCATCGAAACACACAATGAAATGTATCTTTGCGTAGAGTGTTCTGGGGACAGCCCGCAAGTGTCGCCATGCTTCTGGCGCCAACATAGCATGCCCAACAACTTCCTAACCCGTACGTTTTTGGAATTTGGGAGGAAACCGGAGCACCCGGAGGAAACCCACGCAGACACGGGGAGAACATACAAACTCCTTACAGACAGTGGTCGGAATTGAACCTGGCATACGTAAATACACTGAGGTAGTAAAAAGAAAAACAGAATGCAGAATATAGTGTTGCAGTTACAGAGAAAGTGCAGTGCAGGTGAGCAAATAAAGTACAAGGGTCATTACGAGGTAAATTGGGAGATCAAGAGTTCATCTTTATTGAGACATCCATTCAAGAGTCTGATAACAGCAGAATAGTAGCTGTCGTTATAAGAGTATGTGGAAGCCAATCAGCCTACAACTTGCTACACTGTCAACCAGCCTCTACCTGGGCAGGCTCAATGAATTTCCCCTTACATTAAAATAATTCAGACTTGAGCTACACGCCTTTTCCAGAAGCCTAGAGTGACAGACGTGATGGAGAGTCATTGGCCAGAGGCTGTAATTGAGTTGGGAATGTGAAGCCACAGCGGGCTGACAAACGATTCCGTCGTTACTTAGCTGTGTCAGACAGCAATAAATTCTTTCTTAAATTGTATTTTTTTTCAGAGGCGGTGGAATTACAATATTACGTATCCTAACAAGAATTAATGTAAGTTGGCTTATCCAAGTATCTGGAGAATTACATTTCTTATAAGGCATCCTTCATGACCACAGCATGTTCCAGAACACTACAGATCCAATTAAGTACTTACAATGTGAAGTTAATGTTGTAATGTAGAAAACACAGCTGCCAATTTGTGCACAGCAAGTTCCCACAAAGAGCAATAGGATAATGACCAGATTATTTGGAATTTCGGTTATGTTAAGTGAGGAATTAATGTTGGCCAGCAGAGATAACCCTTTACTGTTAGAACCATGGAATGTTTTGTGTCCTGAAGAACACATGCAAGGCTTCAGTATAGCATCTTAATCAAAGCCCCAAGCCCCAGCAGTGTGGCAGCCTAATCTTCAGAGTACAAGTTTAATACTTTCTGAAGAGAGGCAAGAATGGTGTCGACTAAACTATGCATTCTGTTTTCTTTTTACTACCTTGATGTACTTATGTAGAGCATGATCTGTGTGGATGGCACACAAAAGTTTTTCACCGCATCTTGGTACACGTGACAATAATAAACCAATTCTAGTTCCAATTCTTGGTGTCCAGGAGTCTATCCATCTCGGCACTGAGTATACTCAAGGCTAAGTTGTTTTGGACCCTAATGGACATCCACAGGTATGACTGCTTGACCCAGCTCATTTGGAATGAATTACCCAAAGATGCTCAAGAACGTTAGACATTTCCATGTTTCCTAATGGCATAGAAGGTGGCCTTTCAGCCCTTTGAGGCCATGCTGGCTCTCAGACGAATTCCATCAGTCCCAAGACGCCTCCCCCCCCCTAAATTTCCCTAAACCCTTTTCTGTCAGACATGCTCCTTATCAATTCCCCTTATTCCCCCACCAGCTGCCTACACTAGGGGATAATTTACAGCAGCCAATTAACCAGCCAACACATCTTTGGGATTAGTCATGTTCACTGGCGTATTGACAAAACAATTAGAGTCACAGTGAGATACAGCATGGAAACAGCCCCTTCAGCCCGCCAAGTCTGTGCTGACCATTAACCATCCATTTACACTAATCCTACATTTATTCCCATTTTCCTATTTTCCCGTCATTCCCAACAACTCCCCCCAGTTTCCACCACTCACCCACAGGTGAGGGACAATTTACAGCGGCCAATTAACCTGCCAACCTGCATGCCTTTGGGATGTGGGGGAAAATCGTAGCACCCATGGGACACCCATGAGGTCACGTGGAGAACATGCAAACTCCACACAGACAGCACCGGAGATCAGGATCAAACCCAGGTCTCTGGAGCCATGAGGCAGCGGCTCTACCAGCTGTGTCACAGTGCCACCCAACTGAGGGACATTCATACTGAGCCACTTATCTGTTTTTGAACACTGACACCATCCTGGTGATCGATCCTGTTGCCCTGTGTTGACTCTTAAAGCTGATGTCAAATAAATTTTTTTTTAATTTTTAAAATTTTATTTACAGTGTGGTAACAGGCCCTTCCGGCCCACTGAGTCCGCGCCGCCCATTTTAAACCCAAATTAACCTACCCGTGCGTCTTCTTGCAATGTGGGAGGAAACCAGAGCACCCGGAGGAAACCCACGCAGACACAGGAGAACGTACAAAGGAAAATAATTAGACATAGCATGTCAGGCAGTAACCATGGAGAGAGAAACAAAATTAACATTTCAGGTTGATGCACTTCCATCCAGACCCCTCTCAAAAGATTATCTCCTTGTAAATTTCATTGTTTCAGCTGCCTGATATGATGATCCTTTCCAGTAGTTTTTATTTTGAGAACTCAAGCATCTGCGGTATTTTGCTTTTGTTGAAATGCTACCTTAGTGAGTCATAGAGTCATACAGCATGGAAAAAGGCCCTTCAGCCCATAAGTGTCCATGCCGACCAAGATGTATATTCAAGCTAATCCCATTTCCCAGCACTTGGCCCACATCCCTCTGAGCTCTTGCCCTCTGCATACCTGTCCACATACTTCTTAAATGTGTCTTATGTACCTGCCTCAACCACTTCCTCTGGCAACTGGTTCCATATATCTACCACCCGCTGTATAAAAAAGTTGCCCCTCAGGTTCTTATTAAACCTCCCACCTCTAACCTTAAAACTATGTCCTCTAGTTTTTGATTGCCCAACCCTGGAAAAAAGACTGCTCACCCTATCTATGCCCCCCATGATTTTATATACCTCTGTGAGATCATCTCTTAGCCTCCATTGCTCCAAGGAGTAAGGGCTTCGTCTGTCTAACCTCTACCTCTCACTCAGTCCCGAGTCCTGGCAACATCCTTGTAAATTTTTTTTTGCACTCTTTCTAGTTTAATCACATCCTTCCTATAACAGGGTGACCAAAACTGAACCCAATATTCCAAGCTTGGCATCACCAACATCTTGTACAATCATAACTAAAACTTCCCAACTTCAGTGCCTTGACTGATGAGGCCAGTGTGCCAAAAGGCTTCTTCAAGCCTTAAAGATGCTTCAAAGATACAAAATAATTCAATAGAATTTTTACAGCAACAAGAAAGATTTTCCTGCACAGCAAGTCTCAAGATAAACATCTTCTTATTTATGCAGTGCACATTTGGCATATATTAAATATCTTATTTACCAAAATTTAATCTTGATTACATGCCATTCATCATATAATGTATAATTACAACACTGCATCTAAATAATAATTGAAGCAAACCTGCCTCTAATTCACCAATTTTAAGCTCATAGTCAAGGAGGTGATGTGGCACCATGTAACAGTGTAAGGATTAAGTACCATCATTTAAATGTCAAGTGGTGAGCACAAGATCTTCATTTAAACTCTTCCCGCAAAGCTTAATGTGCTATTATAGTAATTACTTTTTTGAAGCTCTGAACTGCATCTCTGATAACTCCAGCAGAAGCCTTGGTTTACCAAATTGTTGAAGCCCCTCTCCATAGACTTGAGCAGGGAAGTCCCATGGGATTTGTTGCACTGTTAGAGGTGAGATCACTTCAGATGAGGTTTTGCCCCAGGGTCCTGTCCTCATTTTGAGGCTGATGCAGAAAGTCCCATTGCACTATTTTGAGGGAGAGTCTTAGGCTGATATTTTCGGCTCAACTTGCATTCTAAGTGCAGAAAATCCAATCATTATCACATTGCAATGTGTGGGAGCTCGCTGTGTGCAAATCAGTGCCCCACATCCTGCACTTGGGGAAATCCTGAGGTCACAGACGATGCTGTTACTTTCACTGTGCTAGGCTCCCACGGCCACAGAGAAACTACATCAGCCCTTTGGTATTGGCATCGGTTTATTATTGTCACTTGTACCGAGGTACAGTGAAAAACTTGTCTTGCATACTGATCGTACAGATCAATTCATTACACAGTGCAGTTGCATTGAGTTAGTACAGAGTGCATTGAGGTAGTACAGGTGAAAACAATAATAGTACAGAGTAACATGTCACAGCTACAGGGAAGTGCATTTCAGGTAGACAATAAGGGTGTAAGGTCACAACAAGGTAGATTGTGAGGTCAAGAGTCCGTCTCATCGTGTAAGGGAACCGTTCAATAGTCTTATCACAGTGGGATAGAAGCTGTTCTAGAGCCTGGTGGTACGTGCCCTCAGGCTCCTGTATCTTCTGCCTGATGGAAGAGGAGAGAAGAGAGAATGACCCGGGTGGGTGGGGTCTTTGATTATTCTGGCTGCTTCACCAAGGCAGTGAGAGGTATAGACAAAGAGTCCATGGAGGGGAGGCTGGGTTCCGTGACGCACTGGGCTGTGTCCACAACTCTCTGCAGTTCCTTGCGGTCCTGGGCGAAGCAGTTGCCGCACCAAGCCATGTACGGGTAAAACAGGGGAACATAAGGAGAAACAGGAGTAGGTCACTCACCTTCTTGCTCCTCCTCCGCCGTTCAAGAAGGTCAAGGCACTTTCTTGTGTTGACCCCTTGATTCCCTTACTAGTTTATTGATTAAACAGAAGTATTGATGACTCATTCATTCACCAGTTGCATTGATCCTAATTTCTTTGGATGTCCTGATATTTGACACTTTTCAAAGGGAACGCTGGTTGCTTCATTTTCTCCCACCTAGGGTGCTAAAGTCAAATGTAGCACTCCAATTTCAACAGCACTACCATTGCTTAGCTACAAGAGTAGGTCGAAAGCTGCAGTGAGTATCCCCATTCCTGAACCCCAACCTCTACACCCCCCTAAAGCCTTTGCACCATCTACAGGGCACAAGTCAGGGGTGTAATGGAACACTTCCCACTTGCCTAGATGAATGAAGCTCCAAAAACACTCAAGAAGCCCAACATCATCCTGACCAAAGCAACCTATCTGCTACCTTAAACATTTACTCCCTCCACCTAGATTGTCCACCAGCTGCACCATGTGCTGTTACAACTCACCAACCATCTCCCCAGCTGGTCATCAAGGAGGGCAATGTCAGGGGATGCATGAGTTGTCATACACCGCTGCGGTTTCTCTACCACATCACACACCCACTTGACTCAAATGCATTTTCCTGTTCATTCACTGTTGCTGGGTCTAAGTCCTGGAGTTCTCCCCCTGAACGGTGGGAGTACCTTCCCCAGAAAGGTTCCAAGCAGACAGTTCATCATCACCTTCTCAAGGGCAATTAGCGAGGGGCAATATGTGCTGGGTATGTCTGTAACCCATAAATACATTTTCTAAATATCCAACCACGTGGTTGGCTCACTGCGTAGTCAATCCATCCAAGGGCAGTACCACACTCAGCAACATCTTTACCTGTAAACCCATGTCAATATTTCCAAAAAAAAATTCCATCTAAAGATTGTACCATCACTCAATGTAAAAGCTGCCTCAGTAGTTCCACTCTCTTCCCCTTTTCCCAACCGAGTGTTTCTTTTCCAAATTGTTTATCCATATTAAGAACGCCCTTTGATAAATCTTCCATCATTGTTTGAGGCAGTTAATGCCCTGTTCATTCTGTGGGAGGTTATTTTGGTCAATGTGGAGTTTCCCCTTCTCTCGTACATATGGTGGTACTTAGTGTTAATGTCAAGTCATACTCTCTTCCATATACGCACCGCCCTCTGCATGAAGAAGTTGCCCCTCAGGTCCCTTTTAAACACCGTCTCTCACCTTACACCTACACCCTCTAGTTTTTAGTTCCCTTTTCCTGGGAAAAAGACTGTGTGCGTTCACCCTGTCTACACCCCTCATGATTTTGCACACCTCTATAAGGTCACCAGTCAATCTCTTAGGTTCTAGGGAATAAGGTCCTAGCCTGCCCAACCTCTCCCTATAACATGCTCTGAACGCTTCCTTCAATCCTATACTTCCTCTCTTACCTCTAGTCCCCCTCCAAACACATTCAGATGCACACACACACACACACACACACACACACACACACACACACACACACACACACACACACACACACACACACACACACACACACACACACCCCTATGCCTACACCATACTCAAGGAGCTAAGGACCAACCAAACTTGCTCAAATGAAGCTGTGTGGAGTTTATCTCTGTCACCTTTGGGATTCACACTGGTGATCCTTTGGTAGAAAGCCACACACTGTAGGACTCCCTTTATCTCCCTTTATTCTGATCATTCCCTATGGGTACGAGAAACCAGCAATGCACCTCAATGCTTCCACTTTGTGGAATCAGCACACAATGGGTTAAAACAGCTCTTCAGCTGTGTATTTTGTCAGGGGGTTTAAAACAACTTCTTTCCACTGGGTAAGGAAATTTATAAAACAGTTGGAAGAATTTGGAGAACAACATTACTGAAGTGATAAAACAACGGAAACTGCTTGAGAGGGCAATAACCATTCCAATAAAATGATTAAAAAAGATTAGCACACTGGTATATTTTACTGGGTTCAGGCTCGTTATTCTGTTGATTCTTTGTATCTCTAATAGGCTGAAATAGCAATCATAAGATAAGATATCTTTATTAGTCACATGTACATTGAAACACACAGTGAAATGCATCTTTTTTGCGTAGAGTGTTCTGGGGGCAGCCCGCAAGCGTCGCTATGCTTCTGGCGCCAACGTAGCATGCCCATAACTTCCTAACCTGTACGTCTTTGGAATGTGGGAGGAAACCGGAGCACCCGGAGGAAACCCACGCAGACATGAGGAGAACGTACAAACTCCTCACAGACAGTGGCGGAAATTGAACCCGTGTCACTGGCACTGTAATAGCGTTACACTAACCGCTACACTACTGTGTCTGCTTTCAAAGGGGAAAAAAGAGTATATATAAACTTTGCATTCAATACAACGGCACTCATACAGGAGGTCTCAGTAAAGCCATGACAATATCAGAGTCATAGAGCAATACATCATGGATACAGACCCTTCGGCCCAACCAGTCCATGCTGACCATGGTGCCCACCCAGCTAGTCCCAATTTCCTGCGTTCGGCTGAAATCCCTCTAAGCCCCGCCCCTCCATATACCTCTCCAAATGCTTCTTAAATGATACTGCTGTACCTGACTCACCCACTTTCTCTGGCAGCTCGTTCCTTATTCTCACCACCCTCTGCGTGAAAAGGTTGCCTCTCAGCTTCCTTTTAAATCTTTCCCCTCTCATCCGAAACCTATGTCCCTTAGTTTTGGACTCCCCTACCCTCAGGAAAAGAGTGTTACTATCCACCTTATCTATGCCTCTCATAATTTTAAACACTTCTTTAAGGTTACCCCTCATTCTCCTACGTTCCAACATTGTATATTGTTATAATTCTGAGTGTGTGTGTGTGTGTGTGTGTGTGTGTGTGTGTGTGTGTGTGTGTGTGTGTGTGTGTGAGAATGAGTGTGTAAGTGTGTGTGTGAGAGTGAGTGTTTGTGTGTGTGTGTGAAGGGTTCTTTCACAACAAATCAGAACATGAAATGATTCCAATAACCTTTGTTGTATAATCTCCTCCTCAAAGTAGAGAAGGATGTGTTAGATATTTGCCTTGTACTGTCCCGTCTGCAAAAGGTGTAATTAATTTTATAGGTATTAGTATTGCCTATTATGTTCACCTAAACACTCTTAAATCTGTCATCTGTTTCTCAGAAATGAATTCCAACAGAACGCCCTGAATTCATCAGCTAGGAGACTTCAAAAACATTACATCAGTGATGAATCTGGAGGAATTTAATTAATCTTGGGCAAGTGATTTGATGGTAACCTTAGCGTCATACACAATGAAGATCGTGTGAAACAGAATAATGGATAAGATCTGACAAAATATAAAACACAACAGTCAAAGTAAGGAAGACAGTTGCATTTCTATAGAGAAAAAAAAACAAACTGCTGGAGGAACTCAGTGGGTCAGGCTGCATCTGTGAAGGGAAATGGACAGTCAACTGCATTTGCTGTCCGGATGAAAGGTCTTAACCCAAAATGTGGACTGTCCATTTCTCTCCACAGATGCAACCTGACCCGTTGAGTTCCTCCAGCAGTTTGTTTTTTCGCTCCAGATTCCAACGTCTTGTGTTTGCATTTCTACCGCGCCTTTTGTGACTTCAGGATGTCTGAATGGACAGTGCAGTTAGTGAAGAACATTTAATGCTTGGTCACTCTTCTAATACAGACAAGTGGCAGATGGAGTTCAATCCGGAGAAGTGTGAGGTGGTACACTTTGGAAGGACAAACTCCAGGGCAGAGTACAGGGTAAACGGCAAGGTACTTGGCAGTGTGGAGGAGCAGAGGGATCTGGGGGTTCATATTCACAGTTCGTTGAAAGTTGCCTCACAGGTGGAAAGAGCAGTTAAGAAGGCCAATGGGATGTTGGCTTTCATAAGTCGTGGGACTGAGTTTAAGAGCCGCGAGGTTATGATGCAGCTTTACAAAACTCTAGTTAGGCCACATTTAGAGTACTGTGTTCAGTTCTGGTCGCCTCATTATAGGAAGGATGTGGAGGCATTGGAGAGGGTGCAGAGGAGATTTACCAGGATGCTGCCTGGATTGGAGGGTATTGAATATGAGGAGAGGCTTAAGGTGCTAGGGCTTTATTCACTGGAAAGGAGGAGGATGAGAGGAGACATGATAGAGGTATATAAAATATTGAGAGGAATAGATAGAGTAGACAGTCAGCGCCTCCTTCCCAGGGCACCAATGCTCAAGACGAGAGGTCATGGCTTTAAGGTTATGGGTGGGAGGTTCAGGGGAGATGTCAGAGGGAGGTTTTTCACCCAGAGAGTGGTTGGTGCATGGAATGCACTGCCTGGGGTGGTGGTGGAGGCAGATACATTGAACACGTTCAAGAGCTTGTTGGATAGGCATATGGAGGAACGTGAGATAGAGGGATATGCGGGAGGAAGGGGTTAGGTAGTGTGAGGGTGGTCTGATGGACGGCACAACACGGTGGGCCAAAGGGCCTGTTTTGTGCTGTATGGTTCTATGGTTCTATGGTTCTATGGTTCTACAGACATGTGGCTACCTATTGGCACCATAAAGATCAATGAGATCATGATAAAATAGTCTTTGGTCACATATGCGCTATATTCAAAGCTCCATTACCAGAAATCGGTTAGAGTGACTTAAACTGAAGTTGAAGCTGGAGTTCCATTTGTAATCTTTAGTTTTGTGTCCTTTTCACCTAAGTGATCAATGATGTGCCTGTGTTAGGAATGGCAAATAAAGGCTAAGTTCTGCCCAGGATACAAGGGATGATTAATTCCCCTGTTCTTTTGAGGGGTCCACCTGAAAGGGAAGGCAGGACCTTGATTTTATGGAAAATGATGGGGATACTCAACAGGTCAGACAGTATCTGTGGAAGGAGAAACAGAGGTCACGGTTCAGGTCAAAGAACCTTTGCATGGTCTTGGACCTGAAATGTTAACTCTGTTCCTCCTTCCGCTGACAATTCACTGACACATGGCACACTGCCTTCATCAGTCAGGGCATTGAGTACAGGAGTTGGGACATTATGTTGCAGTTGTACAAGACATTGGTGAGGCCACACTTGGAGTATTGTGGGACTTTATTCCCTGGAGAGTAGGAGACTGAGGCGTGACCTGGTAGAGGTGTATAAAATCACGAGGAGCATAGATAAAATGAATGCACTCAGTCTTTTTCCCAGGGAGAGAGAATCAAAATCTAGAGGGCATAGGTTTAAGGTGAGAGGGGAAAGAGTTAAAAAGGACTTAAGGGGCAACTTTTTCATTACAGAGGGTGGTGGGTATATGGAACAAGCTGCAGAGGAAATGGCTGAGGCAGGCAAAAATTACAATGTTTAAAAACAACTTGGACAGGTACATGGATAAAAGGTTTAGAGGGATATAGGCCAAAAGCGGGCGAATGGGACTAGCTTAGATTGGCATCTTGGTTCAGCATGGATTAGTAGGACCAAAGGGCCTGTGTCCATGCTGTATTTCTCTATGAGTCTATAACAAATGATTTCATTCATTTTTAACCCTCCATTTTGCATATGATTACATCCCTTTCATTTTTTCAATTGTTAAGGCAAAAAAAAACAATACTTTATTCAAAGCAGATATTGGCAAGAACTTTTGTCTAAGGGTGAAAAATGTTTGAAATAATCTGTTGGACAAGGGGTTCTGGGAATAAAAAGTCAATGAGGCTATTCAGGATATAGTTGGATGCTGTGCTGCTGGGTTCGTGTACTAGAGAGAATAGCTCTGATGTGCTAAATGGTTTGTTGATGTGCTAAAAGTCTTTAACTTTTTTTTTCCTTTTATGAGACCTGACTCCAGAATATTCTCAATGTTGTCACACTGCACTGTTGCTTGGAATTACAATGTGCCTTTTTATCAAGGAACTGAAGAGAAACCTACTTTTTCATTTTGAGCCCACATCCTGATCACAGGCTGAGTTTGCCCAATTTCCCAACACATCAGTGGAGCAGTTCAGTGGAACGTTCCGGGAAGATCATGCCTCTCTCAATAACCAAATAGGCACTGTTTGCTACAGACTATTGAATGGGTCCCTTATATGATGAGGTGGAGTGAAGTCATAGAATTGATCATAAAGGAAGTGGAATTGAAATGGCTGGCCACCAGGAGATCCTGGCTGGCATGGTGGACGGGGCTAATCTGTAGAATTTTTTGCCACAGAGGGCTGTGGAGGCCAAGTCATTGGGTGTATTTAAGGGCAGGAGATTAATAGGTTCTTGATTGTTGAGAGGGTTAAGGGTTATGCATAAAGATAGGAGAATAGGGTCGAGAAAAAAAATCAGCAGTGGTTGAATGGCTGAGTAGACTCGATGGGCCAAATGGCCTAATTCTTCTCCTATATCTTATGGAACTGGATAAGGGAGGGATGATAGGTAAATAGAAACTGTTGGGAAAGGGGATATCCCCTCCTCCAGCAGGTTCCATCCGCCCAGAAACATTCCATGCTTTCCTGTTACTGTATAGTCAGTGGTATACATGTGGCAAAATTGGATGGTTGTAGAACTGTCACAGCAGGACCAGCTGGTATCTGAAATGGACTGAAGCGACAATAGGGGAAGCCAATTAAAGGAACAGGTGGGGCGTGCTGGTAATGGAAGAGTTTTCAAATGAGATTGAATAAGGTATGTTGCCAATGGAAGTGTTTGTAATCGGGTGTGTCGCTAATTGGCAACATTTGAAATGATTACCAGGCAGGTTGCAAAGTCGAAAAGAGTCTGCAATGGTTCAGAACCAGTTTCAATGTTGAGAGATGTATCATCCAAACAGTTATCAGTGATGTGATGTGTCCCCAGGTCTGAAGATTGAGTAAAAACTCAAGAGAGACTTGGTATAAGCCTCAGCAAAAATATAGCTGGGAATAGGTCTGTAGATTCAAGACAATTTTGCATTATTGCCAGGAGGCCATTGTGTAATAAGGAATGTCAAATTATCCAGTCCAAAATGGTCTCTCCATAAAGGTTCTTATGTGCCTTCATTTCCAAGGTACATGTATGGGTGTGTAGGGAGCATGTGTGATTGAATTTTAAGGGGAGTTTTCACAAGGTTTCTTTGGACCTGCTTCTGAGGCGTCTGAAGCCTGCTGAACTCTTCTGGTGGTGCTCAGCAGACTCTGAAGGAGACAGAGGCAAGAAGAAGCCACACAGGAACTATAGGAAGTTGTCCTGTAAATTGGTTTATTATTGTCACATGTACCGAGGTACAGTGAAAAACTTTGTTTTGTATGCCATCCATACAGATCGTTTCATTACAACAGTGCATTGAGGTAGTACAAGGGAAAATAATAACAGAATGCAGAATAAAGTGTTACAGTTACAGAGAAAGTACAGTGCAGGTAGACAATAAGGTGCAAGGCCATAACGAGGTAGATTGTGAGGTCAGGAGTCCATCTTATTGTACTAGGGGACTGTTCAATAGACTTATAACAGCGGAATAGAAGCTGTCCTTAAGCCTGGAGGTATGTGCTTTCAGGCTTTTGTATCCTCTGCTCAACAGGAGGGAGAGAAGAGAGAATGTCCAGGACGGGTGAGGACTTTGATTATGTTGGCTGCTTTACTGAGGCAGTGAGATGTGTAGACAGAGTCCATGGAGGGGAGGCTGGGTTCTGTGATGTGCTGAGCTGTGCCCACAAATCTCTGTAGCTTCTTCTGGTCTCGTGCAGAGCAGTTGCTGTACCAAGTCGTGATGTATCTGGACAGGATGCTTTCTATGGTGCATCGATAAAAATTGGTGAGGGTCAATGGGGACATGCCAAATTTCTTTAGCCTTCTGAGGGAGTAGAGATGCTGGTGAGCTTTCTCGGCCGTGGTGTCTATCAGGTTCAGGCAATGCGAGGCTTGAACTGGAGATTACTCTGCTTACGTCGGACCCATTGTGTTCAGGAAGCACCAGACAAAAGGTGGGACATGTGAGAATGTAACTTAGAGCCAGACAAAGCCACAGACGTTTAAGGAAAATCTGCACTTACTCAGCATTTCCAAGGTCTCAGAGCATTACAACGTGCTCCAGCTAATGAAGGGCATTTGAAGGTTTTTAAAGTCACGCAGAGTATACACAGCAAGGAATTGTTCCTATTGGCGGAAGTGTCAAGAACAGAGAATGAAGGTGATCGACAAAAGAACCAAGAGAGGAAATATTTTCTTAATCAGCTGATGTTGGGACCTAGAGTGCCCAGCCAGGGAGTACTGGAGGTGGATTCACTTGCAGTGTTCAAAAGGGAGCTGGGTAGGTCTCTGAATGGAAAGAGCTTGCAGGGTTATATTAAGGGGACTAGCTGATTACTCTTGTACAGAACAGGACTGCATGGGCCAAATGGCCTCCTTTCTCGAGTTCTTTGGAGTAGATGTTAGTGAAAGAAAGAACAATAACGAGTCAGAGATAGGGTGAAATTGTTGGGGCAGGCATGGTAGTGTAGTGGTTAGTGTAACGCTATTACAGTGCCAGCGACCTGGGTTCAATTCCGACCGCTGTCTGTAAGGAGTTTGTACGTTCTCCCCGTGTCTGCATGGGTTTCCTCCGGGTGCTCCGGTTTCCTCCCACATACCAAAGACATACAGGTTAGGAAGTTGTGGGCATGCTATGTTAGTGCTGGAAGCGTGGCAACACTTGCGGGCTGCCCCCAGAACACTCTACGCAAAAGATGCATTTCACTGTGTGTTTTGATGTACATGTGACTAATGAATATACCTTATCTTAAACGTAGATACAAATATGTGGACTGTTTGTGATGCATGGCTGTACAGTGGAATATTCAATGTCCAAAGAATCTAGTGCAGAAAAATTTTAATATCAAACAAATGTCAATTTATTTCATGCTGTTGGAAACAAAATCAGGGTGGAATCTTTTTTCTTCTAAAATCCTGAATGTAATTTGTTCTCTGTCTTGTTGATGCAGGGTTTATTGATCATGGAGCGCTTGAACATCCTGGATCTTCACCTTTCTGAATGAGAATCCAGAGACTGAACCATTGTTAAAAAGAATGGGCTTTTGAAAAGTGAAAAAATCCCAGGAGTATATAAGAAAAACCTTGATTCCTTCTTCACACAACTTTTATTTGTCAAGTGCTTCCATTTGTAAAAAGCAATGAACATAGATATGACTGGAACTGGTCCACTGCTGCTGGTTATATTTGAAACTAATGGTTGCCACTAATTACTCCTAGACTCTTGTCAAAGGTTAGCTGCTGTTTTCTCAAGAATGGCCCCTGTTGGGCTGTGGGCTGTGATTGTTCTATTGAGCCAGCTTGGCAAAGTGTGTGGGGATTGTTGGCTGATCGAGGGAGAGAAAGGCTATGTTTGGCTGGCCATCTGCAGTCAGAACCAACCTCCTTACGAGACTATACCTCAGCACATCAACAGCACTGTGCTGGACCTCCGCCTCAATGAGAACAAGCTGAAGGTTCTCCTGTACAGCTCCCTCAGTCGCTTTGGCAACTTGACTGATCTGAATTTGACGAAAAATGAGATCAGCTATATTGAAGATGGAGCATTTTTGGTTCAGTCAAACTTGCGTGTGTTACAGCTGGGCTACAACAAGCTGACAAACCTCACGGAGAACATGTTTCGAGGTCTGACCAGGCTGGAATACATGTACGTCCAACACAACTTGATTGAGAGCATCTCAGTCAACAGTTTCTGGGAGTGCCCCAACCTCATCAGCATTGACTTGTCTGCCAACAAGTTGGCAAAACTGGAGGGCAACACCTTCACCAGCCTCAGTGGTCTCATGGTGTGTGAGTTGGCCGGCAATCCTTTCAACTGCTCCTGCGAGCTGGTCGGCTTTCTGAACTGGCTTGCCGAGTTCAACAACGTCACCAAGACCTATGACCGGCTTCAGTGCGAGAGTCCGGCAGAATACGCTGGCTACCCCCTCCTGAGCCCAAGGCCCAATAGCCACCGGAATGCCATCACACTCCTATCTTCCTCTTGTCGGAATGGTGTGAAGATCGTTCCGTTCTCCACGCCCATGGCTTCCAAAGATCCCGAAACCTACTCTTCGGGAATTAACCCAGCAGAATTCTCTTCAACGGAACCGATTACAACATTTACGCTGGACACTTCGAACAGCCCAACCATCAAGCTGCATCACGTGACCATCACTGGGGCTACACTGGTGGTTCAGATCCCTTCCCCTTATAGCAGAATGTACATCCTCGTCCAGTACAACAATAGTTACGTTTCTGATGTCACAAATCTTCGCAACAGGAAGGAATACATCAAGCTGGAGAAATTGAAGGCTCTGACAGATTACACCTTCTGCGTGGCTTCCATTCAAAAGTCCCAGAGGTTCAACCATACCTGCTTGACCTTTGCAACCAGAGGGCGAATGATAAGCCAGCCCTCCAATTCTTCTACCACTACGCATTACATCATGACCATCCTGGGGTGTTTATTCGGCATGGTCATTGTCCTGGGTGTGGTCTATTACTGCCTGCGGAAAAGAAGGATCCAAGAAGAAAAGCAGAAGTCCATCAATGTTAAGAAAACCATCTTGGAGATGAGGTATGGTCCTGAATCCGAGACCAGCAGCATGATACATCAAATGCAGAAGTTCCATGAGCAGCCGATTTCGGTATCAAGGATGTCCTCGTTGCCATCCGTGTCGGGGGATAAAGGACAATTCAAGCCAATGGACATAAATGAGACCCCCAAGACCGCCAAGGGCAACTATATCGAAGTCCGTACAGGGGAGACCTTGGAACGCAAGGAAGAGGAAGCCAAACAGACAGACAATGGGCAAGGGTCAACTGCAGAAATCTCTACCATCGCCCAAGAGGTGGACAAGGTCAATCAGATCATCAACAACTGCATTGATGCGTTGAAGTTGGATTCTGCCGCCTTTATAGGTACCGATTCCGAGGTGTCCATTGACCGTCAGATCACACCCAGCACCTCCTCCTCCCAGCTGGAGAGGCCTGGTTTCCTCTCGCCCACCTACAAGGAAGGGGGTTACCCACTGCAGCGCCAGAGCAGCGCGGACGCAGCCCGGAAGCGTTGCAGTATCTCATCCAGCGGCTCCGGGAAGAGCACACGAGTCTTCAGCCTCGATATTCCCGACCCTCCTTCCAAGGCAGAGTCAAAATACATCGAGAAGAGCGCACCGGCCCCCACCTCATTAAAGCGTCTTCCTTCAGTGGCAGCGGGAGAAATCCACCATCTGGAGGTACAGCAAACCTACCACTGCAGTGAGCATCGCCACTCCTTCCCTGCCTTATACTACGAAGAACATGGGGACACTTTAAGCCAGAGGTCCGCGTTATTAAAGCCACTCTCCCGATCCAAAAGGGACTCTGCCTACTCCCAGCTCTCTCCCAGGCACCAGTTCTCTGGATATTCTTCCAGCCCGGAGTATTCGTCGGAAAGCACTCACAAGATCTGGGAGAGGTTCCGTCCCTATAAAAAGCACCCTCGGGAGGAGGTGTATATGGCCGCTGGACATGCCTTGCGAAAAAAAGTCCAGTTCGCTAAAGATGAAGACTTACATGATATTTTAGATTATTGGAAAGGTGTATCTGCTCAACAGAAAATGTGACTGGGCTCAAGACTGCATTGATAAGTTTACAGAAAACAAAAAAAAACAAATTGTAGGGGTTAATGGGTCCTTTTCATTGATTTAATGTTTGGATTTTCTCATTTTCTAAGTCCATAAAGTGCCCCCAAAACATTGTCACCAGCTCTTGATTTGCGAGCACCCTTCCCCCTTTGATTGTCCAGCAAGTTTAGCCAAACAACATGGGAAATAGTAGCAGGAGTAGGCCATTCAGCCCCTCAGTCCTGTTCCATTCCACCATTCAGTAAGATCATGGCTGATCTGATCTTGGCCTCAGATCTACTCCCCTGCCTCTTCCCATAACCTCACCGCACCTCAAACCCAAAGTCTATTTGTCTCACCCTGAAGGACTCAGTATCCATATCCCCCTCAAATTAACTTCATTATTTTGAGTTAGCACATGAACTGAGGTGTAGGAGACCAGAATCCTGACATTGGAAAGTAAAATGGAAAGAGCTTTTCACTTCGGGGAAAGTATATCTTTTGGGTAAAAAAAATCATTCCTGATAAGCGCTGAAAATAAACTGGTTATGTAAATTTTCTTACTGGGGTAGATGTTATTGCTGGTAACATTGGTAGTTTCATTGTTCACAGAGACACTAAACCCATTGGGATTAACAGAAAGATAGGCTACTGCAGAGAAACTTATTAAGTTCTATTTCCACTAACATTACCAGCAGTGCTCTTGGAGGCTGTAGATCTTGATGTCAAGGGTGGGTGGGAGTTGGGAGGGGTGGGGGTATAGGGGAGGGTGGTGGGAGGTGCAGAGTGGTCATTCTCACTCTTGCTTTCATGGTCTAGACCGGCCGTCCATTTTAGCAACTGCCCGATCTTCATTCTCATTGACCCAATTCTCTTTCCGCAAAGCTAGATGGACACTCGATGATGCTTGTTTCCTCTAGCTTCCTGTACTGCTCCTGACTGCCAAGTGAAGCACTGGGGACAGTTTTAAATTGGAAAAAGTGGGGGGGTCTGCATGTTGGGGTGGTCTACACTCTGTCCGAATGTACACCTGGTTGAGGGTACCAGACAGCCACATAAAATCAATGTTTGTTCCAAGATCCTGCACTTGGCCATCTAGCCAAGTGATTATAGTTACCACCATTAACTCAACCACCTTGACAAAATATCCATAAACATCACTTTCCACCTCCGATTTGCTTAAAGAATTCCAGAACTACACATCCGGGGTAGAAATTCATCCCTTATTCTTTACCAATGGAGCATTGTTCTCCGCTTATGAAATTGAGTCCACTCGTCTTTAACAGAGTCAAAATTAGGTTGGGAATAGAAAGTGTGGAAGCCATTATATAAGTGCATTTAGCCCAACAGAGGGCAAATTTCTAGGTGTCCTGACTGAAACAATTCAATCTCCAGTATACAAGAAAAAAGTCCCATTGAGGATAATGTTGGTCACCTGATTGGAAAAGTCAAGTTTCTTGTCTTCAGGCTTATGGGTTTGTTGATCCCCATTCCTGGTGTTTGACCATACTCTTTAGGTTTACTCTGGAGTGTGGCATAGGTTGATAATCATCATCCTTCAGATGAGATATTAAACTGAAGTCTGTCGGATGAGAAATATCTGATTTGAGAGAAGTCTGGCATTAGTTCTGGAACTCTGGCCAACACTTCTGCCTCACCCAAGTCCACCAACTAGTTAGTCATTGACAGAGGAATTGACTGCTATGTCTTTCTACATGAATTAGCTGCAAAGCACCTTCAGATGTAATGGTGGGAGCTAGATCAGAAATCTGACCTGGGTACCTTTCATCAGAATATGATGCAATGTATGAGCAGTGAACACTGTTTCTGAAAGTCACTGACAGAATCATAGAATCATACAGTGCAGAAACGGGCCCTTCGGGCCACCTTGCCCATATCTACCGTGATGCCTATTTATGCTAATTCTATTTGTCTGCAAATCCCTCTAGGCTTTTCCTATCCAAGTACCCATCCAAATGCCTTTTAAATGTATTTGTATTTGCCTTTACCACCTCCTCTGGCAGCTCATTCCAGATAATCGACACCCTCTGTGTGGAAAATCTTACTCCTCAAATGTTCTTTTAAATTTCTCCCCTCTCACCTTAAACCTGTACCCTCTAGTTCTAGATTCCCTTTCCCTGGGAAAAAAGACTAGCTTATCTATGCCCCTCATAATATTATGAACCTCTATAATGTCACCCCTCAGCTTCCTGTGTTCCAGTGAGAACGATCTCTCCTTATAACTACAGCCCTTTAATTCCAGGCAACATCTTGGTGAATCTCTTCTGCACTCTTTCTATTGTTACCACATCCTTCCTGTAGTGTGGAGACCAGAAATGTATGTACTACTCCAAATGAGGATTAACCAATGTTTTGTACAACTGTAACATGACATCCTAACTCTTATACTCAATGCCTCAGCCTATCATGGCAAGCATACCAAATGCCTTCTTCACCACCCTACGTTGCCACTCTCAGTACTATGGACTTGCACTCCAAGGTCCCTCTGTACGTCAATGGTCCTAAGGTCCCTGCCATTTACTCCCTATGTCCTACTTCCCAAAGTGCATTACCTCACACTTGTCTGGATTAAGATCCATATTGGCCTTAACGAAACCACATTTCAGAAGCAGAGTTCAATGCAGGTACATTGTCATGTCACACATTTACTGCATTCAACAAAGGATGAATTTCTGTCCCTTTTCTATATACTAACCCTTTAGTCACTATATTTGAAATACTGCATGATAAGTGGATATACCTTTTGTTGAGACAACAGCCACAGGGCTGTCGTGTAAATCCCTTTGGTGTTTGGTCAACATCATTTCCAGTTGTAGACTTGGTGCTATTGTTTTTCCTAGTTGGTCTGGCAATACCATAATAGATTTAAATGCTAAATATGGGCGTTGTAGTGTCATGTTCACGCTGGAGAAACAGGATTAGAATTCAAATCATTCCTATTTCACATTTTTCTGATTTGGTCCATGTTTGGTCTCAGTCAGATTTTCCTTTCCCAAGCAATTGCTCCAAACTTGCATCAGTTTGGACTTTCTTGCCTCATCTAGGGAAGGGCACCACCAAGATGGGGTGAAGCCATACCACAAGTCCAATTCAGCATTCCTCTGGCATAGGGATGCCGTTTGCACAGCTCTGACCAACACTCGGGGGACACTAAGAGGAAAAATGGCTTTCACTTTGCCTTAAAACAAACATCTCCCCTCCCATCCAATCAAAGTGCGTTTTGCAATCTTCCCTTCCAATGGTAGCTACAAATATCTTTATATCTGCAAATCTTTTTTCTTCGTAATACTGTAATAAAATAATGCAATGTAAAAGTTGCTTTTTACAGATCACATATATATATCTCATTTTGCTGTTCTAATGGCAATGGAAGTGTTTAATCCTCCTGACTTATCAGCTGTCACTTCTTGGGCTTACATGAGATCAGTGCCAAAAGCTGACAGAAGGAATGGAGGACTTGAATTTCATAGTGCATTTGAAATAATTCAGACCAGACTTAGAGGGGAGCAAGAAACTCAACGAGCTATTGGGTGTGGAGAACTGTGGAAAATGGGTGAGAGCAGGGTTTAGGAGGCCTTGTGGCAAAGCAACCTCCCAATTGTGAACAGTAATTGTTTGGTAACATTACTCAGTGCAGTAGGGGACAGGGAGGTGATCCTGCAGGAGAACATCCTTTCTGAGATCTCTTTGCAGAGGTAGAGGAAGCGGTTCTCTACTCCTGCGCTTGGGCATGCTTTGATGTTAACACTGGGTGCCAGTGTAGGAAAGTATCTGTACTTGAGTACGAAGGGGAGAAGTTGGTCTTTGGGAGCTGGTGTTAACCGAGTGGGAGATGATCAACCACTTGTTGTACTCATTCCTTATACATTTGGTTACATCAAAGTCACCAGACTATCAGGAGGTGTGTACATGTGATGGTTGTGGGGAGTGGGGAAGCCAAAAGTCTTGCATGCATTTAGTGCCAGTTACAAGGCACATTTCTCTCAGACCGTCCCACCCACCACACCTTGAGAACCTCAGCAATAACCCGGGCACAAAAGTAAACAGTTTGCTAAAACATGATACAAGATGGATTGTGTCAACAAATGGAATCAATGCTATTTTGTTTCTGTGTGTGTGTTTTTTTACAGAAATAAGAATCTTTGTAGTCTCTTTAATTTATCAAATAGACCTCTCGAGATAAGATCAAGCTGAACGCGTCAGAGCCTAGCACATTAGCCCAAGGCATGTCATACCTTCCATGCCCTTCACCACCTGTAAGTCATCTTAAGCATCTTACTGTATGAATGACTGCAAGGCTGAGAAATAGTGACTGGGGAGGGGAGCTGAACAGATTGTGTTGATCTCAAGAGTTTTGGGGGGATCCATAGGCTTTGCTTTGGATTATCAACAGGATATTTTCTTTTCACTGAATTATAATTCACTGCCAATATTTTCTGTACTATCATTATATGCTTTAAAAAAGAAACGTTTAATTTAAGGTCAAATCTTGGGTATTTTGTATTTATGTGGAAGGCTTGTAAATGTTATCCAATCAAGAAAATGACACAATGCAATATGGAAAATTGCAATAACCAACATGTTTCATCCATATTGGTTCAGAGAGCCACAAGCAGTTGGAATGAACCTTATCTCCCCAGTAACTGTTCTGTTCTGTGCAGGCAGGAGGGGTGTGCATGTACAATAACAAATATTAAAACTGCCCAGTAGATCAAATTTATTTCCAAACCAATGATCAGTCAGAGATTGTGACAATTCCCAGATGTAGCAAAGCAGGAAAAAGAGACAAAAACTGGTATATTGTTTTAGTACAGTTTTGTATAGCACTTATTGTATTTTTGTACATATTTCCATGGGATGTGGTTTTTGCAGGCAGTGCCAGCAGCTACTGTCAATCCCCAGTTGCCCTTAATCTGAGGAGGCCATTAACAGTCAATCATGTTGTTGGAATTAGAGTCTTGCGTAAATCAAAACTAGGTAAAGATGGCAGATTTCTTTTCCTGAAGGACATTTTTTTACAACAACCTGGCATCGTCATTACTTTATCAACCCTCTATTCCAGATTTATTCAGTTGCTTGAATTTAAGTGCTCAGCAGCCACAGTGGAATTCAAACGTACGGCCTCAGCTCAGAGATCTTCTAGTATACATCCCAAAACCTCACCACTATCCTATCATACCCCAGGAAAGGAAGGAAGGCCATTTTGCTGCCTGACTCAATGAACACCTCAATTTGGCCTTTTCCAGATTATTCAGTTTAAAGAAACTTCAGTGGCCAGTCAGGTACCTAACTCCTAAACCAGTTTGCTGAGATTAAATGAATGTTTGATATGAATATGGATCCTGAATTGGATCCCACTCTTGCAAAACAGATTCAACCAACACCTGATTTTATTTTATTCTCCAGCATAAAAATTAATTGGCCTCCTGGAAGTGTATATAGAAAGATGTATCTCTCATTTCAATGTAACCCAGGTTTTCGGATCCGACTTCAGTGTAGATTCACTTAGCTCAGCCTATTCCTAGTGAAATATTCAATTTCTACAGAGAGGGGCTGCTAATAATCATGCCAACTGTATTACACAGTGACTGACTAAGATTGTTTTCTATGGAATCCCAGGAATTTTCTACTTGCGTTTCAGGAATCACACTGAATTTTAATTTGCACATCTAAACATACTATAAACTCCTCACATCACATTTCACAGGGAGAAGTGCCAAACCAACATGGAACAATAGGTATTCCAGAGCAGGGGATGGATCAGTCATTAGCATGGAGGTGTAATCCTACTAATGTTTGCTGGTATATGCCAGCAGAAGTAAAAGCTGGCTTTGTTTGATTTTGACAACTGTATTAGTACCTGAATGGGACATACCTAGACCATGAGTAAATAATCCCCTTAATAGTTTTATGATATCTCTTTGTCCTCTATTTTAACAGGGGTGTTAACCCATGGAACATAACTAGAGAGGAGGTCTTCACCCCTAGGTATATCTGCTGACATCTATTGCAATACAAAACAGGTCCCACTACCCCACCGCTTGTAGCTTTGTATCCTCTACCACTTTGAATACTTTTCTGATTTTCATTCAGTGATCCTTTCCTCAGCTGCTCTCTGAATGAAATGCTCTGGGGTAAGTTATGTTACAGTTACTTAGACCATTCATTAGATCCCGTTTGGAATTCCGCAAGCAGTTCTGGACACACTTTGGGAAAATCTTGTATGTGACTCTTGTAGTGTAGATTCACCAGTATGAGGAATACTGAGCTTTATGAGTTAAATTACGATGGTTATAATTACACTTGAACATCCTTTAAGTAGTGAAGATTAAGGGTTGATCTAATTGAGCTGCTTAAGCTGATTAACGGATTCAATGGAGAGAACTTCCTCTGGCGGAGAGGTCCAGAAGGAGGAATCAGAAAATTAGAACCATGCTGCTCAGAGGTGATGTCGTCACCCTAGGGTGATGGAAATCCAACTTTCTCTCTTTCAAAAGGCTGATGAGATTCTGGGGGGGAGGGGGGGCGGTGTTGAAAATTTTGAAACTGAGGTTGATAAGGTTTTGTTCCCGAAGAGTTACACAAATGAGACAGGTAGATAGGTTTACGAAGCAGATCAGACATAAACTAACAGCACGACAGAATGACCTCCTCCTGTTCTCACTGATACACCAATCAATGCTGCAAAAATCTTTTGCATTAAATCACATTTTGTATAACATAGACCCAAAAATGCAGACAGTAATCTTTGTTCTCCATGCCCTCGCCTATAAACTAGCAAAGAAATGAAGCAGGAAGCTAGGGTTTGCCAACCAATAATAAGAATGTAACCAATATTAAGTTTTTAAGTTTGAGACCTTTATTTTATGCCAAAAGTGAATTATTCTTCATAATTTGGCTTTATGGCAGAAATATACAGATCACTTTCCTCACCTGATTCGGCCATGGCTGATGACAATTGCTGTTCTTGTTTGAGAAGTTTCTTTGGAACCCTCTCCCAAAATGTTTGATTTGCTCACTGTAATTTTTTCTTGTGCCCATCAAATTGGGGGTCAGTTGGTCCCAGAGGTCACAGTGACATTATCCAGACTCAGCCACTTCAATGAAAACAAAAGTCCCTTCTACTCTACCCCAACAATATGCATTTATCCCACCCTCTGAAGTGGATTGTAACTTTCAGCCTTCTCCCCCACTAGCCTAAAGCTCAATTTAACTTAAGCTTACAAATATGTATAATTTCTGGTGCAGTGCTTGCACATTTCCAGTGTCATTACTATATGCCTTTAAATCCTGGTTCAAGACGTGTCTGTATTTCAAGTGGTCTTGTACATCTCCTGTGCATTTTCCTGCCATTCTTTATTGGTCCTCTGTAGCTTTTGCATCTCACAGAGTTCCATGAGCAGCAACAAAAGTGGAAGACAGTTTGGGATCTTCCCTAGGCTGGATACTGTCTCCTCCTCCTCCTCAACAACAACACCAACAACAACAACAACAACACCAACAACAACAACAACAAATGAAATGGACCCATGGTAATCTGAAGTCCATTCTTAATGAGGTTTTTAACTTTGGTCTTGTTCCAGCTAAATTTATGCACCAAAAAACTGTTACAAAAGTAATCAAAATGTGAATTTTGTAATACAAAAGGAGAAATGGTTCCGGGTGGGAGGGGAGAAAGGGGAAATTAAGGAAAAGAGAATTCCCCTCCCACTCACTTCCAAAAGTGATATGTTTATTGCATGATTTAATGTATTTTCAGAACAGATTATTGTTGTGTATGTGACTGTTTGTCAACTTTGTTTATTGTGACAGACCGCTTTCTACAGGCCTGCTAGGAGCTGAACAGAAAACAGGGATGGAGAAGAGAGAAAAATAACAGCCTTGTTAAGGTCTGGAGCAAGTCAACTTGACCCTGATCCCAGGCTGTGTCAGGGTTCAATTGCCAGTTCAACAAATTATCCACTGGTTGGGTGCGGAGAACAAGGGGTCATCCCTGCTTCTTTTAATTTTGGACGCTTTCTCAATCTTTTTATCAATTTCCCCATCGGTCAGTGTGTGATGATAGTCAGCCAGGCAGTCTCTGGCCTTAATGAGCAGGAACCTGCTTGCTGGGGCTGACTGAAGCCATGAGCAGTTAGTTTGGACCCAGAGTTGAATAGTCTTTATCTACAGAGGCCAATGAAAGTGTGATACCTAACACGCCAGAATCTGCTCCTCAAACCTAACATTTCCTTTAGTGTGCAGTTAAAGCCACTTTCTGTAACTTTCCTGCCTCTCTCCCATTCTCTACAACCAAGCAGTTATGGATGTATTATAAGTGCCAGAGTAAATGTAGCATCGGCCCATTGATTAATTGCTTGCCTCTAATTAGGCAGATTTATCCTTACAGTCAGACTGCACAAACAGTTGGCTCCAATGTTTATAGAAATGAAATTTAAATATTCAAGTGCACATAATTCCAGAGACCATATCCCTCATATATTGTAGTTTGAAACATCCCAGGTGTTGATTGACGCCTCTTTTGCCCTCAAACGACCAAAGGAAAAGGATTTAATTTTCTGCTCACTTTGCTTAACTTTTCAACCCCAAAGAACTCTTGCTTCTGTGTTTCTCATTCAATGGGAAGCAGACTCACCTTCCTGGTCAACCTTGCATCTGAGGGAACAGTGTGCTTCCTCATAAGGGGAAGTCTTGGCTTTGGATCCAGTCATGACATTAAAAAGTTCAGCCACGAATTGTGATGCTGGTGCCAGTCCTGGCATTCATGGCCCATTAACTGAATGACTTGCTGGGTCATTTCAGATGGTAGGTAAGAGCCAAGAACATTGTGTGTCTGGAGTTGCATATCAGCCATACAGGGTAAGGTTGGAAGACTTCCACCTCTGAAGTACGTTAGTGGACCAGATGTGTCTTTAGAACAATCCAGTAGTTTAGTGGTTACATTTTTTTTTGATTCTAAATTTAAAGTCGTGGAATTTGGCTACTGTGGTGTGATGAAAACACACTCTAGGTCAATATTCTAAAACTACTAAACAAATTACTCTGAGATTCTCTTCAATAAGAACATACTATGTACTCAATTCAACCCTAAAGTCAAGAAATCCATTTCTGCCTTGTATATACTCAATAATCTCAATCATACAGACTTTCTCCCAGGGTTGGGGACTCAAGAACTAGAGGGCATGGGTTTAAGGTGAGAGGGGAAAGATTTAATAGGAACCTAAGGGGCAACTTTTTCACCCAGTGGGTGGTCTGTATACGGAATGAGCTGCCAGCGGAAGTGGTTGAGGCAGGTACATTAACAACATTTTAAAGGCACTTGGACAGGTACACGGATAGGAAAGGTTTAGAGAGATATGGGTGACTGGGACTAATTTAGATGGACACCTTGGATGGCATGGACTGGTTGGGCTGAAGGGCCTCTTTCCCTGATGAATGACTCTATGACTCCACCTCCACAGCTGTCTGTGGTAGGGAATTCTAAACACTTACAAACCCTGATAGAAGAAATTCCTCATTTCCACCTTGAGTGGGTGATCTATTATCCTGGGACAAAGCTGCCTTGATGGAGACCCTCTCACCTGGGAGAGACTCTCACAGCATCCACTCTGTCAACCTCAGTTTATTTACTTCAATAAGATCACCTTTTTTCATTTTCTAACTCCACAGAATTGAGGCACAATCAACTTAATCTTTCCTCAAAGGATAACCCCTTCAAAGCTGGAATCAATCCCATGAACCTTCTTAGCTCTGCCTCCATGCCTTAAATAAAGAAACCAAAATAGACCCAAACATGATGAGAGAAATCCTGGTGGAGCAAAGGTTTGAGACCCCTAGATCAATGTTCCTGGTTCCCTTGAGGTGGACTATCCTCACCATGTGGAAGATTTTAAGTGACTCATACCCTGTAACTGGGGAGATCATCTGTCCCTATTTGGTTAGGATTGAACCCACCTACCCGGCACTGGGCGACTGAGTGCAGGGCAGGAGTTGATTGACAAGGCAATAAGTCCCACCTATTGTGTGTCTACAGCATAGAGTAATATAGCATAGCAACAGGCCCTTCAGCCCAACTCATCCATGGTGACCTCGATGCCCATCTAAGTGAGTCCTATTTGCCCTCATTTGGCCCATATCCCTCTGATAGCTTTTTGTTTTCCACTCTATGTGGTGCAGACTTCCATGTCGGATTGAAGAAAACAATTGGAATTCAGTGCAAAGCAAGAGCAGGCAAATGAAAAGCAAGCACCAGCAATGGGATGGGAGACGGGGCCATGACAGCTGAAGAGTAATGTGGCTTCGTAACTTAGAACCATAGAACCATAGAACAATACAGCACAATACAGGCCCTTCGGCCCACCATGTTGTGCCGCCCTTCACACCACACCTAAGACTATCTAACCCCCTCCTCCCACATGTCCCTTTAACTTAAATTCCTCCATATGCTTATCTAACAATCCCTTGAACTTGTCCAATGTATCAACCTCCACCACCGCCCCAGGCAGCGCATTCCGTGCACCAACCACTCTCTGGGTGAAAAACCTCCCTCTGACATCTCCCTTGAACTTCCCACCCATTACCTTAAAGCCATGTCCTCTTGTTTTGAGCATTGGCGCTGGCTGTCCACTTTATTTATTCCTCTCAATATCTTGTATACCTCTATCATGTCTCCCCTCACCCTCCTTCTCTCCAATGAGTTAAGCCCTAGCTCCTTTAGTCTCTCCTCATAATCCATACTCTCTAATCCAGGCAGCATCCTGGTAAATCTCCTCTGCACCCTTTCCAACTCCTCCACATCCTTCCTATAACGAGGCGACCAGAACTGGACACAGTACTCTAAGTGTGGCCTAACCAGAGTTTTTTAAAGCTGCATCATTACTTTGCAGCTCTTAAACTCGATCCCACAACTTATGAAAGCTAACATCCCATAAGCTTTCTTAACTACCCTATCTACCTGTGAGGTGACTTTCAGTGATCTGTGAATATGAATCCCCAGATCCCTCTGCTCCTCTACACTGCCCAGAATCCTGCCATTTACATGCTCACTGCCACAGAACCTCCCAACTGTTTCCCTGACTATCGAGTCCCCAATCACTTCTGCCTTCCTCTTCTCCTCCCTTCCCTTCTGAGCAGCAGGACCGGTCCAAGTGTCACAGACCTGGCTACAGCTGCTAGGCGCCGGCAGGTCATCTCCCTCAACAACCTCCAAAGCGGAAAACCTGTTACTGAGGGGAACAGCCGCTGGGGTCCTCTGCTCTGTCTTCCTGTTTGTTTTCTTTTCCCTTTTCCCTTTTCTGACAGTCACCATTCTATCTACTTCCTGGACTCCAGAATTACCTGCTCTAAGGGGGGGGGGGGCGTTGACCATCTCCTTATGTACAGTATCTATAAAACTCTCCCCCTCCCTGATGTCGCGCAGTGTTTGAAGCTGCAACTCCAGGTCATCGATTTTGAGCTGAAGTTCCTCCAGCCTCAAGCACTTACTGCAGATGTGGCCATCGTGGACCGCAGCAAGGTCCACGAGTTCCCACATCAAGCAGCTGCAGCACACCACCATGTCCTCCATCTGAACTAATTCCTTTTTGTCCCCCCAGTTTTTCCTACTTCACGTTAAATTTTTCATCACTATTTTCAAATATAAAATGAATCCATATAAATTGCATAACCACCATTTTTTTTAGTTGGGTGGTAAAGATGGTAACTCAGTGTGGGTGGAGCTAGAACAAATACTGCCCACAAAGAACATAGAACAGTACAGCACAGGAGCGGGCCCTTCGGCCCACAATGTTGTGCTGAACTAATTAAACTAATAATTAAATGTCTAACTAACTAATCACTTCTGCCTACACAAGGTCCTTCTTTCTCTGGACATTCATCACTCTCTGTGTAAAAAATTTGCCCTGCACATCTCCTTTGAACTTTCCCCCTCTCACCTTAAGTGCATGCCCTCTAGTATTAGACATTTCGACCCTTGGATAAAGACACTGGCTGTCTACTCTATCTATGCATCTAATAATCTTATAAGCTTCTATCAGGTCTCCCCTCAGCCTCCGCCGCTCCAGAGAAAACAACCCAAGTTTGTCCAACCTCTCCTTATAGCACATGCCTGCTAATCCAGGCAGCATCCTGGTGAACCTCTTCTGCACCCTCTCCAAAGCCTCGACATCCTTCCTATAATGGGGTGACCAGCATTTAATGCAATACTCCAGATGTGGCCTAACCAGAGTTTTATAAAGCTGCAACATAACTTCCTGACTCTTGAACTCAAAGCTTACCAAAAGCCCATTGACTCTGAATGGGTCATGTGTACAGAGGAGGAGCCTGGGGCAGATCAGCCACGATATTTTTGAATGGTGGGGTAGTATTGAGGGGCTGAATGGTCTACTCCTGTTCCTGCTTTCTTGTGTGCCCTTTCTTAAATTGCAGGTGTCTTGCTCTATCATTGTCAAAAATCTGAAACAATAATAGAAGATGCTGGAAACATTGCAGGTCAGGCAGCGTGTGTGGAGAGCAGCAGAGTCAAAGTTTCAGGTCAATAAGCTTCATTAGAACTCTTTGAGTTGAAACGTTGAATATGTTACACTCACCACCGATGCTGTCTGACTGGCTGAGTGCCTCTGGCATTTTCCCCTCAGTAACAATCATCAAGAAGCTAGTTCAAATTTGGTCCAAACGGGTGTTCACATCCCAGATCGGGCGCAGAGAGGAACAGTACATATAGATTCACGATCTTTCACTTCAGAGATCAGGATGAAGACTATCATATCATCAGCCTTCCCTTTGAATACATTTCACCCTGTCCTAAAGTATTTCACAGCCAATGACATGCTAATTGATATGTAGTCACTGTTATAATGTACGAAACTCGGCACCTGATTTGGGCACAGCAAGGTCCCACAACCTGCAATGTAATGATGACCGCCAAGTCTCTTTTTCATGCTGTTGGTTGAGGAACAAATGTCGGTCAGGGTGCCTGGGACAATTTGTACTTCAGCTGGGTAAAATATTTGTATAAGGAACAATAAGCAATGGAGAAATGGGCATTAAACTCCACGATCAATGTTGAAGGAGCTAAATATGCTGAACGATATTCAAAGCTTCTGAACAAGTATCCAAACAATGCAGAATAGATAAAGCAACGCTGTATTTAGTACAATAGACAAAGTAATGAAATAGGATCAGTGGGGCCACACAGAGTGTCCTGCATGGACTGCACCATGAGCGTTATACCCAGTTCTGCTCAGGGGTCGGAGAAGGTGAACAGGGCAGATTGGACAATCAAGCTCTGCTACTTGGTGCTAAACGTAACATGGTGGTGATTGTGTAAAATATATGGACAGATACATTAGCATAGGATCTAACCCATTGCTAATTACACTGATTATATCTGGAAATTCTTCTTCACATAGAATGTCGTTTGTGTGAAGACTAGATTAGTAGGCAGGGTAGTAGAATATTCTATTTATTGTACACTGCACAATGGCGAATAATATTTTCTAAAGTTTCAGACCGTGATATTTTAAAAAGCAGTTCTAACGATTCATTTATTTATTGATTCTTTTGATTGAGGGAAGTGGACGCCAATTCCGTTTATTTCTAATTGCCCCTGAGCAGAGGGGGGGGGGGCAGTTCAGAACCAATCACATTGGTGGATCTGGAGTCACAGAGGCCACAGCAGTTACAGATGGCGGAATTCTTTTCCCAAAGGATGTTGGTAATCAGGTGTGTTCTACGACATCTTAAGATGAGAAAGGAGCTGCATAGCCAGCATAGACTTGACG
The DNA here is from genome assembly GCF_009764475.1 of Pristis pectinata. Classification (NCBI taxonomy): domain Eukaryota; kingdom Metazoa; phylum Chordata; class Chondrichthyes; order Rhinopristiformes; family Pristidae; genus Pristis; species Pristis pectinata. Next base: position 6,347,341 of record NC_067437.1, read on the forward strand.
GGCTTCCGTAAGGCAACATAAGTTACTGTATGAATCTGAATCCAGTCCCATTCCTTGAAGCATGATGAGTAATTGTGTCTACTTTCTGCTTTTAATTGCTGGGAATCTGATTCAGTCTCAACACATTTTTGCTCTAATTCTAGCACTTCAATATCTTCCTTGTCACTTAACAATCAGAAGGGAACCCCACATTTATATCTATTTTGTGATCCAGTATCTTACTGTCCATGCATGTTGCTGCTCTGCTTTCACTGGCTATCTTCAGCAAGTGCCAGTTTTGTTTCAACACGAGCTATTGACATGGAAGGACTCAGCCTCCAACTCTCCTTCCTGAGAATTGTGCGTGTGTAGTAGGATTCTTTTACCACGTTGGGTGAATGAGGTGAATGCCATTGTTGCATCTCAGGGGAAGCCAGGGAAACAGAGGAGTGAATCAATGGGATGTGCTGATGAGGTTAGGTGAAGAGGGGTGGGGAGAAACCCAAGTTGACCTTGGGGGTGAATGCTTCTTGTGCAGCACGTATTTTTATTGCTTTGTAAGAGCTGCTTCAGACTGGGAAGGAAGGAAACCCAGACGCCTCTTGGCACTGGATCTACCACCTCTCCAGTGAGGCTTTGGCTGATGGTTTTAAACAGCTTTGGGACAAAGGAATATAACAGTTGCCTTTGCAAATGTTGATTGGGCTCTGAGTAATTCATCATCCTTGAGTTCTGTTTTATCCATGATTTGGAGTGGAAAAACTAATGGGGCCTTTACACCAGGCCGGCCTAAGATGAGATAAGATAAGATAAGATATTAATTTATTAGTCAAATGTACATCGAAACACCCAGTGAAATGCATCTTTTTACATTACTGAGAATGTACTGGGGGCAGCCAGCAAGTGTCGCCACTCTTTCAGTGCCAACTTAGCATGCCCACAACTTCCTAACCTGTACGTCTTTGGAATGTGGGAGGAAACCAGAGCATCCAAAGGAAACCCACGCAGACATGGGGAGAACTTACGAACTCCTTACAGGCAGCAGCGGGATTGAACCCAGGTCGCTGGCACTGTAATAGCATTACGCTAACCTCTACACTACCATGCCGCCCTAGAAGACCTAGAAGAGAACCTAGAACCTAGAAGAGAACGTTGGTTAAGCATTCTCAAGGTGTACCTGGAACCCTCACATCCCACCCTGACTTATAGATTTTTATGTGAAACTTGACCAAAGCCTTTTGTATGTCCAACTACAATTCTTTCTATAGTCCACTTCAGATGTTAACATTGAGGAAGATGAGATCAGACAAGCAGAATCTTCCTTCCTTAATGCGGAATTCCTTCCCCATTGGGTGAATGTGGTAAATGTTATTGTTGCATCTCAGGAGGAGCCAGGAGAGCAGAGGAGTGGAGAAGAAGGATGTTCTAATGGGGTTAGGTGAAGAGGGAAGAAATTTGAGTAGACTTTGGGGATTAATGGCCTGTTTCTGTGCTGTACGTATATGTATTGCTTTGCATTAGCTGTCTGAGATGCCCAGATGGCTTTCTATTTATATTTTGATTTAACTTTCCTGTTTCTACACACTTGATCACTTGGACTCCACTAGTCAAGATTATGGTGTTGCTGCCTCTCTGGGATTCCACCTCCCCTCACCCCTACCCATTGAGTTAACTAAATCCAGAAGACTGTAATTCAGCTCCATAGTGGGAGTCTCCTACCACTTAGCATCACGGTCCTGTTGCTTTGGGACTGGAACCCGAGGGGGAGTTCGTCTTTGATCATTAGCACGTAAATACACTATATGCTAGGGGGATGTGCTGAGCAGATCATAAGACCATAAGACATAGGGACAGAATTAGGCCATTCGGCCCATCGAGTCTGCTCCACCATTCAATCATGGCTGAATATTTTTAACCCCATTCTCCCGCCTTCTCCCCGGAACCCTTAACCCCCTTGCCAATCAAGAACCTATCAATCTCTGCCTTAAATACACCAATGACTTGGCCTCCACAGCCCTGTGTGGCAATGAATTCCACAGATTCACCACCCTCTGGCTGAAGAAATTCCTCCTCATCTCAGTTTTAAAGGGAGGTCCATTTATTCTGAGGCTGCGCCCTCTCCTACCAATGGAAAGGTCCTTTCCACATCCATTCTATCCAGGTGTTTCAGTATCCGGTAGGTTTCAATGAGATCTCCTCTCATCCTTCTGAACTCCATCGAGTGCAGGCTCAGAGCCGTCAAACGCCCCTTAAACGTAAAGCCTTGCATTCCCAGGATCATTCTTGTGAATCTCCTCTGGACCCTCTCCAGCACATCCTTCTTTAGATGAAGGGTCCAAAATTGCTCATATTTCAAATGTGGTCTGACCAATGCCTCACAGGCCTTTCTTTTCCAAGGCTGGACTAGATTACTGTTCTCTTTCTCTCAGTGCTTGCAGGTTAAAATCAGTGTGCCCTGCTGAGGGAGTGTTGGATCTTTCAAATGGGAAATTGCTCCATATTAAACTGCCTCCCCATCCAGGCAAAAAGAAAATAATAGTAAACCCAAGGCTAAGGAGAATTCCCCCGTGTGTCTAGGCAAACATTTGCTGCTCAACTAACATCCCTACTCTTGTGAAATATTTGATTGCCTTTTTTTGGTGGGATCTTGCTATGCTTAGATTTGTGGTCATGTTTGCTGGTGTAACAACACAAAAGCCCAATCATTGTATTCAGGTATCCTGAGAACATGAGCTGTTTGATCCTTTCCAATGCCCTCTTAGTTTTGTCAGTAGATCTTTCTACTTTGCATTGAGTTGTTACTGAGATAAAGGAGAAACAGCAGTGGTTCTAATTATGTTCCCTTGGGTTACTCACTTGCCCTCGAACCTGACCCTTCCCACTGGTGCTCCTTCCTTGGCATCCTCAGAGTTCACTTGGAACCTTCAGAGTTCTGACTTTGACCTGTAGCTTTTTTACGTGAAGCTTGATTAATACCTTTTGTATGTACAACTGCATCATGTCACAAATCTTTCCACAGCCAGTTTACAATGTTAACATTGGGGAAGATGAGATTAGACAGACAGAATCTTCTTTCCTCAATTTGCATTACATTTACCAAAAGTTTACTCCTGATAGGTAATTTGTCTGTGCTTGATATAACCCCCCATTTAAATTAGTTCCACACCAGTCCATTTCCAATCTGTGGGTAATTTCTCTGTATTATAGGTGCCCAACATTCATAAATATTCTTTCAAGTACGGTAGGACGAGGAATTATTTCTGGTGTTTTTTATATACATTGAGCATTATTTAACATGTTTCAAAATCCAGCCATATCATTATCTGTGAGTTCAAGTAGTTTTCTTGGCGGGGAGAATATGTTACTCTTCTGATCCAAGGTGAGCATCACTCTGAAGACCACTCGACCATTGGGGAATGTTTAAATGCTGGACCGTGCTTTGCATCGTAGGCGTTTCCCAGACGGAGTGACCTGGTGCGATCCATTTTTTCTTCAAGCCTACTGTTGTTCCAAGGCAGTCTCCCGTGCAGTAATAACCAGACTTGAGTCTGCTTAGACTCTTGGATCAGACAGGACCAGGCATTTCCCAGACTGGTATCAACAGACACTTCCCTCAATACTCAGAAATATTTCTGAACATTAACTAACCTGGTATTTCTCTTTCATTTTGATTCCAGTTTTCTCCTCTTTAAATCAACCCTCTAATACTGGCTTTACATCAGTGGCTGCACACCTACAGCAACTCTTCTCTATGAAGCATATGGAGACCTCCCTCCTTCCCTCCCTCCCTCCCTCCTTCCCTTCCTCCCACCTTCCTTTCCTCCCTCCCCTCCTTCTTTCCCCTCCTTCCCTCCCTCTCTAGCTGTATCTCTTCATCTATCTTTTATTTTCTGTTTGGGTGCTTCTTTCTGCCATTTTCTCTCTGATTTTGTCACTGCTATCTGCATTCCATGCTAACCTGCCCTTTCCTTCCAGGTCTTCTGCATTTTTAAACACTCTTTTAAACTGAATGCTAAAGTTTTGTACATTTATCCATGTGCTGCTACAGAATTTGGTGAAATAACTTTTCCTTGTTATATTATTTTTAATTTATTAATCTATTTTTGGTGTTAACCTGATTTTCGCATCCCTTCTCTGTAAGTCACCAATCAGCCATTAACTTCCTCCCCAACTCAGTGACATATCCCGACAAACAACACCATCATTTCTTGCGGTCAGATATCAAGTCTAAAAGAGCAGCTTGAAATGATATTTACAAACTGCATGGCACATATTTATTCTGGTTCAATTAGGTAGCACGGTGGTGCAGTGATCAGTATTACTGTCTTGCAGCTCCAGGGACCCAGGTTCGATCCTGACATCGGGTGCTGCCTGTGTGGAGTTTGCACATTCTCCCCATCACCCTGCAGGTTTACTCCCACATTGGTAGGTTAATTGGCTGCTGTAAATTACCCCTTGTGTAGGTAAGTGTAAAAAAAATCTGAAAGGATTTGATGAGCATGTGAGAGAGAATAAGTTGCAGGGATACAGGGAAATAAGGACAGGGGGAATGGGACTGATGGAATTCCCCCCTTCCCACCCCTCCAAGAGTTGGCATGGGTTGAATTACCTCCTTTCATCTCATAGCAAGTAAGTACTTCCATTTTAATCTATTGATAGTGATTCTAGTTTGGAGAAATTGCCAATTTCCCTCCATTAGAAGGATGTCCTGTGCTGGACAGGTGTTTGTAGAGGGGATTTGGGAAGGGATTTGTCTTCACCCAATGTCAGCAGTGTTGGTCTCTGACAAGGCAACACTTAAAAACTATCACCAAACTTAGTTACTGAATAACCAGTGATTGTGCCTGGCTCCTAAACTCTGGAACTTCCTCCCAAGCCTCTTCATCTCACTCTTCTCCTTCAGCATCCTTCTTAAAACCGCCCTCAGTCGTTTTACCACCTGACCTAACATCTTCTTTAGTGTCAAATGTCCTTAACTCCTCTGAATCTCTTTGGGCCCCGTAGAAGACCCCATAGGAATATTGATAGAATATTTGCATTTGGTTGTTGCAAGTGCTTCCTCTCAATTGTGCTTGAGGTAGGAATCTCTCCTGTCTTGCAGTTAAGTGTGCAATGTAGAAATAAATGTGAATTCAGTTCCTGAATTCTTTGGAGCTCAGGAACTGATCATTGATTTCAATGGAGATCAACAAGCACACGTGCCTCTCCCCATGTGTAGTGAACTCAATTCCAACCTACTGCCTTTTCCAAGATGGTGGTGACCTAATTGTATCTCTGATGTCCACTGATAACCAGGTAGAACATTTTGCAAGGAGATGGCTAACCTTCCCTGGACATCTCCTCCTCCATTTGTCATAGTGGACAGGGAGAGGAGCTAAGAGAACATCTGTTAATATCCATCACCCCAACAATATTAAGGCAGAAGGAATCAGGTCTATAGATATACAGCACCCCCACAAAGCAAGAACTGGTGGGGACAGTCTGTAAATACCCACCACCCTAATTATGAAAAGCCTGAAGGGAAGAAGTCAGTAAACACACGTCATCCCCATTATGTGAGACACAGAAGCAAGTGGAAAATCAAATTTACATTTCAAAAACACTCACTCCTCTTGAATCTTAACACATTTGGAGAAATCTTCAATTCTTGCCTCAAAAACCGCAGAGGGGTCCTCAACTGTCGACAACCTAACCTGCTTGGTGTGAGCCTCATTGTAAGTCTGACGGTAATATCTTTCCTCCCAGGGTCAAAGGCCCCAAAGCCTATTCTGCAGTGCTCCTCAGAAGATCACCGTGGTCACCGTGGTCACCCAGTGATGCAGGGTGAGCGCGGGTGCAGGCGTGCGTTTCTCTCCAAGGACTTTTCACTGTGAGGCCAGTTCGACTCTGGATTGCCAATAATGACGGACATTCCACTTTATATCCATCCCTGGTTTCTGTTCCGCTGCGGGCACACTTGGGCAAGACTTCTCACACTTAGTGCTTGACTTACGGGCTCTCTCACAGCAACCACCTCCGTCGACAAGAGTCACGACAAGCCCAGAACTGAAATGCCAACTGAAGAGAAGTGATCTGTTAAGACGGTTTAATTGAAATCTGCCAGTCTCTTCCAATGCCGAGAAATTGATGGCTTTATCTATTCTACCGAATCCCTAAATAGTATTCTCTGAGTCGTTGCTCTTGTTCAACTGAGTGGCTTGCCAACAGAGGGGTAGACCACAGCAAGGAAAAGGTAGAAGTCAACTACCTATTGGTTGGATTGGTTACGTTGACAATCCAGGTGACGTCCATTCATTGGATTGGCTCTGGATTGTACAGGCATTGCCTTTACTGCAGCAGAGAGTGGGTGCTGGGGATGTGAGGAGAGGAGGCAGGGATCTGACTGATCTGAAAGACAGCCAGCACCGAAGCTGCAAAACTCAGAGCGAACGGGCAAACCCCTCAAGGATTGAAAATGAGGATAAACAAGGCAGCAAGACTGTTGGGAATTGGTTGGAACTTCAAAAAAAGGGTTTGGTTAAAATCTTCACATGGAGAAAGATTTGTTGTCAGATTGCATTTCTGTTCAGTGAGTGACCGTTTGGTACCCGAGAGGAGTTTATTTACTGCATCAGCTTGTCATTTGTGGGGTGCTGAGGGTCAGAGGTTTCTCATAGAATTTAGGGAAGGTGCTCTTGAGTGACGTTGAGGTTTCCTGTCCCTATGTGTCCTCAGTGGCAATAGTCTAGGCAGAACCTGAAGCTCTTGTTGCGGTTGTGTGGTGTGACTTCATCTGGGGCAGTGGTAACAAGCTAGGGTAGGGGCTGAAGGTTAGCGCCCTATCCCCATCCCTATTCCATGACTCCCTCCATCCTCGTTCATACCTCCCCCCCACCTCTGCAGCTCCTTGTACTCAAGGGTGCCTGAGGGTAGGGTGAGGCTCAGACAGGATGTCTCTTTATCTGACAGCCATCTGACTGTCCCCATCCAGGTGTTCAGCTGAAGAGTGATCTGGAGTGTTGGGGTGTATTTGGAGTTGGGGAGGGCGAGACTGGAGGTGCGGGAGGGGGGAAGGGAGGGCAGGGGATGTACTGAGCTTGACCATCGCCCACGGGAACCTTCCCCACCCACAGGGAGGAGAGGGGGAAAATCACACAAAGGGACTAAGATCCCAACCTCCCTGTGTCACATCCAGGAAAATGATGAATTTGCCAGAACTTTTGCAAAGAAGTTGTTAGCTTTCCTATGACTGCCAATGATGGACTCCCTAAGCTTCGCTCTCATTGGTGAAACTCTGTGATGGGGAAAACAAATGTTCCTCCATTATCAGAAACATTCCAGGGAAAATGTTCCAGTATTGAAGGGTCCACTGAGTAAAACATTGATTGGCTAAACTATTTAGGAAAAAATACTCTTGTTTAAGCGATATTTATTCCATACTAACCCAGTGGTGTCAAATGCAAGTAAACGTCACAGTTGCCAGGTTAAAGGAATTGGACGGTTACTTACAATAAAGTGTGCAGAGCCACAGGGAAAGGGAGCTAGGATCAATGGGCTGATTGCCCCCTCCCATGTTAATCTGTGCCTTTTCTTAAATACATCCCCTTGAGTTAGAAAGCAGCAGTACAATCTGTAAGAGAAGCAAGGAAACAGCGGTCACTTTGAATTTACAAAGGAGATTTAAAATGCTTGTGTGTGTATGTATGTATGTGTGTGTGTGTGTGTGTGTGTATGTGTATGTATATGTGTAAAAAATGTATATGTGTGTGCATATGTATGTGCACACCTGTATGTGTGCATGTGAGTATGTGCATATGTATTTATGCGTGTGTGCATGTGTTTATGTGTTATGTGCACATGTATGTGTGTTTATGTGTGTGCATGTATCTGCATGTGTGTGTATATGATCATGTGTGTTTATGTATGTGTGTTTGTATGCATATGTGTTTATGTGTGTGTGTTTGTGCGCATGTGTGTGTGTGCACATGTGAATGTGTTAGTTTTAATGTAAGAGAGGGCTGGCCAGTTGCAGGAACCAAGGTAGTTTGAAGGCAGGAGGAGTAGGGAATTGATACAGTGAGCTTCCTGTAAGGAGGCCTGTGTTTCAGATGGAGAATCTCCCTCTCTCCTGACTGCAAAATGAACAATAGCAGAACAGCTGCCAGTCACTGGATGTGCAACACTTTTGAAGGTTTTTAAATGGGTTATGAAGGAAAACATCTAACAGCTCATTTCAAAACACTGAACAGAGAACACCACTACAGACCGATTTAGAACATAATGACCATAGGGGAAATGCTATGAGAACTTAGCAGGCTGATAGCCAAACTCCCCAGGGTTAAATTTTAAGGAGAGATTACACAAACTAGAGTTGTATTCACTAGAATTTCGAAGGTTAAGGGTAATTTGGTGGCAGCTGAGGAAAGTGGAATCGATAGTGGAGTTCCAGAGAAGCTACTTCCATTGGTGAGGGATTTGGGGACTGGAAGCACAATCTAAAGATTAGAAACAGGATTGGTGGATTGAAGCAAAAAATGCTTCCACACGCATGAAGTGAAAGAAGTTTGGAACTCTGTTCCAGAAACAACCATTGATTCTGAGTTAATTGTTGTCTTGATTGTTAACCAAAGGAATTAAGGCAGTAGATGTAGTGAGGTCATAGATCGGCTGTGACGTTGAAGGTGGAACTGGTCTCCTTCTGTTCCTGTGTTCCTAACCTTGCAACCTTGCTCTTCCCATTGACTGATCACGGATTCAAGACCCATCACTCAAGTTCCCTTTTGCAATGACCTGATACCCTGGAGATGTTCCTGGGGGTTTCAGCATTTGGTTTCCTGCCTCTAACCATTCCCCTCCAAATGGCCATTTTCCCCATTATATTAACACATTGGAAACAAGGGATGGAAACAAAACAATTCTTTTAATGACCCTGTGTTTTTTTTTCCCTTCAGGTACTGTTGCTGTGGTAGTCAGAAGACCAATCTTCCATTCCTGGGGCAATACTGGAGGGTTGACAACATCCTAAGTCCCGGGCTCATTGCTGAGGAGTTTCTAGGGCTGGAAAGTCCAGACCCAGCAGTAGTTGGGAGGGGCTGTGGAAGGTGGGTGGAATGAGTTAGAATCTGAGGTACCATCCTCCCACTATAAAGTGGTCACATCATGAGACTGAATCACAGGGATAATGTATTCAGAACATGCATTGGCCTGTGGCTACTTTAGTGCCAGCTTCTGCATTGGGTTTGATCATAGGGTGTCCACCGTTATACAAGTTGTGCCTGGACCACAAACTACTCCTTAAAATCACTGCAGGCACACTCATCGGCTGATAACTTATACCAATATTTAGTGTCAAATAAATGCTAATTAAGGTAAAGACTCCAAACTATAATAGTTGATTTATTTTGATATAGATGTAAACTAATTAGCTAGTTAATTGACTAAAAAACATTTAACATAGGATGTTATCAAAGTGCCATAACAGTTTTGCTCTCGTGCATCTAATTTATGTATCAATAGGTTACAGTTGGTGCGTTGGTATTTTGGTCTGGAGTGTTACGGGGGCACTCCCATGGTTTTACATTCTTGGGCAACCAGATTGGAAAGGCAGGCTTTCCAAATAACAAGTAAAAAGATGAACCCACAGGTATTGCAACAACAACAACCAAAACTGACAATGCCACCCGGTCAACTTTGGTTAGTTTGCTGAACCAGCACAATCACCATAGTGACAGGTTAGGCCTCTACCATTAAGCCATGGTATCCACCCATCTCTGCTGCAGAATGACGCAGGATCTCCTCGTGCACAGAAAGGTTCTGGCTATGGGTCAGTCACAGAGAATTCGAGAGCCCTTAAATTGAGCACTTGTGGAAGTCTGGTCTCAGTAGCAGTCAGATTAGACTCTGTTTAAATCATGTTTAACTGGTTGTGTATGGATTTTTTTTCCGTAAAAAAAAACCTCTCTGTTTCACTTTGAATTGCAAGTAATCTTTCCTGAATTCTGTACTTAATAAATCTATTTCTATATTTGCAATAGATTTGCTATAAAATCTTACCAAATGGAATGACTCTTTGTTTTCTTAATGCAGTCTATCTGTGTCTATTAGCATTAGACTTAACAAGCAATCTGGCATCTTTGGAATACTGAAAGTGGATTGGCTGAATCAGATGACATCACCTGATTCTCCTGTGGGTTTCAACTCATGATAGGTGAAGCAATTATGTCATCAGATGTAAAAACAGGAGATGTGGGTGGGGGAAGCTAGCCAATGGACTAGGCAGTATGAGTGAAAGCTCAGTACCATTGCAGCTCCTACTGTGGGAATGGTCAATGTTTGTTGGGCTCTGAATTCTGTGATTCAGGAAGGTTCCCATCACCAGTTCCTGATCTTTCAGCAGCAAAGGCGGTGGAAGGTCTGCTCTTGTCTGCAGTGCTTCTTGTACTAATGAGATCAGACTGGGTCTTTCCAGCTTTCAGCTCCTGCTGAGTCCTCCTGTGAAGTATACATATACTGAGGAGGTGGGCTTGGACAAGTAAATGGGATTAATATACATAGGTGCTTGTTGGTCAGCATGAATGTGATGGGCTGAAAGGCCTGTTTCTGTGCTGTATGATTCTGACCAAGATTTCATGGAAGAGTGAGGAACAGAGGTCCTTCCTAGGGATGTATTTTGAACTGTTTCCCCAATGAAATGACTTGCTCTTGCAAGTGTCTGAGATATCAGCCAGTGCTCCCTGACTGGGACCAATCCCTGTACTGCATCTGGGAAGGCCTGAGGTTTACCTGTATTTGGGGCTTGGGCTGTATAGGGGGCTTGGCCCTATTAGTGGGCTGTAGACAATGGGTGGTGAACCTTTGGGCTGCTCTGTCACCAGCGTGGGCTCTTACAGAGGGTGGAGGATGTGGGAGAGGGGGAGTGTATACGTGAGCAGGAATAGGTAGGGCCTAATGTGGAGGGATTGGGAAAGAGTTGCTTGAGAGTCAGGGAATGCCTTTGGCACTGGGAGAGACCTGGGAAGTGCATGCTCGATACTCCAAGCTGTTCAGTCAACTTTTAATTTTTTTTAAACCTATGTCAATTTGGTGATTGTTGAAGGGGTTGGTGTTCAGAATCATACAGCACAGAAATGGACCTTTTTGGCCCACCTCATCCATGTTGGAAGCCTTATCTACGCTAATCCCACTTCCCTGCATTAGGCCAGTTGCCTTTCCTGTCCAAACATTGCAAGGTCACTCCAGACAACCACCACCCTCTGTATGGGGGGGGAAAAAACTCAACACTCATATCTCCTTTTATATTTTTTTCCTCTTAAAATAAACTTATGTCCTCCAGTTCCATACTACTCCACCCTGTTGGGGAGATAAGACAAATGGTCAGCCCTATCTATGGCCCTCATAAGTTTTATAAACCTCCTGTAAGCTCACTCCTTGGTTTCCTGTGTTCCAGTGGGAATAAACCCAGCCTATTCAATCTCTCCTTATAACCACAGCCCTCCATTCCAGGCAACGTCCTGGTGAATCTCTTCTGCACACTCTCTCTATTGTTACCACATCCTTCCTGTAGTGCGGTGACCAGAACTGAACATAATACTTCAAGTGCAGTCTAACCAATATTTTGTACAACTGCAATATGATGTCCCAAGTCTTATCCTCGACATCTTGGTGTATGAAGGCAAGCATGTCAAATGCCTTCTTCACTACCCTATCCACCTGTGTTGCCACTTTCAGGGAGCTATGGACCTGCGCCCCAAGGTCCCTCTGTATGTTGAAGTTCTGAAGGTTCCTGCCATTTTTTCTGTACGTCCTACCAGAGCTTGACATCCCAATGTCATTATTTCATGCTTATCTAAAGATACACCAGAACATGGATCAGCTGGAAGGTTGGGTGGATTGGAGCAGATGGAATTTAATCCAGACAAACTTCTTCACTATCAATGACTCCAACATTTGTGTTGTCTGCAAACTTACTAATCAGACAACTACTTTCTCATCCAAATCATCAGGTTCTTGATTGGTAAGGGGGTTATGGGGAGAAGGTGGTTGAGAAAAAAAAACAGCCATGATCGAATGGCGGAGCAGACTCAATGGGCCAAATGGCCTAACGCTTCTCCTATATCTTATGGTTTAAGTCATTTTTAACAAGGTTGCAGATTTCCCTCTTACACAACCACCACAACATTTGGAGAAAGTGGTTTTCAAATGAGGTTAGCTACTTATTTCTACTTCTATTACTGCTTGCACACATCCTTAAGGCTTGCCATGTGTCAGAATAAAATGAGGAGCTTGTCCTTCATCTTTGGTGTTGCAGAAGCAGTGTTCACTCAGTGTAGCGAGTGTCCCACTGCAAGCCTGCTGTGCCTTGGAGATGGTGAAAAAACTTTGGGCTGTCAGGAGGTGAGTCATTCACCACAGGATACTCAATCCTTGGCTCACTTTTGCAGTTGGACTAATTCTGTGGCTGGTGCAAATGACTTTCCCAGTTAATGACGACACTTCCCCAGGGTGCCATTGGTGTGAGTGGGGGAAATTTGGCAAAGATGTTGTTCAGGGGACCTGAGGGGGAGGGGGGAAGGAGATAGTTGGAACTGTGGCTGCTTCTCACGTGGACACCTCAAGCAAGCAAGAAGAATTTCAGAATCAGAATCAATTTTATTATAACTGTCTTGTGACGTGAAATCTGTTGTTTTGCAGCAGCGGCACAGTGCAAAGACATAAAATTACTATAAATTACAAAATAAATAGTAGGAAAAAAGGAACAATGAAGTAGTCTTCATACATTCATGAATCATTCAGAAAACTGATGGTAGGGTTACAGTTCCTCCATTATTTTTAATTTTTAACCATAAATTCCAAGTCTGCCTGAAGGGGAAAGAGCAATGGGTACCAGTTTTGGTGATCTTGGTGCAAAGAGAACAAGATACTATCCTTGTATTAAGCTAACCTGCAGGGGAAGGTAAACATCTGCCCCGATAGCTGTCGGATTAGTGATCAATCCATCTTCTGTTTACCAGCACTGTTATCATCTGGAGGATGCACTTAATAAGCCACAAGAACCCTATAGTGCTTTCAAAAACTAATCAGCTTTAATACTGCTATAATGTTTACAAAGCATAACTACAAATGGTAAGCAAGCATCCTGGAATTACTACCAGTGTTGTGAATAACTGCTGATGGAGCACTACTCCAAACAGTTCAATTTGTGTGTGGCATCTGTTGCACAAATCTAGTCTCAAAGCTAGAACAAAGTAGTTTAATTGGCATGCCAAGCAGCTACTTGATCCCCCTGTCAGCTCATTGTAAGTACAGTGTCTTCCATCGACATAAATGCACTGCAGTGCCTCTGGAAACTCCGACCATAAAGGACAAGGTGGATGGGAACACAATGAACTTCCAAATGGTCCTACAATTTACACACACTCCTGATCTGGTCTGGTTTTACTGAACTATTGACTAGACTGGGGGGTGGGAGAGGAAACAAAATCAGTGCTTGAAAGCATTTTGTGTGTTGCAAAAAATTCTAGAGACCATCACCTTCCTAAGGTCAACACCCAGGGTCCAAGGCTGACGTAACTGGTCTGACTTGGTCTGCATTGAATTTATCAATTTTACTTTCAATAGCCAACTGAAGAAATAAGGTGAATCGCACAAGAGTGAAAAATCGTTCTGAGACTGAGTTTAAAAGGTAGTTGGTTCCTGGAGAATATAAAAGACAGTAAGCAGAGTTTTGGGAGCTTTTGGAGAGAATGGGATGGACTTTGTATATCGATCACCCTAAATGTTTACTCACTCCACTAGTACAAAGTGGCCGCTGTGTATAACATCCACAAAATGCCCTGTAGTTACTCCCTTGGCTGCTCTAACACCATCTCTCCAAACCTGGCACCACCACTGCCAAGGGATTCAAGTGTACAGGAACACCACTGCCAGGATGTGCACTGTCCTGACTAGGTAACACATCATTGTCTTTTGTTGCTGGGTTAACTTCTGGAACTACTTTCTTCGCTGCACTGTGAGCACCTTCACCACACAGTCAAGCTGTTCAAGAAGGCGTCTCACCACGACCTTCTCAAGGGCAATGAGGGATGGGCAATAAATGCTGGCCTTGCCAACAATGACCAGATGCTAAAATGAACATTACAAAAAGGTAATGATTGAGCACAGAAAGGGAGGGAATTCCCAGAGTTCAGGACCCAGGCAGCCGAAGGCATAGCTGGCAGCAATACCATGATAAATCCTGGGATACGCAAGGTGCACAGAGGTCTCAGGTGGTTGGAGAAGGCCACCGAGTCGGGGAAGAGTGAAGATTACAGGGTGTCTGAAAACAAAGGAGTTAACAAACCTTTAAGGGGAAGTTTATAAAATTATGAGAGGCAGATGGTATCTTTTTCCCAGTGTTGAATTGTCTAATACTAGAGAGCATACATTTAAGGTGAAAGGGGGGTAAGTTCAAAGGAGATGTGTGGGGCAGGTTTTGTACACGGAGTGGTGGGTGCCTGGAATGTGCTGTCAAGGGTGGTGGAGAAGGCAGTTACGATAGAGGTGTCTAAAAGGCTCGTAGATAGGCACATGAATATACAGAGAATGGAGGGGTATGGACCATGTGCGGGCAGAAGGGATTAGATGTCATTAGCTTAATTAGTTCGGCACAAAATCGTGGGCTGAAGGGCCTGTTCCTCTGCTGCACTGTTCTATGGTAGAAGCTGACACGATAACAACGTATAAGAGGCATTTAGACAGGCACATGAACAGGCAGGGAATGGAGGGATATAGACCACATGTGGGCAGATGGGGCATTGGTTTAAATTGGAATTGTGGTTGGCACAAACGTTGTGGGCCGAAGGGCCTGTTGCTGTGCTGTACTGTTCTACGTTCTAAATGTTATGGTATCATTGGATCAGGAGCCACCACAAGTCAGCAAGCACGGGGCTGGCGAGATCTTGGGCACAGTTTCAGAATGGCTTAAATCTTTGTGATGTGGAAGTTGGAAGGTCAGTTGGGATTGTTTGGGAATCATCAGATTTTGGACTGACTAAGGCGTAGTTGAGTGTTTCAGCAGCGGGTGGGTGGGAGTTGGATTCCTGATCCCTTTCCCAACGTGATCTTGTGATCATTTCTGCTCAACACATTGAACCTTAATTTTCTGGTTCTTGTGCTTGGAAATGCAGGCAGTCAGGACCACTCCAGATGTGGTTCCTCGTTCACCATCTGACGAGTGGGTCAAACCAATGCCCTTCCCAATGATCCAAAAAACAAGATTCCGCCGTTTCCATTCTGGGAAAAGCATCTGATTATAACCTACCTCAATTTTCAGCCCAGTATTTGACATGTCAGTGCACATCTCCCATTCCGCTAAGGAGACAATGTCATTGAATAAGACAACAGCCTCCTAATCCATGGTATGGGTCAGGATTAGGAATAGGATTGCAGCTTCCGTTCTTGGGTTAAAGTTGGTAGATATATAATGTAATTGGCTTCTATCCTTTCTCATGGTCTGTATCCTCAGAGTACCTTTTCCAAATGGTTAAAGTGACCCATTCATTATTAAAGAAAGTGGCTATCTATGCTCAAGCTTGTTAAGGATGTCAGTCCAGTGTACACAATCAACAAGTGCGTGTGGCTATCTGGTCACTGGGGAATCATATGTTTAGAAATTGGACTTTAGCACCTGTTTGGCTCACAAAAAGGGTAATGTTTGATTTGGGGAGGAACCTCCAAAAATCACACATTTACCTTCTTAAAAATTCAGTAGGATGGTTTTTACCCTGGATTCCTGTGTTGAACATGACCCGTCTGGTTTCTGACTGCAACTCCCTGCAGAGATCACAGCTGCTGTGTCGTGCCTGCCAATGATTGTTGGAAGCGGGTCAGAGCTGTAATGAACTCTCTCCCACTGGCAGCCACGGGCTTCCATGGAGGAGGGGAAAACACTGGGTGGAGGGGAGGGGGGAGCAGGTTGGAGAACACTTGCCTTCATTTTGTGTGTCCCACTGCTCCCACACCCCTGCAACTGACCTCGTGGATGGAGTTTGCTTTCCAGAGGTGGCCCTGCACAACTGAGAGGCCTGGACCCATGGTTCAGGCAGAGGTCACAGTGGACCTGTGATGTGCAAGAGATCTTTATCTCTTTATATTTATTAGTCACATATACATTGAAACACACAGTGAAATGCATCTTTTGCATAGCGTGTTCTGGGGGGCAGCCTGCAAGTGTCGCCACGCTTCCGGCGCCAACATAGCATGCCCTCAACTTCCTAACCTGTATGTCTTTGGAATGTGGGAGGAAACCGGAGCACCCAGAGGAAACCCACGCAGACACGGCGAGAACATACAAGCTCCTTACAGACAGCAGCAGGAATTGAACCCGGGTCACTGGCGCTGTAATAGCGTCACAGTAACCGCTATACTACCATGCCTGCCCAATGAGGGGTAAAGATAGGGTAGATGGTCATTCTTTCTCCCCCAGGGTAGAGGATTCTAAGACTAGAGTGAATAGGCTTAAAATGAGAGGGAAAAGCTTTAAAGGGGACCTGAGGAGCAAGTTTTTATCCCCCACACAAAGTGGTGGGTGTATGGAACGAGCTGCCAGATGTGGTGATAGAGACAGGTACAATTTCAACATTTAACCTACATTCAGACAAGTTCATGGATAGGAAAGGTTTGGAGGGATAAGGACTTAAATATAGGCAAATGGGATTAGCTCAAATAGACATCTTGGTCGGTATGGACAAGTTGGGCCAAAGGGCCTGTTTCCATGCTATATAACTCTTTCAATCTATGAAATAGTCAGTAGGTGCAATGCTTTCCTTTAGAAAGACTATGGGTCCCATCCATGGTCAATGTCCCAGTGGAAGCAGGAGACCAAAGCACTGGATGGCATTAAGTTAGGCTAACCGCTACACTACCATGCCTGCCCTAAATTACCATGAGAGCCGGCAATATGCACAGCCTTGAAAGCTCGGTCAAGTGGCAACACAACGATGCCCCAGTCAGAACCCTTTAATTCACCCCTCCTGCTGACCTGCTGTGAGATTGCTTCTGGGTCATAGGTTGTATGTCATTGTTTCAAGTTCTGCTGCTAAGGCAGAGATGTCTGTTGTCCAGTCCAGCCCAAGTTCCCACTCGATGGGACTTCCACATGAAGTGGTCTGCACCTTATTAACACGTGCACATAATGGCCTTCAATTATGATTTGCACCTCAAGCAAAAACAGGCACCACGCGCTCCAATTTCTAGATTCATGGAGATGTGAAGGCACAGAAGGAACGTTAATTATTCCTTTGAATCCCTGTCAGCTCTCTGCAACCGACCCCAATGTTTCCATTCCTCCACAGCATTTACCTTATCCTTGCAAACCATTTTCCTTCAAGTGCCCATCAAATTCCCTTCCAAAGGTTCTGATTGACAGGCAGGTGGAGATAGAATTATCAAGCTTTAAAATGAAATATAAATTCCTTGGTCTTTTGGGGCCTTAAATCTCTCCCTATGTACCCTGTCTAAGATTGGTCACAACCTTGTCCATCTTACCAAACCTCCCCTCATCCTTTTGTGCCCCAAGGAGAATAACTCTGGCTTCTCCAGTCTAGTCATGATCCATGGAGTAATCCAGCGCAGAAACAGGCCCTTTGGCCCAACTCGTCCATGCTGACCATGGTGCCCACCAAGCTAGTCCCATTTGCCCACATTTGGCCCATATCCCTCTAAACCCCTTCTATCCATGTACTTATCCAAATGTTTTTTGAATATTGTTATTGTACCTGCCTCAACCACTTCCTCTGGTAGCACGTTCCACATACGCACCACCCTCTGCGTAAAGAAGTTGCCCCTCAGATCCCGTTTAAATCTTTCACCTCTTACTTTAAACCGATGCCCTCTAGTTTTTAGTTGCCTTTCCCTAGGGAAAAAAAGATTGTGTGCATTCACGCTATCAATACCCCACATGACTTTATACACCTCTATGAGGTCTCCCCTTAATCTCCTACGTTCCAAAGCTGTCAAAGTCCCAGCCTGCCCAACCTCTCCCTATAACTCAGGCCCTCAAGTCCTGGCAGCATCCTTGTAAATCTTCTCTGCACTCTTTCCAGTTTAATGATGTCTTTTCTATGACAGGGCAATCAAAACTGAACACGATACTTCAAGTGTGGGCTCACCAATGTCTGGTGCAACTGCAACGTGATATATCCTTCTATCCACCCAGCGCTCTATTTCTGTCTGTGTTTAGCTGTGTATTTATCTCCCTTTGCCTTACCTATTTATATTCATTTGTCTATCCATCCATCTATCTGAAATAGCCATAGGTATCTTTATGAAACTATTAAATTATAAAATAATTGAAGCCTCCATGCAGAGCCAATGATGGGAAAATTTCCCTTTAGGGCACAGTGATAAGAAAAAAAAATCCCACTAACTGTTGCCGTGACAAAACGTGCACTAATCGCCTTAAGATAATTCCTTTATTGTTAAATCAGATTCCAACAGGAGCAGTACAATTCGCAACATCAGTGTTAAAAGCTGGAAAATTGGTTTAGGCTGAAAATTAACATTTGCAAGGAGGAAAGCAGTCTAATAGAATCATTGCATTTCCAGAACACTCACATCTACCACAGATGCGCTGTTGAAATGCCACACTGGACAAATGCATTTATTTTTGGAGACACGAGACTGCAGATGCTGGAATCTGGAGCAACAAACAATCTGCTGGAGGAGCTCAGTGGGTCGAGCAGCATCTGTGGTGGGAGGGGGGAAGGGGAATTGTTGAGGTTTTGGGTCAAAACCCTGCATCAGGACCAAATGTTTTTGTTTTGCAGCTTTGAGCGTCTGGCTTGAATGGGACTGATGAACATTAAAATATCGCAACCAGATGTCATCTGTGCTGTTTCTCTCCAGGTGGGAATATTGCCTCTGATTGGGCTTTTGCTTCTCTTGCACAACTTTCCTTCATCCTAACATGGAACCTTCAGTTACCATGACACTAAGGTCATAGAGTCACAAGAGCCGTACAGAACAGAAACAGGCCTTTTGGCCCACAAGTTCATGCTGCCTCTTGTACCTACCTACACCAATCCCATTTACCCACATTAGGTCCGTGGCCTTCTGTACCTTAGCAATCCAAGTACTTTCTCCATGCTTCTTAAATGTTGTGAGAGTATTTGCCTCCATCACTCCTTTTAGGCAATGTATTCCAGACTCCAATTACCCTCTGTGAATTAAAATTCCCCCTCAGATTCTCTCTGGACATCCTACCTATCACCTTAAACCTCTTGTCTTTGACACTCCCACCATAGGGAGATTTTTACTATCTACCCTATCTAGAACATAGAACAGTACAGGCCCTTTGGCCCACAATGTTGTGCCGACCTTTAAACCTCACCTAAGATTATCTAACCCCTTCCTCCCACATATCCCTCTATTTTGAATTCCTCCATATGCTTATCTAGTAATCTCTTGAACTTGACCAATGTGTCTGCCTCCGCCCCAGGCAGCGCATTCCATGTCCCAACCACTCTCTGGGTAAAAAATCTTCCTCTGATATCTCTCTTGAACTTCCCACCCATTACTTCAAAGTCTTCATAAGCCTTCATTTATACCCTTCATAATTTTATATACATCTATCAGATCATCCTTCAGCCTCCTCCACTCCAGATAAAACACACCCACTCTCTACTTTAGAAGCATAATGCTCCAATCCAAGGCAACGTTCTGGTGAACTTCCTCTTAACCCACTCCATCATCAAAGTTATGCTTTGGCCTCTCCATAGCCCTGTGCTTCCCTCCAGCTCTGCAGACTGGTGGGATTTTCCAAGCCCCTTGCTCATCCTCCAAATTTAAATGCTCCACTGTCGCCGGCCACACCTTCAGCTGCCAAGCCCTAGGGTAGTGGAAAATCTGTGACACAGAAGGAGGCCATTTAGTTCATTCTGATAAAGAAGAGACACCCAGCTAATCCCACTAGTTCTGTAATACCTGGAGGTCACAGTTCTTCAAATGCATATCCGAGTACTACTTAAATGCACTGAGAATAAACACGAAGCTCCGAAATCCCCTCACTAAACCTCTCTACTTCTTGCCTTGGTCAGTGGGGTGGATTTTAAGTCAGACCTTCGAGGGGATATGACTTAAAATCCACCCCATTGACCAAGATTTAGATACCAATTGTATGATTCAAAGTCAAAGTACGTTTGATAACACTCCTGAGTAGTGTTTTTGGAATACTTTACTGCATTAAAGATGCCAGTTAATTGTAAGTTGTTAATTGAACATTTAATAATACGGAAATGAAAGTCTTGAAACCCTTTGTCAACAAAAAATTTAGGTTTGGAACTAGAGAAACAAAGGACTGCAGATGCTGGAATCTAGATGAAAGGGGAGGAACACAGCAGGCCAGACAGCATCCATGGAGAAAAGCAGGTGGTCAACGTTTCGGGTCAGGACCCTTCAGGACTGAAGATAGGGAAAGGGTGAAGCCCAATATATAGGAGGGAAAAGCAGAGCAGTGCTCTGTTAGGGAGAGGTTGCCCATTGAAGCCAAACATTCTCACTTCACCTTTAATTCAGTGTTTTGTAACATTGTTAAATTACTCGCAGTGCTCTGGGTGGTAAGAGAGACTTCCTCATGCCGCCTTACCCTGTTTGCATCTGCCTTTGACAGAAAATGCAGATGCTCCTTAAAGCCATGAGGGTGTCCTGTCCCATTACGAGTCCCCATTCCCACACCCATTAATCTCCACGCCTTTCAACGTACCACCACACCCCCAGTCCAGATCAAGGTAAGGCATCATTTAGGCTATAGAAGTTGGAGAATGCTCTGAAATGGGACCAAAATGGAAAACATGTGTCCCCATAGATCTGCACTGTAGCCTCAACTAATAACTATATTAACAATTTAGATAAAACACTAGCAAGTCATACATCAGGTCTGTCAATGGCACTAAGATTGGTGGTATTGTAAGTGGCGTAGACAGGAGCATAAAATTATAAAGACATTGATGGATTAGGTGAGCGGTCAGAAGCAGCAGATGGATTTCAAACATGGGAAGTTTGAGGTCCTCTGTTTTGGATTATAAGGATAGATCCAAGTTAAGAGGACTGGCGATCCAGAGGAATTTTCAGGTCCTTGTGCACATTCAACACAGTCTTTTTCCCATGAAGGGGACTGATAACTAGAGGGCATAGGTTTAAAGTGAGAGGACAAAGATTTAAAAAGGACTGGAGGAGCAACTTCTTCATGCAGAGGGTGGTGTGTATATGGAATGACCTGCCAGAGGAAGTGGTTGAGGGAGGGACAATAACAACATTTAAAAGACATTTGGATAAGTACGTGGACAAGGTGGGGTTTAGAGGGATATGGGCCAAATGCAGGGAAATGGGACTAGCTTGGTGGGCACCTTTGTTGGCATGGATCAGTTGGGCTGAAGGGCTTGTTTCCACGCTATATCATTCTATTACTCTATGTCACTAGAATAATATATTCGTGTATTAACATCTGGAGGGCTCGAATATATAGTGTGGGAGATATTGCAACACCAGGGACCTGGTGAGATTGCTGCTGAAGTAATTTGTATTCTGCACAACGTACCTTAGAAAAGGTATCTTGGCTTTGGGAAAGAGGCTGGCACAGATTTATTTCAATCTTACTCTGGTTCCCAAGGCTAAAATATGAGGAGAGATTCATTCAACAAGCAATGACCATTCACATGCATACTGTGGCTGGGTATCCTGAGGTGAATATGTCACCACTTGGCTCCTCAAAGTCTTCTGTGAGCCACCAGTCAGGAGTGCGATGGAATACTCTCCACCTGCTGGGATGACTGAAGCTCAAACAACACTCAAAGCTTGACACCGTCCATGGCAAAGCAGCCCACTCGATCATCACTGTAACTATTCTTTCCCTCTACCTCCAGAGCACAGTGACTGCGTTTTGCACCACCCACAAAATACACCGCAGTTTCTCGCCCAGGCTACCCCAGCTGCACCTCCCAAACCTTTGGTTCCTACCACCAAGAGGAACAAGAGCCATGGGTACCTGGGACCACCACCAGCTGCAAGTTCCCCTTTAAGTCGCTCCTCAACCTGTCTTGGAAATGTATCGCCATTCCTTCCTTGTCGCTGGATCTAAATCCTGGAACTCTTCCCCCCCCCCACCTTCACCAGAAGAACTGCAGTTCAAGATGGTAACTCAGCATCACATCCCATGAATAAATATGGTATGATCCTGGCCTCCAACTCAAGCTAAGTTTTTTTTGGAAGGCTTTCAATGGGTCTAGTAAGAGAGATGCTTGTCATAAACACAGTGCAGCAAAGGAACAGGCCCTACGGCCCAGGAAATTTGTGTCGAACTAATTACACTAGTAATTAAATGTCTAATTAAACTAATCCCTTCTGCCTATGTCTGTATCCCTCCATTCTCTGCACATCCATGTGCCTATCTAAGAGCTTCTTAAACACCTATATTGTACCTGCCTCCACCACCACCCCTGGCAGCGCATTCCAGGCACCCACCACTCTCTGTGTGGGGGGGGGGGGGGGGAGACTTGCCCCGCACATCGCCTTTGAACTTTCCTCCTCTCACCTTAAATGCATGCTCTCTGGTATTAGGCATTTCAACCCTGGGGAAAAAGATACCAGCTGTCTCTATCTCTGCCTCTCTCAATCTTATAAACTATCAGGTCTCCCCTTGGCCTCAGCCGTTCTAGAGAAAACAACCCAAGTTTGTCCAACCTCTCCTTATAGCACATGCCCTTTAATCTGGGCAACATCCTGGTAAACCTCTTCTGCATCGTCTCCAAAGTCTCCACATCCTTCCTATAATGGGGTGACCAGATTATATGCAATACTCTAGATGCAGCCTAACTAGAGTTTTATAAAACACATTTACCTTCCCTATGCAGGCTGTGGCACTCAGTTGCAGCACCTCTCCACCTAAGGGCTTGGAAGGGGAACTTGATGTTGATGTCACCCATTGGGTGAGCAGCCATTAATACCCACTTTGCTTCAATGGCAGCTATAAAACACACAGAATTGGCAAAAGCACAGAGCGTGGTGCCTGCATGATAGATTCATAGTTGGATACGCAGAATCATACCTTACTGCTGACCCCAATACACCTTGCTGCTGATGAATAAAACATGAGGCTAGAGTGAGAAAATACACCATTTCAGGACTGTTGTTTAAAAAAGGGACCAGGTCTACAGCAGGCCACTTAGTTCAACTCAGTTCTGTGGTGGGAGAGCTACTGGAAACATCGACCTGGGATGGGAATAGCACTCACCTGAGGAAAGCGGATTAGTTATGGCAAGCCATCATGGATTCATTGAGACAAATCATGCTCAATTTGATAGAGATTTTTGATGAGGTAATAAAGAGGGTAATGCAGTTGATGTGGTGTACATGGGCTTCCAGTAGGTTATTGAAAAGGTGCCACTTAACAGGCTTATCAGCAAAATTGAAGCACACTTCCCTGGCATAAACAGTACATTGTTAGATTGGATATGAGGTTGGCTAGGTAACGGACAACAGAGGGTTGTGGTAAATGATCGTTTCTTGTACTGGAGGAAGGTGAATGTCCAAATTCCTCAGGGATCTGTGCTGGGGGCATTGCTCTTCTCAACCTATATTAATGGACAGGGTGCAGTCTTTGAGGATGATAACATGTCCAGTGTGAACCGTGAAGAGGATGGTGATAGATTGAAGCAGGGTTTATACATACTGGTGGAATGGGCAGACGTGTGGCAGATGAAGGAGAAATCTGAGGAGCTGCATCTTGAATGAGGAGGGTGAGTTTAGAACACAGGATACTGTTTTAGAAGCCACCCACACATGATGCTGGAAACACTCAGCAGATCCCGACTGTTGAGTCCAGATGAAGGATCTCAACCCGAAACGTTGACTGTCCATTTCCCTCTGTAGATGCTGCCTGACCCGCTGAGTTCCTCCAGCATTTTGTACATTGTTCCAGTTTCCAGCATCTGCAGTCTCTTGTGTCTCCACTGTTTTAGGAGTGCAGAAGTAGAGGCACGTGTGTGTTTGTGTGTGTCCAGATCATTGAATGTAGCAAAGAACGTTGAGGAATTGGTCGATAAGGCATACCTAATTCTGGACTATATTACTAGAAGCATAGGGAATAAAAGCAGAGAAATTATGCTGAACATTTCTAAAGCTTCAGTCTTAACTGGAGTAACATGTTTAATCCTGTTTGCTGCATTACAGGAAGGATGTGGAGCCATTAGGGGGCCCCAGAGGAGATTTGCGTGAATGTTTCCTGGGCTTAAGGGACTTTGGGGTAAGGTTGGAGAGGTGTGGTCTGTTTCCTATGGAAAACATAGAACAGTACAGCACAGAACAGGCCCTTTGGCCCACAATGTTGTGCTGTCATAGCTAATCCCTCCTACCTATAGAATGTCCATTTTCTTCTCATTCATGTGCCAATCCAAGCCCCCCTTAAAAGCCCCCAATGAATTTGCCTCCACCACCCTATCAGCAACGCATTCTAGACATCCACCACTCTCTGAGTAAAAAAAAACACACCCCTCACGTCTCTTCTGACCTTACCCCCTCTCACCTTAACTGCATTCCCTCTGGTATTGGATCGCTTAATAATGGGAAAAAGATATTGTTTGTCCACCCTATCTATGCCCCTCATAATTTTATACACTTCTGACAGATCACCCCTCCTCTGCTCCAGAGAAAAGAGCCCAAGTTTGTCCAACCTCTCCTTATAGCACATGCCCTCTAATCCAGGCAGCATCCTGGTGAACCTCCTTTGCACTGATTGGAGATTTGACAGAAGTACATAAAGTGACAAGGAGTCTGGATAAAGTGGGGCAGTGGGAGGCTGTTGCCACTGATGGAGCGGTCAAAGGCAAGAGGTTTCAGGTGTAAAACAAAAAAAAAGTTAGTAGTAACTCGGAAAGATATTTCCAATGTAGCATGTGGTTAGAATCTGGAATTCTCTGCCTACAGCCTTCATGGAGACGGGTTCCAGGAGAGAACTGGATAAATATATGCTGGGGAAAAGTTTGCAAGGCTACAGGAAAAGGGCCTGTGGTTGGAAGTGAATAATTTCTCTGGTAGAGAGGGAACACAATGGGCTGATTGGCCTTTGTTTTTGAGATATCTGGGACTGTATGGTACGAGGCCTGGGAACGTGGTGCTTACTTGATGCGTACACTCAAGGTGTTGCTGCACACGTTGATTGCATTTGCCCTGTCCGAGACCCCAATTCCAGTTTTACATCCTAACTGGGTTGCCAGCACAGGGCCCAAACTACAGCTCCAACCTTCTATAGCAGCTTGGCACTCCAAGGTCAGTGACTGAGGTGTGGCCCCTTCCTCTGGACACCTGGGTGTGGCCCCTGGGTCCCTCCACCCTCATTGGGCCCATTCTCATGTCCACAGGTTTAACATACGATATATCTTTGTTAGTCACATGAACATCGAAACAGACAGTGAAATACATCTTTTTTTTGTTACTGAGGGGCAGCCTGCAAGTGTCGCCATTCTTCTGGTGCCAACATAACATGCCCACAGCTCCTAACCTGTACTACTTTTTGGAATGTGGGAGGAAACCAGAGCACCCGGAGGAAACCCGCGCAGACTCATGGGGAGAACGTGCAAACTCCTTACAGCGACCGGAATTGAACCCGGGTCGCTGCTGCTGTAATAACGTTACACTAACCGCTACACTACCGTGCCTGGCCACGTGGCCTGTAATCCAATTCTTCATATCCAAGTCCCTGTTCCCTGATCTTTGCCCTCAGAAGAACTTTCTTTTCTATTTTCCTATGACATAGAAGGAAGCCATTTGGCCTATTAAGCTTATGCCAGCCCTTGGATCATTCCCTCCCCACAACTCTCCCACAACCCCCTCTATGAGGGAGTAATTTACAGCTGCTTGTCTTCTGCTGATGAGGGAACTAGTACTATGTTCAGTCCCCTTAAAGTGGTGACACAGCTGTGATAATATTCATTTGGATAACATTTGATCCCAATCTTTAAGAGCATAGACAGGGTGAATGCACACAGTTCTTTTCCCCAGGGATGCGGAATCAAGAACTAGAGGACATAGGTTTAAGGTGAGAGGGGAGAGATTTAGTAGGAACCTGAGGGGCAAATTCACCCAGAGGGTTGTTCATATATGGAATCAGCTGCCAGAGGAAGTGGTTGAGGCAGGTACATGAACAACGTTTAAAAGACACTTGGGCAGGTACATGGATAGGAAAGGTTTGGAGGGATAAGGGCCAAATGCAGGCAAATAGCACAAGCTTAGATGGGCATCTTGGTCTGCATGGACCAGCTGGGCAGAAGGGCCTGTTTCTGTGCTGGATGACTCTATCACTCTGAAAGGTGGCATGACTATTTGAGCAAGCGCAGGGAATTCTTCTCAGTGTCCTGAACCCAATGCTCATCCCACAAGGAAAGCCAATGATCCAGTCATTACCACCTTTCAGTTTTGAGGAGCTTGCTGTGCGCAAATTAGCTGCTGTGTTTCCGATACCGAATATTTTTTTTAAAAAGTAGCTAATTGACTGTAGAGTTCACTGTGTTGTTAAGTCAAACTTCATGCTGTTAACATAAAAATTGATAGACCATTAAGATAATGAATATGTAATATCCATGTGTCCATGTTATTGGCTGCAGCCAATTTTATTGTACTCGATCACGCTGTACACATGGTATTAACTTGTGGTGAACACTGGGGTAAGGAAAACTAACAATTGCCTCTTTATGATATTTAGTTTCACTGAATATTGATCTCCTCATGATTGGTAGAAATTCTCATTCAGGAAGATAAATATATCAAGGACCAGTTGAAAGTTCTGTGGATTAGTCAGTGTGAGCTCAAGTCAATGCCAAACGATGACCCTTCGTTCGTGATTTCTTATCGTTGTACTTTGGCTAACGAGTGGTCTCACACCATGATGTGTTGTTTGATTCCAGTATCAACAGACAAGGCATCATTGACTTAAAATAAAGCCAGGAAATGCTGGTCAGGAAGCAATGGCGGAAAGGGAAACTGCACTTTCGTTTCAGGTGGACGGCTTTGCACCGGAATAGGGAGAAGTTTGAAGGTAAACTAGTTTTAAGGTTTGAGAGGAAGGAAGTAAGGAAGAGCGAATGTAAGGGAGTGTCTGTGGCAGTGTGGAAGGCAGGAGCGATCAGGGCAAAGATGAAATAGGAAGAAAACGAGAAGAAGCGTAGAATCCTAGACTTGTACTGCAGAGAAACGAGCCCTTTCAGCCTATCTCATCTAATTGCATTTGCCCGCATTAGGCCCATATCCTGTGACTCCTTTCCTAGGTAACAGAAGATGTCTGTGATTGCCTTCTTGAGGCAGCACCTCATGTAGATTTTTTTCGATGGTGGGAAAGGATGTGCCCGTGATGTGTTGGGCTCGAGTCCACTACTCTCTGCAGCTTCTTACGTTCCTGCCCATTTGAATTGCCGTCCCAGACCATGATGCAACCTGTCAGGATACGTTCAACAGTACATCCGTAGAAATTTGTTAGTGTTCGGTGACACGCCGAACCTCCTTAACCTTCTAAGAAAGAAGTTCTAAATTGCCCCTGGTGTGTAGGTGGTTGGTAGAACCTGGGGGAATTTAATCAGAATGTGGGAAGAATAAAATAGGACAGAGTAGGATTAGTGGACTTGATGGACCAAAGACCCTATTTCCATTTTGTATCTCTCTATGACTCTCTAAGATGGTAGCATCAATACAGAAACCTGCCAGGGAACCAGCTCTCTTTGAATTTTCTTCCCTTTGGATGAGGCAATTTCTTTTCTTTTCAGTACTTGCCAATATCTCTCCTAAGCATTTGCCATTAAAAGTTGTCTTTGCAACTGCTTTGGTTAAATAAAAAAAATCACAATGGGCAGAGTGTAAATTAAAATGAGGATGAGTTTGATTAGTCACCAATTAGAACTAATTAAGATTAAAATAAACGTGGTTGGCAATTAAAAACTAATTAGTTGCACCTGGTGAAATATTGGTTGTGATGTTGGCTTCAGTATTAAAGGAAAATAATTGGTGGTTGAGTGAATTTTTTCTTCTATTTAAGGATAGTTTGCAAATTGGTCTCAGAGGGAATTTTTATTCCAATATCTCTCCTGGAAGGGTTTGATATTTTATTTCTTTTGTATTTTGTCCAGATGTCAGCAAATGTGTGTCCAAATGATCTGCCTGCATGATTTCCCTCTCTCTGTCTGCCCATCTACCTCTCTGTCCCTTCATTTCTCTCTCACTCTCTGTCTCTGTTTGCCACTTTCTCTCTCCCTCCCTCCATTTGCCTGCCTGACACTCTCTCTCTCTCTCTCTGTCTGACTCTCTCTCTCTGCCTGACTCTCTCTCTCTCTCTGTCTCTCTGACTCTCTCTCTCTCTCCATCTTCTGTGTGTCTTGCTCTGTATGTCTCTCTGTGTGTTTCTCTTCCCCCTCTCTCTCTTTCCCCCACTCTCCATTTGCCTGTCTCTCTTTCCCCCCTTTCTCCCCCCCCTTTCTCCCCCCATCTCTCTTTCTTGCCCCCTCCCCCCCCTTGGTCTGGCACTGACAGTGTTGGGCTGCTCTCCTGCACTTGACCCAGGCAGCCATTCTTCATCCATGGCTCCAGATGGTGAGGCCAGCAGACCATTTGACCTCCAGCGGCAACTCCAGCTTCCCCACGCAGGTCCATTTTACACCAGGAATAGCTGGCATTACTGGGTTCAGGGAATCCTGGGCTAATTTTCTTCCTTGAAGCAAAATGTTGTGAGGACAATATATTACTGTCTCTCTAGCTAACTCTGGTCAGAGCATGGGTGAATCTCCATAGGGTCTCTTTTTGTACTTGTCTCCTTGTGGTGCCTGGAGCTACTGAGCCACAGTTTTGTCCAATGTCTCTCCCACTTTCAGAGAGAATGTTGGTTTGTATTTATGGAGGAAATAACCATCTATAAGATTGCGAGACAGAGATAGAGCAGGTAGTCGAAGTCTTTCTCCTGCGGTATCAAAAACAAGAGGGCATAGTTTTAAGGTGAGAGGTAGGAGATTTAGATCTGAGGGGTAAGTTTTCTTACACAGAGGGTGATAGGTATCTAGAATGAGCTGCCAGAGGAGGTGCTGGAATCAGGTACAATTACTACATTCAATAGGAACTTAGACACTTGAATAGTGGGAAAACGGGATTAGCGTAGATAGGCAAAAAGGTCGGTGTGGATGTGGGTTTCTGTGCTGTACAACTTTATGACTGAGGACAAAAGAAGCACTTCAAGGATGTCCTCAGAGTTTCATTGAAAAAGTGTAACATCTTCACTGACTCATGGGAGTCCCTAGCCCCAAGCCACTTGAAATGAATCAGAAACAGATTTATTATCACTGACATATGACGTGAAATTTGTTGTTTTGTGGAAGCTGTTCAGTGCAAGGCATAAAATTACCATAAATTACAAAGTAAATAAATAGTGCCAAAAAAAAGGGATAATGAGGTAGTGTTCATGAGTTCATGGACCGTTCAGAAATCTGATGGTGGAGGGGAAGAAACTGTTTCTGAATCATTGAGTGTGGGTCTTCAGGCTCCTGTACCTCCTCCCCCGATGGTTGTCACAAGAAGAGGGCATGTCCTGGATGATGAGGGTCCTTAGTGATGGATGCCACCTTCTTGAGGCGCACTGCCTCTTGAAGATGTCTTCGATGGTGGGGAGGGTTGTGCCCCTGATGGAGCTGGCTAAGTCTATAACTCGCTGCAGCCTCTTTCGATCCTGTGCATTGGAGCGTCCATACCAGGCAGTGATATAACCAGTCAGGACTCTCCCCACTGTACATCTGTAGAAATTTTCAAGAGTATTTGGTGACATGCCAAATCTCCTCAAACTCCTATTGAAGTAGAACTGCTGGTGTGCCGCCTTCGTGATTGCATCAAGGTGTTGGGCCCGGGATAGATCCTCTGAGATGTTGACGCCTAAGAACTTGAAGCTGTTCACCCTTTCCACCACTGACCTCTCAATGAGGACTTGTGCATGTTCTCCCGACTTCCCCTTCCTGAAGTCCACAATCAGTTCCTTGGTCTTGCTGACATTGAGTGCTGGGTTGTTGTTGCAATACCACTCAACCAGCCGATCTATTCTCCAAGAAAGGACTGAGAACATCCGGTCTTGTAAATTCTTTGGATTGAATAAATTTAACTTATCAAGCCCCATTCAATCTAATTTTTTCTTTCAACCATCCAGAATCGACTTAGCTTTTTCTTTATGGAAAATGAAGGGAATAACATGTTTTCGTGATCTATTCATTGATAACTGTTTTTTATCTTTTGAACAGTTGTCTAATAAATACTATTTGCCTAAATCACACTTTTTTTGATACTTACAGATTAGAAATTTTTAAAAAATTACTATGCCTTCTTTTCTGACTCCATATAAAATTGAAATTACGGAAAAAATTTTAGGCTTTAATCCCTATCAGAAGGGCTTGATAGCAATAATTTATGATCTATTTATGAAAATATGTCCAGAGACACTTGATAAAATTAAGAGTGAATGGGAAAGAGAACTCCAGATATTTTTACCCACAGAGACATGGAAGAAAATTCTTCAATTTGTTAATACTTCACTGTGTGCCAGACACTCTTTGATACAATTTAAGGTGGTTCACAGGACCTATATGTTGAAGGACAAGTTAGCCCATTTTTATCACCATATAAATCCTATATGTGATAGACGTAATTCGGAGGTGGCTTCCCTGACACATATGTTTTGGTCCTGTCCTCTTTTGGAAAAATATTGGAAGGACATTTTTAACATTATTTCAACTGTATTGAATATTGATTTACAACCTCACCCAATGACTGCACTTTTCGGGTTACCAATGATGGAATCTGGCCACCTATCTGCTGCTGCTTGTCGTATGATTGCCTTTGTTACATTACTGGCCAAGCGATCCATTTTGCTTAAATGGAAGCATCCAATACCTCCCACTACTTTTCAATGGTTTTCTCAAACTATATCATGTTTAAACTTAGAAAAAATTAGGAGTGGCACTATTGATCCTTCGCTTAAATTTGAGGAAGTTTGGAGTCCATTTATTCAATATTTTCATATGATATGGATCCCTTTTCAATAACCTTTGAATTTAGAGGAGTGGAGTTGACGACATAATAATGCTCTTTGTTTATCGAGAAATATCAGCACAGTTTTCTTTTTCTTTTGAAACTTTTTTAGTTTGTTTCGTTTTATTACTCACAATTTTTTTTTGATTTGGGGTTTTTTATATAATAAATCTTTTTCTTTCTCCTTTTGATTTTTTTTGTAATATATTCATTTACCAAGAAACCGTGGGGCCTAGAATATATTTTTTATTCTTATGACTATATATGTCGTGATTGTCCTCCCGATCTCTTTGTATAATTACTGATGTTACATGTATTAATCTGTATTAATCTGAAAATTAATAAGAAGATTGCAAAAGGAAAGGAGAGAACATCCGGTCTCTCTGATAGGAGCTTGAGGGTATCTTGCACATAGACCGCAACATTTCATATGTGCCCTACGGTCGAAGAATCTGTGGATTCCTTACAATTCTGATCAACCACCTGAAGACCCACAGAACCAGAGTGGGAGCAACTCATCCTTAATCCTAAAGTACTGCCTAAGAAAGGAAGAAGGTAATGTAGCAACACATCACAAAGCTCTTCGGTGGCCAGGTGAAGTTTGACACCAAGCGATATAAATTAGTTTATTATTGTCACATGTACTGAGGTACAGTGAAAAACTTTGTTTTGCATGCCATCCATGCAGATCATTTCATTACAACAATGCATTGAGGTAGCACAAGGAAAAAGCAACAGCAGAATGTAGAATAAAATGTTACAGTTACAGAGAAAGTGCAGGCAGACAATAAGGTGTAAGGCCATGACAATGTATATTGTGAGGTCAAGACTCCATTTTATAGTACAAGAGAACCATTCAATAGTCTTATAAACAGCGGGATAGAAACCATCCTTGACCCTGGTGGTACATGATCTTAGGCTTTTGTAAGATGACCAAAAGCTCACTCAGAGAGGTCTTGGATGTAAGTGGTTTAGGGAGTGATTTCAGAGCTTTGAGCTCAGGTAGTTGAAGACATGGCTGCTTGGAGACTCTGTCTTGGAGAAAAGGGAGGCAGATGGTTTCAGCAAGGGAATTATGGAGCTGGGAACCCATGCAGCTGAAGGTATCATCCTTTGTGTCGGAGATTAAATTTGGACATCATGAGGAGGGAAGAACAGAAAGGGAGGAGGGTAGAAATCTCTGGCGGTTTTTGTGCTGGAGAAGGAAATGGAGTGGTAAAGTTGTGGAGGGATTCTTTCCGAGGGGTAAACAGAAGTGCTGCTTGACTCTGTGCCAGCATGGTTCAGCGTGCATGGGGCTGATGGTGAAAGGGACTTGGTTTTAGGTGGGACACTGGCAGCAGAGTTCTGTGTGATCTCAAGTTTATCAAAGGTAAAACCCAGGAGGGCAGGCTGGAGTGCTTTAGGATGGTCATGGCTGGGGACATAAGAATGGAAAGGTAGGAATCCCAAGCAGAGGAGCTGAGGTAGGCTGGGAAGAGGAGGAGGACGATACAGGAAAGAAGAGATATTAAAAGAGGTCATCCTTGTAAGCCTGAGGAACAGACAACAGTGCTGGAATGATTATCATATTGTGCAAGGTTTCAGAACTGAAGGAATAGAGATCCCCACAGATTGACATCCATCAGCTGAGACCAGAGTAGCAGACAATTCCTCAGCCTCTGCCAGCGCTGGGGACACACAGATACGGGCTGGTATCTGAATCTTCCCCACTGTGACTGGGCTGATTCTTCCTCCATTGTGTGTAAAGTGCCTTGACCTGCTCTGCATTTTCTCATTGACGTTATTCCACCAAGTGGTGAATCATGAATGTCAACCCAATGAGGACGACTTCCCTGGTGGTCTTTGATACCACCTGCTCGAACACTGTGTCCTTCAGCACAGCGACCACATTCCATTCTGGCCTCTTGATCATTGTCAAGTTCAATCACACTGGTACTGGTGGTTGTGCCTAGGACCAAAGCTCTGCAATCCCTTCCTAAGCCTTT